>NC_079192.1:301284684-301596957 GCF_029499605.1 Hyla sarda
ATTAACAATCAAAGTGGAGATAGAGAGTGTCCTGCGGTAATAACTCAATTATGAATTATGGTCATAAAAATTAAATTAAAAATATCAAAATTATGACCTGGTGAATTGTAGACAGAGCCAATCAATACAATTCACATCTGAGTCTGAATATTTCCTCAGATATCAACAAGTTCTTTTTATGACGGGATGACAGTAACACTTAAGGATGTAGTTTTGCAATATACAAATAATACACAGATATTATAAAAGTATGCAGATTTATGGGTTATAAGGTTATAAACATAAATGAGTAACAAACACAATGATATATGCAAATGAATATCAATTAGATATATTAGTAAACATTACAAGCTTGTTAATTGACTACATATAAGTAGAACAATACATGTGAGTAGTGAGTAACTTGTTACAATAAAAAAAAAGCTACTAGGTTAGGAATATCATATAAGAAAAAGGTTACATATCACTCTATTCAGAGGAACCTCATGATATCAAGATGGGCAATATCTAATCATAGACATATCAGTATGGCATGCTAAATACACTCCCTGCCCCCTTCTAACCAACTACAAATCACATGACTCCATGAATGGGGAAATTATCTAAGGATATACTGAAAGCAGACGAAATGGAAAACGCACTCACCCGGTAACTTGCAGAGACGAACAATTTTCTTTATTCAGAGCACCTGTCTCCTTTACCTGAACAGGTAAAGGAGACAGGTGCACAGGGAGCTGTGGTGATAACAGGCAGGGGGCGTACATAACGACAACAGAAAAAGAACAATGTCAGAGCCATATGTGTTCAGAGCAAACAAGCGAAGGTAGGTCCAACGTACTTAGAGAAAAGAATGGTGGGTTTAAGTGTGAGCATTACCGACATGTAATATAAATAGAGTTGTCTGGTATAGTCGTGAGTCATGAAAGGGCTAATACTGTAAGAATGCTTGGAGTATAGGAGCGGGACGGAGGTGCGGCATAAGGGTAAAGATGCAATGTTTAGTCTATATGTCCTTTTTTTTTTCCATTTACAAGACCCATGAGCTATGATTTTCTCATAAGCATATGTCTTAGTTTGTTGATAAGAGCATCTAGCATAGGGGTTGTCGTCTTCTTCCAGTGACTTGCTATGGCTATTTTTGCAAGAATGCAGATAATATAATACAGCGCTTGCTGTTCCCGAGGCAAGCTGTGTAAGTCTTAAAAGAGTAGGACGGCTTGTGGGGACCATGGAACATGCATACAAAATAGCTCCTGTAATGTTCCAATAGTGTGCTATATTGGGACAGAACCATAAGGTGTGTGGAAGCGTACCCTGCATGCCACATTTGTGCCAACACAGAGTGGAGACTATCTAAAGAGATAAGAAGCATTCTCTCAGGCTGGCACTTTTTGTAGAGATGAAACTTCAGAATTGTGGCCTACTTAGATTATACATAAAATGGCCGACATGATGCTATTACACATATTAAACATAGGGATTAATTTTTGGGGCCTACAATTAGTATGACAAGAGTCAGCATCAAAATGTGGGGCCAAGCTAGCCAGCCGTAATTGTAGTCAGTGCACGTGTTATGGCAAACAAGCCAAACAAAGGCAGCAGGCCAGTAAATATGGTCAAATATACCAGCACCTCCCCAGTTACAGAAGAAGCAGGAACAATAAAACTTTGCCAATAACTGGAACAGAATGGCTCTTATTGCTCAGGCCCAGAGTATTGTAAAAATAGTTCTTCAAAAGACTGGGGCATGTTGGCATTGGCTGAAGCCAGGGGCATCTACAGCACAATGTCCCTTTAAGGCTAAGTTTCCACTTAGCAGTTTTTGAGCCAAAGCCAAAGCCAGAAGTATATTCAAAAGAAATGGGAAATAGAAAGAAAGGACTTATACTTCTCTTCCCTTATGGATCCACTTCTTACCTTTGCTCAAAAATTGCAGTGGCAGTTATAAAAAAAACTGCTAGAAAAAAAAAAAAAAAAAAAAAGTGGAAACTTAGCCTAAGAGGTCAAGAGCTGGGTGCAGTCATGGAACCCACAGACTGTCTGGACCTAGGAAGAGAGTGGTGACCAGGAGAAGACAGGGGTGAGTCATGACACTTGGTAACAGATGTTGTGCTGAACAATTCTATATATTTTTTTGAGTTTTTTCTTCCAAAAAATCTGGATAAATTCATGGTCTATAAAATAGGTTGTACATTTTTGGAAACCAAGTCTATTGCTTACAATACCATGCACACAGATGGCAGCAAGCACAACTTATTTTTATGTTCGGTAGAGGGAGTGGCTGACCTTCTTGGCTAGACTCGCAGTAGAAGAATAGATCCCAGCAATGTATGATTATAACCAACCTAAATTGAGCTTTCAAAAGCATGTGATGATTTTATTATTCAAATCCCATTGTATTGTAGCTGTGCATGAGATATATCTTTTCGTGGTCTGTCTTCACAAATTGCTGGGATCTGAACCACTTATATTCATGAATGCTATAAAAATTTAGAACATTTGTATATCACTCCCACTGAAAAAAAATATATATAGTTTGCCTACATTGATATACTAGTGTTACTCTTGTTCTTTTAGATCATATTTATTATAGCACACAAGCATTACCCTAATACTCAATAAGACGCCATTATCTGTTTCATAGATGCTATGTAAAGACATAATGGTCACTTGCCTCAAATGAAGTACTACTTTTGATCTTTATGCTAAGATCCTTTAAATCTAACATGAATAATACAATAGGCAATTTAAGTAAAACATGGAGAGGATAAAGTATTTTTTGTTTATTTGCTTGTTCCTTGTTGGCTTCTGCCAGAAACCTATTGGTAAAGGAAGGATAAGAGGGCTACTGTGTGTATGTGTATATATGTGTATGACTATAAAATGACTAAATGTATCCTATGTTTTTCTTAAATGATACCCTAAAGGGGTACTCCACCCCTAGACATCCTATCCCCTATCCAAAGATAGGGGATAAGATGTCTGATCCTGGGGGTCACGCTGCTGTGGACCCCTGGGATCTCCCTGCTGCACCCGGCATTCATTAAGAGCGTTGGTCGCAGAGCCGTCATGACCCCTCCCATAGACTTTTATTGAGGGGGCGTGACCATTAACCCCTTAAGGACCGGGGTTTTTTCCGTTTTTGCATTTTCGTTTTTTGCTCCTTGCCTTTAAAAAATCATAACTCTTTCAATTTTGCACCTAAAAATCCATATGATTGCTTATTTTTGTGCCACCAATTCTGCTTTGTAATGACATCAGTCATTTTGCCCAAAAATCTATGGTGAAACCGAAAAAAAAATCATTGTGCGACAAAATTAAAATAAAAAAATGCCGTTTTGTAACTTTTGGGGGCTTCCGTTTCTACGTAGTACATTTTTCGGTAAAAATGACACCTTATCTTTATTCTGTAGGTCCATACGATTAAAATGATACCCTACTTATATAGGTTTGATTTTGTCGTACTTCTGGAAAAAATCATAACTACATGCAGGAAAATTAATACGTTTAAAATTGTTATCTTCTGACCCCTATAACTTTTTTATTTTTCCGTGTATGGGGCGGTATGAGGGCTCATTTTTTGTGCCGTGATCTGAAGTTTTTAACGGTAACATTTTTGCATTGATAGGACTTATTGATCACTTTTTATTCATTTTTAAATCATATTAAAAGTGACCAAAAATGCACTATTTTGGACTTTGGAATTTTTTTGCGCGCACGCCATTGACCGAGCGGTTTAATTAATGATATATTTTTATAATTCGGACATTTCCACACGCGGTGATACCATATATGTTTATTTTTATTTTTATTTACACTGTGTTTTTTTTAATGGGAAAAGGGGGGTGATTCAAACTTTTAATATGGGAGGGGTTAAATGATATTCATTCACTTTTTATTCCACTTTTTTTTTGCAGTGTTATAGCTCCCATAGGGACCTATAACACTGCACACACTGATCTTTATCATTGATCACTGGTTTCTCATAGGAAACCAGTGATCGATGATTCTGCCGCATGATTGCTCATGCCTGGATCTCAGGCACTGAGCAGTCATTCGCCGATCGGACAGCGAGGAGGCAGGTAGGGGCCCTCCCGCTGTCCTGTAAGCTGTTCGGGATGCCGCGATTTCGCCGCGGCTATCCCGAACAGCCCACTGAGCTAACCGGCAGCTTTCGCTTTTAGCCGCACGGCTCAGCTCTGAGCGCGCGGCTAAAGGGTTAATAGCGCGCGGCGCCGCAATTGGCGCTGCATGCTATTAGCGGCGGGTCCCGGCTTCACTATGACGCCAGGCCCACCGTGATATGATGCGGGGTTACCGTGTAACACCGCATTATATCACGGGAGCAGGACCAAGGACGTACCAGTACGTCCTTGGTCCTTAAGGGGTTAAGTCACGAGCATCTGGCACTCCGGCACTGAACCTGGTGCCCTAAACACTGCCGAACACTGGGTGCAGCAGGGAGATCCCGAGCGGGGCGTGAACGTGACATCACAAGAGCTGATGTCTGGGGTGCCGCAGCCGAGATCGTGGAGGTCCCCAGCGGCGGGACCCCTGTGATCGGACATCTTATCCCCTTTAAGATAAATATTCGAATAAAACATGATCTGTTCTCCCTAGTTTTTACATAAAGCATGTTCATGTTATACCTGAAAAAAAAATTCAGTTCCATCTAATGTGTATAGGACAAATTGTCTATGTATTTCCGATATAAGATTACCCTATATATAATCTTCAGGATAAACATAAAAATATAAAATTATGTTTTGACCCCTTAAAGAAAAACTGTCAGCTTGTTCACCCACACTAAACCCAATTAGCCCCCACTAGCATATTCATTATCTTCAACTCTAAGTCCTAGTGACATTGAGTCACAGGTCACATGAGTGCAGCGCTCTGTCTGCAGAGCGCATGCGCCAGAAGATTTCAAACAGCAGAGCACTCTCCTTACACTGAGCTCTCATGTCATAAGGATGTGATAGCTGTTAGTAAATCTTCCGGTGAATGCACTCTGCAGACAGAGCACTTCACTCACGTGACAAGTGACTACACATCACTAGTGCGTGGAGTTGAAGATAATGAATATGCTAATAGCGGGGGCGGGCTTAGGATGTTCACTCCGGGAGGCAGAGATGGCCAGCCAGCGGGGGGAGCACCTGCAAAGCACTGGTCATGGATGAAATACCGGAACTTTACAACAAATATCTTGGCAACCAGCGGACCAAAATAAGTAAGTGAGTGACACCTAGAATCCTGTTCACCCACACTATAACCCAGTGTATTGGGTTTAGTATTTGTGAACAGGCTGACATATTTTCTTTAAGAACATGCCCCATTTTTGGCCTTCAGAATAAAGCCCAATTCATTTTTACTTCCTTGTATTTTAAGAGATAAAGCTCTTTTATTTTTCCATTCATAGAGCCATGTGGAAGTTTATTTTTTGTGCAACCAGTTGTACATTCATAAAAAATACAGTGTTCAAGAATCCAATATAGCCTCCCTAGTGTGCAGGCATTGTACCCAATCCCTTTCATGTGGTGAGACCACCATCTTTGGGAGAACTGTAGTCTATATGGAAAAGACCCACAACTGATGGAGTATACAATGTGAATAGTGTCACCATTGCTGGTAGTTAAAGACTGATACTTTTTTTTTTTTTTTATGAAGCAGGGGATAATACCTGTTTTCACTATGAATTCTTAATCCGGAGTTGGTCTTGCTACAACTACCTTTAATTGACTAAAAGGGGCTATCCAAGGGCCTAAAAAAAATAATTTGCTGAATGTACTGAAATAATCCCTTTGGCTTGTTTCTGGCACCAGTCATTGCTCTCTGATTCACCTTTCTCCTCTGTCCCCTGGTCCATTTTATCTCTGTTCCTTCCCTTTGAACACCCTATTAAAACTACATGCTAGTATAACTTCAGAAAGGAGGGCTTTTATGAACTCTGATAGACAGGGGGATGTTTTAGTTGGACAATATAAGAAAGGGGGCATGACTTGCTGGTAGGATATCTGAGAAGGGTGTGGATTACAACACAAGCACGCTGAGAGCCAGGACAAAGTGTCACATAATCTCCATCTCTGTTGGGGGGGAGGGGGAGAGGACAAGAAGTGGACAGAGGATGGCAAGTTTTTCTTCACTTCTATTCTGTCGCAGCATATTTCAAAAAGGAAAATGGTCCAATACAGGTAATAAGTGTATATTACAATACAGTTGATCTGAACATTAAAGGAGTACTCTGGTGCAGAGTACTCCTGCTCCGTTCTGCCCGGGCTGCAAAAAAAATGAAAATAAACCATCTCTCACCTTCCCGGGTTCCCGCGGAGCGCCACTACAGCTGATCGGTCCTCCGGTCCATCTTCTTCATACTTCCGTGTGAACGAAGCGTCACATGGCACTCAGCCTATTATGGGCCGAGGCAGAACATTGCTGAGCGCCATGTGACTCTTCATTCACACGGAAGTATGAAGAAGATGGACTGCAGGACCAATCAGTTGTAGTGGCGCTCAGCCCGGGCAGAACGGAGCAGGAGTAGTCTGCTCCAGAGTACTCCTTTAAGAGAAATAATTTGAATCATTTTTGCTATCCAGAGTATCCCTTTAATCTCTGGAAACAATATACAGTACCTATATATGGTGGTGAACTGAACTTCCTTGTGTTGTTACATGTATATAAATCTAGAAAATATCCTAGATTGAATAGGATTGGCCCATCCTATGACATGTTCTTCTTTACATTTAAACTCGTAATCAAAAGATATGAAAGTAAGGTTGCAGCATGTTCCTTTTACTGGTATAGCTTAAAGTCTTAAAATAGTACATTAATTCTGTAAACATCCAGACTCTTTTGCATTGGAGTTCAAAGGTTAAACTTTTTTCTCACATGCTGCACAGTAGTCTTAATACTTGCCAATAGATCTTCTACAGAATTGCAGGTGACAAACCCAATCACTATCAAATATATTGCAAAGCAATGGGCCACATATGTACTAAACATAATGAATCCCATCAAAATAAACAAAAAATAAATAAATCAGTAAATGACTAGTTTTTGTTTTCCAGGGAAGACACAATTTTTGAACACTTTTAAGCCAGGAAAAAATGGAAAAAACTTACCCTGCAGACTTTATCCTGGCTGGATACGAACTTAGGCCATCAGTAATGAAGTAGGCAGCACTAAGCATAGATCTTTTCTGTAGATTTTTATAATAGTAATGAAAAAACAACAAAAGGCAAATGAAAAAAAAATTTCTAATTAGTTGAACATCGACACTTTTCTTGAGGTCTCTACCACATACTAATATAAAAGAATTTCATGTGATAAATAGCTAGTGCGGCAGACCACAATGAAAATAATTAGACAAGTCTTTTGTTGGTGTTTCTGGCATTTGTGGAAGCGTTATCTCGCTCGTGTATCCAGTAATAACATCAACATGCTAAATTTGAGAGTCAATAAGGGATGTAAGTTCATGGAATAGAAGAAAAACCAAGAAAAAAATTATACAAAGTACAAAATAAACACAATAAAAATGTTGTTGAGTGGAAGAGGCTGCTGCTTCATGAACCATTGGTGAAGAGATCCTGTATACCAAAGCGTTCAATGTAATGACCCTGCCCTTATTTAATGCAAAAGATAACATGACAGCATTTTATTTTCAGAGGTCATGAAGCTGCATTGGAGATTTTCTATTTATTTGGTTATCATTAATCTGTGTCACCACTTTGAAAATGTACTAGATGTAAAAATAATATAAAACCATGCACCTTGCTCAATGTCAGCCTCTTGATTCAACATCAATATACAGGAGCCATAAGAGTAAATTGTACTCCTCATAAAACAGCCCAGAGATGCTGTGATCCATTATGATGAAAAATAACTATATTTGTACAGTAAAATTCAGTTGGATCATCCCCTGTTAAACACTTCTTACATATAGTCCGCACTGAATCTACTATATTACGTTGGTGTAGGCAATACAGCAGCAATCCATACTAGAAGGAACAGAGGAAGAAAATAATAATTGCATATATATATATATATGCAATTATATATGCATATATATATATATATATATATATATATATACAGTGTGTGTATATATATATATATATATATATATATATATATATATATATATATAAAACTCAACGTGTGTATGTATGTATGTATGTATGTGTGTATGTTCCAACATCACGTCCAAATGGCTAAATATATTAACATGTTACTTATGTCAACAACAAACATAGGATAGGTAGCGGGATAGGAAGGGATAGGACAGGATAGGAGGATGGGATAGGAGGACGGGATAGGAAGTCGGGATAGGAGGTTGGGATAGGAGGTCGGGATATGGGGTTGGGATATGACAACAATATATAAGGATGGGATATGAAGTCAAAAGCTTCCTCCTTTGTTTTTTTTCCTCCCCAACAAGGATTAGGAAGGAAAAACTGGGCAACGCCGGGTACTCAGCTAGTAATGGATAAAATAAGTATTGAACACATCAACATGTTATTCTGTTCTAAGAATGTATCTAACCCTGTTTTTAAGCTTTCAACTGTTCCTGCTGTGACCAGTTCCTGAGGTAGACTGTTCCATAAATTCACAGTTCTTATGGTAAAGAAGGCATGTCGCCCCTTGAGACTAAACCTTTTCTTCTCCAGACAGAGGGAGTGCCCGTTTGTCCTTTGAGGGGGTTTTACCTGGAACAGTTTTTCTCCATGTTGTTTGTATGAGACATTTATATACGTTAATCATATCCTCCGTTAACCCCTTAACCCCTTAACAATGCCGGACCGGCCTCCACTGCCATCCACTGGTCTTCTGCTCTGGTCTGAGATTGAGCAGACCAGAGCAGAAGATGACAAATAATACTAATCAGTGTCATGTCCTATGCATAGCACTGAACAGTATTAGCAATCAAATGATTGCTATAAATAGTCTCCTATGGGAACGATTATAGTGTAAAAATAAAAGTAAAAAAAAGTAAAGATAAAAAGTAAAAAAAAATTGAAAAACTCCCTCCCCCAATAAAAACGTAAATTGTCCCATTTTCCCTATTTCACCCCCAAAAAGTGTAAAAAAAATATTTTATATAAATATTTGATATAACTGCCTGCATAAATATCTGAATTATTAAAATTAAATGTTAATTATACCGTACGGTGAACGGCGTGAGAGTAAAAAAAAAAAGTTCAAAATAGCTGCTTTTTTATAACGTTTTATTCCAAATATTTTTTTTATAAAAAATTTATTAAAAGTTTATATAAACAAATATGGTATCAATAAAAAGTACAGATCATGGCGCAAAAAATTTGACCTCATAACGCTGCTTATACAGAAAAATGAAAAAGTTATAGATCTTCAAAATAGGGGGATTTTAAACATACTAATTTGGTTAAAAAGTTTGCAATTTTTTTTAAGCGCAACAGTAATAGAAAAGTATGTTATCATGGGTATCATTTTAATAGTTTTGACCCAAAGAATAAAGAACACATGTCATTTTTACCGTAAATTGTATGGCGTGAAAGCGAAACCTTCCAAAGTTTGCAAAATTGCGGTTTTCTTTTTAATTTCCCCAGACATATAGTATTTTTTTGTTTGTGCCATACAAGTGAGTGATGGCATTACAATGGACAACTGGCTGCGCAAAAAACAAGCCCTCATAGTAGTCTTTGGATGAAAATATAAAAGAGTTATGATTTTTTGAAGGCGAGGAGGAAAAAACGAAAACTTAAAAATAAAATAAAACTTTTTTTTTTTTTAAATTAACTGGTGCCAGAAAGTTAAACAGATTTGTAAATCACTTCTATTAAAAAAATCTTAATCCTTCCAGTACTTTTTAGGGGCTGTATACCAAAGAGAAATCCAAAAAGAAATGCATTTCCTGTGATATCCTGACCACAGTGCTCTCTGCTGACCTCTGCTGTCCATTGTAGGAACTGTCCAGAGAAGCATATGTTTGCTATGGGGATTTTCTCATTTTCTGGATAGTTTCTAAAATGGACAGCAGAGGTCAGCAGAGAGCACTGTGGTCAGGAGATCACAGGAAATGCATTTCTTTTTGGATTTATCTTTAGTATACTTAAGGGGTGAAGCACTCAGGGTTTTCCCATTTTTGCACTTTCATTTTTTTTTCTCCTTACCTTTAAAAAATCATAATTCTTTCAATTTCGCACATAAATACATATGATGGCTTATTTTTGTGCCACCAATTCTACTTTGTAATTACATCAGTCATTTCACCAAAAAATCTACGGCGAAACGGAAAAAAATCATTGTGCAACAAAATTGAATAAAAAAATGCAATTTTGTAACTTTTGGGGGCTTCCGTTTCTACACAGTACATTTTTCTGTAGGTTTGATTTTGTCGTTCTTCTGAAAAAAATCATAACTACATGCAGGAAAATTTATGTTTAAAATTGTCATCTTCTGACTCCTATAACTTTTTTCCATGTATGGGGCGGTATGAGGGCTAATTATTTGCACCATGATCTAAAGTTTTTTAGTGGTATCATTTTTGTATTGATCTGATTTATTGATCGCTTTTTTATAAATTTTTTCATGATATAAAATGTGACCAAAAATACGCTATTTTGGACTTTAGAATTTTTTAGGTGTACGCTAGAGATGAGCGAACTTTTCAAAAATTTGATTTGGCCGATTCACCGAATTTTCCCAAAAAGTTTGTTTTGATCCTAATTTTTTTGCGGTGAATCTATATTAAAAAAGGCTATTTCTAGCCTACATAAAGCCTCTATAGGGGTATAGAACACTTTGCTGTGTTCTAAAACGCATATGGAGTGTGCTGGATTAGTGAAATAATACTGTTATTCAGAATAACATGCAGATTACCGGCATCGCTTTTAGAATCACTGCCGTACAGCAGCACAATGACAGAGCTTAGTGGTGGCATCAGTGTCAGGAGACCTTATAGTGACTGAATGACACAGCGTGGAGTTGTTGGCAGCATGAGGACACCATATAGTGGCTGAATGACACAGCTTGGATGAAGCTGAAGCATCAGGACACCATATAGTGGCTGAATGACACAGAATGGAGGTGTTGGCAGCATGAGGACACCATATAGTGGCTGAATGGCACAGCATGGAGGTGTTGGCAGCATGAGGACACCATATAGTGGCTGAATGGCACAGCATGGAGGTGTTGGCAGCATGAGGACACCATATAGTGGCTGAATAGCACAGTGTGGAGGTGTTGGCAGCATGAGGACACCATACAGTGGCTGAATGACACAGCTTGGATGAAGCTGAAGCATGAGGACACCATATAGTGGCTGAATGACACAGTGGGGAGGTGTTGGCTGCATGAGGAGACCATATAATGGCTGAATGGCACAGTGTGGAGGTGTTGGCAGCATGAGGACACCATATAGTGGCTGAATGACACAGCTTGGATGAGGCTGAAGCATGAGGACACCATATAGTGGCTGAATGACACAGAATGGAGGTGTTGGCAGCATGAGGACACCATAAAGTGGCCGAATGACACAGTGTGGAGGTGTTGGCAGCATGAGGACACCATATAATGGATGAATGACACAGCTTGGATGAAGCTGAAGCATGAGGACAACATATAGTGGCTGAATGACACAGCGTGGAGGTGTTGGGAGCATGAGGAGACCATATAGTGGCTGAATGACACAGCATGGAGGTGTTGGCAGCATGAGGAGACCATATAGTGGATGAATGGCACATCCCGGAGTTGGAATTCGGGTAGAAAAACAGACATGGTGCACATCTACAATCTTGTATAATGATCTGATTGCTTCTCAGCATAATATCAAAAACTAACAGGTTATTAGTATACATTTTTGATCAAAAAGTACAAGCCCACTCGCCACGTCAAGGCCACCTATTTAGAGTGGGTCCCTAACGTCCCTAGCATAAAATGGCGCAGCACCGAGCGGCGACCACCACCGCCGCGACACCAATGCCCACAGGGGGGAATGACCCACCAGCAGAGCGGCCCCAATGCCACTCAAACCAGTCTATGGGCCGCACCCCCCCCCGCAGACACGGCGCCACGGCAGCAACGGACACCGCACAGCACCACACCAGTGTGAACAGGGTGTAATGGCTCACTTACCATGCTCTCCCAGTCAGACTGGGAGGCTGTTAGGAAAGAAATGACCTATGTGTAGCTAACTACTACTTATATAGGGTTGGGCTGAGGGGGTGGGGAAGAGTGCAGACAACATGTTCAAACAAAAAAAAAGAGGGGATAGAAGTCACAGTGTGAATTCGGGTAGAAAAACAGACATGGTGCACATCTACAATCTTGTATAATGATCTGATTGCTTCTCAGCATAATATCAAAAACTAACACGTTGTTAGTATACATTTTTGATCAAAAAGTACAAGCCCACTCGCCACGTCAAGGCCACCTATTTAGAGTGGGTCCCTAACGTCCCTAGCATAAAATGGCGCAGCACCGAGCGGCGACCACCACCGCCGCTTGTTTGAACATGTTGTCTGCACTCTTCCCCACCCCCTCAGCCCAACCCTATATAAGTAGTAGTTAGCTACACATGGGTCATTTCTTTCCTAGCAGCCTCCCAGTCTGACTGGGAGAGCATGGTAAGTGAGCCATTACACCTTGTTCACACTGGTGTGGTGCTGTGCGGTGTCCGTTACTGCAGTGGCGCCGTGTCTGCGGGGAGGTGCGGCACATAGACTGGTTTGAGTGGCATTGGGGCCGCTCTGCCGGTGGGTCGTTCCCCCCTGTGGGCATTGGTGTCGCGGCGGTGGTGGTCGCCGCTCGGTGCTGCGCCATTTTATGCTAGGGACGTTAGGGACCCACTCTAAATAGGTGGCCTTGACGTGGCAAGTGGGCTTGTACTTTTTGATAAAAAATGTATACTAACTACCTGTTAGTTTTTGATATTATGCTGAGAAGCAATCAGATCATTATGCAAGATTGTAGATGTGCACCATGTCTGTTTTTCTACCCGAATTCACACTGTGATTTCTATCCCCTCTTTTTTTTTTGTTTGAACATGTTGTCTGCACTCTTCCCCACCCCCTCAGCCCAACCCTATATAAGTAGTAGTTAGCTACACATGGGTCATTTCTTTCCTAGCAGCCTCCCAGTCTGACTGGGAGAGCATGGTAAGTGAGCCATTACACCTTGTTCACACTGGTGTGGTGCTGTGCGGTGTCCGTTACTGCCGTGGCGCCGTGTCTGCGGGGAGGTGCGGCACATAGACTGGTTTGAGTGGCATTGGGGCCGCTCTGCCGGTGGGTCGTTCCCCCCTGTGGGCATTGGTGTCGCGGCGGTGGTGGTCGCCGCTCGGTGCTGCGCCATTTTATGCTAGGGACGTTAGGGACCCACTCTAAATAGGTGGCCTTGATGTGGCGAGTGGGCTTGTACTTTTTGATCAAAAATGTATACTAACTACCTGTTAGTTTTTGATATTATGCTGAGAAGCAATCAGATCATTATGCAAGATTGTAGATGTGCACCATGTCTGTTTTTCTACCCGAATTCACATCCCGGAGTTGCCAGCAGCATGATTAGGCACTAGGCCTTCACAATCCCTAAGATTAAAAGATGAATTAAGAAATTTAAACTGAAGATTTTGGATAGCGGGTGCTACCTATGAGAAAATTTGAAATTCCCAGACCCAGGCCCAACAGTGCCATCAGTAACCCATATATTGCCTGAATGATACAGCCTGGAGTTGGCTGATGCACGAGTTCACACCAGGGCTTCACAATCCCCCCCCAAAAAAACCACAATTTTAGAAATTTTTGAAAAAGATTTTGGATAGCGGGTGCTACCCATGAGAAAATTTGAAATTACCAGACCCAGGCCCCACAGCGGCATCAGTAACCCATATATTGCCTGAATGACACAGCCTGGAGTTGGCTGATGCATGAGTACACACCAGGGCTTCACAATCCCTCCCAAAAAACACCACAATTTTAGAAATTTTTGAAAAAGATTTTGGATAATGAGTGCTACCTATGAGAAAATTTGAAATTCCCAGACCCAGGCCCCACAGCGGCATCAGTAACCCATATATTGCCTGAATGACACAGCCTGGAGTTGGCTGATGCACGAGTTCACACCAGGGCTTCACAATCCCTCCCAAAAAACACCACAATTTTAGAATTTTTTGAAAAAGATTTTGGATAGCGGGTGCTACCCATGAGAAAATTTGAAATTCTCAGACCCAGGCCCAGCAGCGCCATCATTTTTTGAATAGAAATTTAAAACAACCTTTGCGTGTCCCGGACCCCAGCGTGTGGGTACGAAGGACCAAATCCAACAAGCCCCCACAGGGCTCATGTGGCCGTGAGATTAAGGCAAAGTGTCTCCATTGACCTGACCGGCCATTGTTTCCAAGACTTCTCGCCAAGGCAAACCATGTGAAGAATAGAGTGACACCGCCGTGACCTGCACACATGGTATGCTGAAGGGCCACTGAGACTTGTCCGGGCAGTGGAGGCTTAAGGCACAGTGGAGGATGTGGAGGATGTGGAGGCAGAGTAGCACACTGTCGCAGGACCAACGGGCTGACAGAGTGTAGCAGAAAGCAGCATTGAGTACACACCAGGGCTTCAGAATCCCAACGAAAAAACAACCATTTTAAAAATAATTTTAAGAATATTTAGGACAGCGGGTGCTACCTATATGTTGCTTGAATGACACAGCCTGGAGTTGGCTGATGCATGAGTACACACTAGGGCTTCACAATCCCTCAAAGAAAACACAACAATGAAGAAATTTATTAAGAATACTTATGGATAGCGGGTGCTACCTATGAGAAAATTTGAAATTCCCAGACCCAGGCCCAGCAGCGCCATCAGTAAACCATATATTGCCTGAATGACACAGGCTGCAGTTGGCTGATGCATGAGTACGCACCAAAGCTTCACAATCCCTAATAAAAAAGACAAACATTTTTGACCAAAATTTAGGACAGCGAGTACGCTCTATATATTACTAGAATGACGCAGCCTGGAGTTGGCTGCAGCATGAGGAGACCATTGAAATGTGTGATTTTTTTATTTGAAATTGAAATCAAAATTTGTGTCCCGGACCCCGCCGTGTGGGTACAAAGGACTTAATCTCACAAACACCAACAGGGCTCATGTGGCCTTAAGATGTAGGCGCAACGTCTCCATAGCCCTGACCAGCCATTTTTGGTTTTTGTACCTTTGTTTAAGAACAAGCGCATATCCAAGAGTCCAGAAGACTCTATAATGCAGGAAGGTGGACCACCAAAAGACATTCTTCTATAAAATAATTTTTTATGAAATAAAGAAGCAGAGTTCATCGCTCTGCATATTTTTTTGAAAATGTTACTTAAAAAACACACACAACAATCGTTCAATGGTGTAATGGTTATTATTGTGGAAAATTCAAGTTTATTACTGTGATAATTATCAGAAAATTTGAAAAAAACACTACCCAAGAGTGTTTAATAACCCCATACATTGCACCATATATGTTGAAATTTAAATTAAGCATGTATGTATGTATTTCAAAAATCCTAAAATTAAAGGCCCAAGCCCAGAAGCATCATCAAGTCAAGTAGTTCCTGAAAGACACAGGAGCAGTCAGGAGTAGGCATCAGCAGTAACCAAGAGGCTTTAATAACACGTTACATTGCACGATCACTCGCGAGATCGAGCAATAACAGGTGTGTTATGCCCTCAGATGTCCGGGGCAGCACGCGCGCTACACTGAACGGACCAGCGCGTGTCTATCTTTCACCGACAGGTGCGGGTAACCTGCTGAACCTCGTTCGCGATAGGGATCAGGGATTGCAATTATTTGCCAGAAAAGAAGAATCACAACTAAGCGCCGGTCATAAGCTTGGGTTCATTAAGTCCCTGCCCTTTGTACACACCACATGTCTCTACTACCGATTGGATGGTTTAGTGAGGTCCTCGGATCGGCCCCGGCGGGGTAGGAGAAGGCCCTATCAGAGCGCCAAGAATTTAAAGATCATTGTTGAAATTAGCATTAAGCATGTATTAGCTACTGCTAAACTTCCAAAAATTTAGGCATCAGGGAGGCAATTATTTCCTGAAAGACACAGAAGGAGTCAGGAGCAGTCATTCGCAGTACCCAATCGGGTTTCATAACCAACCCCTTACATTTAAAGATCAATGTTGAAATTTGCATTAAGCATGTATTTAGCTACTGCTAAACATCCAAAAATTGAAGGCCCAAGGCCTGAGGCATCAGGGAGGCAAGTAGTTCCTGAAAGACACAGAATGAGTATGGAGCAGGCATTTGCAGTACCCAAGAGGGTTTCATAACACCTTACATTTAAAGATCAATGTTGACATTTGCATTAAGCATATATTTAGCTACTGCTAAACATCAAAAAATTAAAGGCCCAAGGCCAGAAGCATCAGTGAGGCAAGTAGTTCCTGAAAGACACAGGATGAGCCAGGAGCAGGCAATTGCAGTACCAAAGAGGGTTTCATAACCCTAATTGATAACCCAAGAGGGTTTCATAACCAACCATAATTGGAAAATGTTGGTGTAGCAGCATGGTCAATCTACTCTGAGGCATCTGGCATTGGTGGCTGGAAATCCTGGCTGATCCATCCCTGATTCATCTTGACAAACGTCAGTCTCTCCACATTTTTGGTGGACAGACGAGTTCGCCTTGGGGTGACTATGGCCCCGGCCGCACTAAACACCCGTTCTGATGGCACACTACTGGCCGGGCAGGACAGCTTTTCCCGGGCAAACTCTGCTAGTTGTGGCCATAAATGAAGTTTGGCTGCCCAGAAGTCCAGCGGATCTTCAATGGTTGTTGGCATGGCCATGTCAAGGTATGCCACCACCTGCTGGTTCAGGTCCTGCTCCATGTCTACCTGCAGCTGATGAGTTGCTTCACTATTCAGGTGAAGAAAGCTACTCATCAGCGACTGCTGCTGATTGAGCTGGTACTGCTCCTGCCACCCCTCCCCTCCCCAGCAGCCATGGCAGTGGAAGGTGAGCGCAGAGGACCCCCCCGAAGTCAGACCTGCGAGTGGATGGACCATGTGGCCGTTAGGCATCAGCCAACTGACTACGTAGAATCTCTCTGTAATAGGTCAGTTTGTCCTCCCTCTCAGTGGGTGTAAAAAAGGCCCCCATTTTGGGACGGTAGCGAGGGTCTAATAAGGTGGAGATCCAGAAGTCATCCCGTTGACGAATTTTGACAATTTGGGGGTCACTACGCAAGCAACTGAGCATGCATCGTGCCATTTGCGCCAGTGACTCGGAGGGACTACCTGCCTCCATCTCCACTGCATACTGCCACGGTGTGTCTGGGTCCTCTGTCTCAACTTCCTCATAACCCTCCAGCTCCTCTGGCTGCTCCTCCTCTCCTGTACGAAGACTAGAAACACCGGCCTTCTCATCCAACCTAAACTGTGCTTCGCTCTGCCCCTCATCATCCTCCTCCTCCAGTTCAGCCCCCACAGGGCTCATGTAGCCTTGAGATGTAGGCGCAACATCTCCATTGTCATGACCAGCCATGGTTTCAATCATTTATTGTAGGAAATGTAGGTGTGGAATTACGTCGTTTATGGCATAATCCAGGCGACTCACAAATAATGTGGCTTCCTCAAAGGGCCTCAGCAAACGGCAGGTGTCACGTATGAGCTGCCACTGGTTCACATTGAAGTTACACAGGGGAGTCCCCCTATCTGCTTGGATCATCAAGAAATCGTGATGGCTTTTCTTTGTTCATATAGTCTGTCCAACATATTGAGGGTGGAATTCCTACATGTGGCAACGTCACAAATAAGACTATGTTGTGGGATACCGTTCTGACGCTGCATCTCAAGGAAGGTTTGCTTGGCGGTGTACGAGTGGCTGAAGTGCATGCACAGTTTCCTTGCCATTTTCAGGATGTTTTGCAAATGGGGTGAAGACTTGAGGACGTGCTGTGACAACCAGATTCAACACGTGTGCCATGCAGGGCGCATGTTTCACACTTCCTTGTCACAGCGCGGACACAATGTTCTTCCCGTTGTCGGTCACCATGGTTCCCATTTCCAGATTTCGTGGAGCAAGCCATACTTGGATTTCTTTACGAATGAACTTTAGCAGTTCCTCCCCTGTGTGACTCCGTTCGCCAAGGCAAACCATGTTAAGAACAGCTTGACACCGCCGTGCCCTACACACATGGTACTATGAAGGGCCACCAAGATTTGGACGTGCAGTGGAGGCCGAGAACACGGTGGAGGATGAGGAGGCGGCGTCGCACACTGTAACAGGACCAACTGCCTGGGAGCGAGAGCATGGAGGAGGAAGCAGTGTGACCTGTCCAAGTTTCTGTTGTGGCTGTGCAGGAGCCACATTTACCCAGTGAGCCGTAAAAGAAAAGTATTGTCCCTGCCCGTAGTTACAGCTCCACACGTCGGCGCTGCCGTGCACTTTTGAGCACACCAACAGGCTCAAGGACTGGCCCACCTTCTCTTGTACAAACTTATGCAGGGCTGGTATTGCTTTCTTTGCAAAGAAATGACGGCTTGGGATTCTCCACCTCGGCTCGGCACAAGCCATCAATTCTCGGAAAGGTGCAGAGTCCACCACTTGAAAAGGGAGGGACTGCAACACTAGCAACTTGGACAGGAGCACATTCAACTTCTGCGCCGTTGGATGAGTGGGTGCATACTGTTGTCTCTTGGACATGGCTTCGCTGATGGATTGTTGGCAGAGTGGCTGACTAAAAGCGGGAGAAGCAGGAGTGACAGAAGGAGGGTTTGACACACAGCTCCCTTCGGGTGATGTGGTGGAGCCTTGGCTGGATGAAGGAGGGAGCGGATGGCCACTGGGTGATGCACCAGGCTGGACCACTACATCGGAGCCACGGTTCTCCCATGCAGCTTTATGGTGGTGAAGCATGTGTTGACGCAGGGCCGTGGTGCTGACATTGGGACCCTGGCCACGCTTCACCTTCTGCCGACAGATCTTTCATGTGGCTATGGGAACCTCCTCCGGATGCCTTATGAAAAACTTCCACACTGCCGAGTAGCTGATTTTCCCAACCGCAGTTCACACTAATTGACTGCTACTGGCGCCGTCTCCAGGAACCCCTGTTCCACTACCTCCTGGAAAGATAGGCTGCCGCGAAGCAGGTGGTCTCCCCCGGGCACGTTTGGCTCCTGAATTTCCACTCCTGCCACCACGCTGACTGCCAACCGTGCTACCGCCTTGCTGCCTCAAAGGCAACCTGCAACTCTCTTCTCCTGATGATGATGAAGCCCCTTCTGCACCCGGCTCCCAATTGCGATCGGCTTCATCATCATCAACAGTTGTGTGCACGTTACTGATGTCCTCCTCAGGTTCCCCAACAGTGTCTGCTTCAGGACCCTGAACACTTGCAACACCGCCTCCCACATCACTCTCCGCATCACTACTTGGCCGCCTAACGGAGCAAGCGGCGCATGTCTCCTCCCCTTCTTGGCTGTCCAGTAGCTGCTGACCGTCCTCTATTAGATCGTCCTCAGTAAATAGTGGAGCTGAACCCACAGCATAAGATACTTCTTTTGGAGAGGGAACAGCATAGGACAAAGGCAATGGGAGGACACGGACTGCTCCCGGGCCATGCCAACTGAGGGTTGTGTCTGAAGAACCCACCAACTGTTGACTGGGGGTGTCAGATGTCACTTGTGATGATGTGGATGAGCGTGTTAACCAATCCACGACTGGCTGATAACGGGAGCTCAGGCCTCTCGCTGCGACTCCTGCTGCCACTCGCCCCAAGTCTGCTGCCAACTCTGCCTGAAGTATTTAGGCCTCTGAAACTCCTCTGTGCACATCCTGGCACTTCTCTGCCTGACATACTTAGTGCGTTTATGAGGGTATTACAATATGCTACACTACTCTTTAACCCCTTAACGACGCAGGACGTATATTTACGTCCTGAGCCGGCTCCCGCGATATGAAGCGGGGTCGCGCTGTGACCCCGCATCACATCGCGTCGGTCCCGGCGCTCATCAACGGCCGGGACCCGCGGCTAATACTACGCATCGCCGATTGCGGCAATGTGCGGTATTAACCCTTTAGAAGCGGTGGTCAAAGCTGACCGTCACTTCTAAAGCGAAAGTGAAAGTATCCGGGCTAGTCAGTCGGGCTGTTCGGGACTGAACAGCATGCAGGACACCGGGAGGTCCCTTACCTGCCTCCTCGGTGTCCGATCGACAAATGACTGCTCCGTGCCTGAGATCCAGACAGGAGCAGTCAAGCGCCAATAACACTGATCACAGGCGTGTTAATACACGCCTGTAATCAGGATGAGAGATCAGTGTGTGCAGTGTTAAAGGTCCCTATGGGACCTATAACACTGCAAAAAAAAAAAAGTAAAAAAAAAGTGTTAATAAAGGTAATTTAATCCCTTCCCTAATAAAAGTTTGAATCACCCCCCTTTTCCCATAAAAAAATAAAACAGTGTAAATAAAAATTAAAATAAACATATGTGGTATCGCCACGTGCGTAAATGTCCGAACTATAAAAATATAATTGTTAATTAAACCGCACGGTCAATGGCGTAAGCGCAAAAAAATTCCAAAGTCCAAAAAAGCGTATTTTGGTCACTTTTTATACCATTAAAAAATTCATAAAAAATGATCAAAAAGTCCGATCAAAACAAACATCATACCAATAAAAACTTCAGATCACAGCACAAAAAAATGAGCCCTCAAACCACCCTGTATATGGAAAAATAAAAAAGTTATAGGGGTCAGAAGAGGACATTTTTAAACGTATAAATTTTCCTGCATGTAGTTATGATTTTTTCCAGAAGTATGACAAAATCAAAGCTATATAAGTAGGGTATCATTTTAAGCATATGGACCTACAGAATAATGATAAGGTATAATTTTTACCAAAATATGCACTGCGTAGAAACGGAAGCCCCCAAAATTACAAAATGGCGTTTTTTCTTCGATTTTGTCACACAATGATTTTTTTTCCATTTCGTCGTGAATTTTTGGGTAAAATGACTGATGTCACTGCAAAGTAGAATTGGTGACGCAAAAAATAAGCCATAATATGGATTTTTAGGTGGAAAATTTAAAGGGTTAGGATTTTTAAAAGGTAAGGAGGAAAAAACGAAAGTGCAAAAATGGAAAAACCCGGAGTCCTTAAGGGGTTAAACAGTAGTTGTCTAGAACAGCAGCAGGTGATTACTTACGGCTGTCCTTTCACAGTATGTAGGCCCTTGACAGATTAACAGGTACTAGATGGTACAATACTTGGATGTACCTATGCGGTATGCACTGATGAGGGCAGTAACATGCCCAACTATTAGCAGAAAAAAATCTGTATTTTTGTATAACACCAGCAGGTGGATACTATTGTTTCGACTTTGACGGTTTGGAGCACCTTGACAGCTTAACAGGTACTAAATGGTACAATACTTGGATGTACCTATGCGGTCTGCACTGATGAGGGCAGTAATATGCCTAACTATACGCAGAAAAAACTCTGTATTTTTGTAAAATACCAGCCGGTGGATACTATTGTTTGGACTTTGACGGTATGGAGCACCTTGACAGCTTAACAGGTGCTTAATGGTACAATTCTTGGATGTACCGATCGACCGATTATCGGTATGGCCGATATTATCGGCCGATAATCACGATTTTGGGCATTATCGGTATCGGCAATTACCAGCACCGCGACCTCCACCAGCAGGTGGATACTATTGTTTGGACTTTGACGGTATGGAGCACCTTGACAGCTTAACAGGTACTAAATGGTACAATACTTGGATGTACCTATGCGGTATGCACTGATGAGGGCAGTAATATGCCTAACTATACGCAGAAAAAACTCTGTATTTTTGTAAAACACCAGCCGGTGGATACTATTGTTTGGACTTTGACGGTATGGAGCACCTTGACAGCTTAACAGGTGCTTAATGGTACAATTCTTGGATGTACCTATGCGGTATGCACTGATGAGGGCAGTTGTATATGCGTAACTATACACAGGAAAAACTATATAAAAAAAACAGTATGTAGCCAGCCCTTGACAGATACAAACAGGTACAAAATGGTACAAATGCACTACAGTCCACTGAACAATCACGTATTTCTGAACAGCAGCAGGACCCAACAGTGCAGCACCACAAAAACAAAAAAAAAACCAGGGATTAAACCCTAAATTGCACTCTGTCACACAATTCTGAGCAGCAGAAGATTTGTGGAGCAAATAAAAATAAACTTAATTATGCTGAAAAATGAGGAGATAAGATGCTTCAGAAAGTTCAGGCAGCTTGGAGATCTGTATGAGGCAGCTGACAGCTATCTGCCCCTCTCTGCTGCAATGCTCAATAACGTGAATAGGAGGTTTAGCAATCAATGATCCTTCTCAGTGTAACAGCACAGCACTCTGCACTCCTGCCTTTCCCTAATGCTGATGTGACTGGCAGTTGCAGTGTAATGCTCTGGTCTGAGCTATTCACACACACACAGTCCCGTCCTCTCCATCTGAGTGCATAGATTAAATGAAGAGAGGCAAGATGACCGCCGATTATATAGGGGCTGTGACATCACAGGGGTCAGTGAACCCTGATAGGCTGCATCTCACATGTGATTCAGGGTCAGCCCACCTACCTTCATTCCCGCCCCTATTTCCCGCTCTCCCATAATCCCCTGCCCCATGTACTCACATGTGGATCCGCCATCTTAGGTCTCCAATAGCCTGGAACGCTGTAAAATGGAGTTTAATGAAGCGATTCGCGCAATAGAATCGCTGCGATATTCGTATTCATTGCAAATTGAACTTTTTATGAAATTCGTAACAAATTCAGGTTCGTCAACTTCGATTCGCTCATCTCTAGTGTACGCCATTAACCGTGCGGTTTAATTAATGATATATTTTTATAATTTGGACATTTCTGCTCGCGGCGATGCCACATATGTTTATTAATAAGGGGGATAATTCAAAATTTTATTAGGGAAGGGGTTAAATGATCTTTATTAACTTTTTATTTTACACTTTTTTTTTTGCAATGTTATAGTTCCCGTAAGGGGCTATAACACTGCACACACTGATCTTTTAGATTGATCAATGGTTTCTCATAGGAAACCATTGATCGATGATTCTGCCGCTTGACTGCTCATGCCTGGATCTCAGGCACTGAGCAGTCATTTGGCGATCGGACACCAGGAGGCTGGTAAAGGAACCTGCCTCATGTCCTACAGCTGTTCGGGATGCCGCGGTCCCGATCAGCCCCCTGAGCTAACTGGCATTAGTTTAGTTTCACTTTAGATACGGCGATCAACTTTGAACATCGTGTCTAAAGGGTTAATAGCACGCATTACCGCGATCAGTGCTGCGCGCTATTAGCCACAGGCCCCGGCCATTGGCCTGACCTGCTATGACGTGGGGTCAAGCTGTGGCCCCGCGTTATAGAACGCCAGCAGACTTAGGACGTACAGGTAGACCCTGAGTCCTTAAGGGGTTAAACATCTCTTCTCAAGACTAAACAAATGTAATTCTTTTAATCTTTCCTCTTGCTAAGATGTACCATCTTAGAAAAGGGAGGTGTGAAAGGGCATGGAAAGCCAAGACAACAGCTGAAATCTTTAAGTAATTATAAAGCAATCTAGCCGCTTCTCAGAGCATTACTTTATTACATGTTGTGTTTTTGCGTTTACAGGAATCATATCAATATTGTACTGTATGGTTTCTGCGCTGGACTTTGCTCCTCTGTTTTTGTTACATTGAAGTGCCGTTTTGCACTGTCTGAACATGGAGGTGCCTATTTGGGTGAGCAGAAGGCTACTGCCATAATTTACAATGGATAACATTGCAATGTATTCATTAGACAATCCAGTTATATAATAGAGCACTTCTTATTTTATTTTTTATTTTTATTCTGATCTGCATTTTAAAATAATGCAGAAACATAAATCAAATGGTAAGTTATAACATATGCAATGTAAGGAGCACCCAACATTTTTTTTATATCTTCTGGAATTTACAGTTCTAGACTTCATGCAGCAAAATGATGTCATGAGCCTGTGCTTTTCTGGTCAAATGACCCATTGCCTGACGAATGTTTCTGTCATGTGACTAGTTGAGCTCATCAATCACAGCGGATTATCCTGTTGCAGCCTGCAAGACCTATCCATCTGCCCAAAACCTTAACACCTCGGCTTCTCAGTCATTGTGAAATTTTGTGATTACTTCTGGCAATGAAATTACTGCCTTTGATATCTATTCCAGAAAAGGACATAAATGGTCAAATATATACCAGATAATCCCCATATGCTCTTAGTAATATAAACATTAAGTATTAAAGATAAACATTCAAACTAAGTTATGCAAATAGCGTAGCAGCTTATTTTTAAAGTAGATGGTAAAAAGCCGTTTTTAATCTACAATGTAAAAAAGATATCACGGTAAATGGATGAAAACATGTTGGGTTACATTTGTCTATTTTGTAGCTTGTGTTTAAAAAAAAAAATAATAATACATGATGCCAGTGGGTGAAGCTCTCTTGGCATCCAAGGCAGATATTTTAAAAAATGCAGCAAGTGCTCCATTCAATCATGGGGACAATTCTCGACCTTTCTTGGGATCACAAAGTGCTGGCAGTTGGACCCCCATTGATCAGCTTGCTATTCCTTATCATGTGAACAGGGATAAATAAAATGTTGAGAATACACATTTAAGCAATTTTTCAGGACTAGTTTGAGATTTTAAAATAAAAACAATCATCTAAAACAGAAGTACAAGTTCCTGGTGTACTGTTACTTTTGTCTCAATAAATATATCTTTTGACACTAAAACAGAAGTACAATAAAAGTGAATGAACTAATAATTCTTTTACATTTTTACGTGGCGTTATATAGTATTCTCAAACATTCAAAGGTTTACTAGAAAACATGCCCACTCACTATACACTGCCGTAGAGTAATATTTTACTGGGCATTTCTTACACTGGGCTACTGTACTTTTGAGTCCTGCAAAGTAAAAGTATAGTTATGTTTGATCTAGCAAAGTGAATGGGCTTGCCATGGCTGCCCTGCCATATAAGGCTGTGTTCACATCAAGTTTTTACCAATACGGAACCGCATCCTGCTGGGGGGTGGGGGGGGACTAAAACCTTGAGTTCCCGTATCCCTGCTGTATGCCACCCGTATGTAATTCATTTCAATGAGCCGGCCGGAGTGAAATTTTTCCCCATATGCAGTTTTTCCACCGCACCTAAAATCGTAGTCGACCACGGTTTGAGGTGCGGTGGAAAACCGCATACGGGGCAAAAATGAGCCGGCCGGAGTCAGCGTCTCACTCTGGCCGGCTCTTTGAAATTAATTACATATGAGCGGCATACAGCAGGGATACAGGAGCACAATGTTTTAGCTCCCCCCAGCCGTATGCGATCCCGTATTGGTAAAAACGTGATGTGAACCCAGCCTGGGTTGACATACCTATCTGCTGGTATTTTACATATCCTTCGAACATTGGCCTAATTGTAATGTGAATGAAGCCCAACGCATACTGTACCTTCCTATGTCATGGATAGGTCTACTTTAGAGATGTTTTTCTCTGTGAATTAAACTATATGATTGCCTTTAACAAAACGCTGGCAAAGCAATATTCTTTGTGTCTAATAACCAGTTTAAGGTTTGTGTCATTCAGAAATTTAGCCACATCCATAAGTACAGCCGCTAATCTGCTGAAAAATTGTTTATTACTATATAGCATACTTGCTATTACTGTTCTGTTAAAGACTTTTGTGAGTTACGGAATCTTAGCAATGTTTGTCACACCCCAATTGCTCTTACCCAAACAAATATGTTAATGTGATAGCTAACGATTTTCCTATTGTATATTTACATCTAATCGGAAATATATGAAATAATAGCAGCCTTTTCACAGTGTTTCCATTTCTGGCAAGGGTCCAAAAAGCAAAGTAATAATATCTGCATCCTGATTCAAAGAAATAAATTTATGAAAACTTTTCAAGCTATTCCTTGTTATATCCTTTGGTTGATATACTGGGACTTTACATGTATGATTTTGAAATTTAGAGATGCAGCTGTGCTAAATTATTGTGTTTGTCTTCCGCAATAAGATTGAGATAAAAGGATTTATGGATACTCCATTTCCAAATACTCCATTAGGACATTCCGAAAAAACAGAGAGAAAGTCCCAATTTATAATCCAAATCAATAAGCCTTAATGGAGAATGGCTACAAATTGAGTCTCCTATTTGTAGACAGCACATGCTCCGAGAGGGCTGGAGATGCCCAAGTACTGTAGTCTTTAGTGCTCCTATAGAAATGAAAAAAGCATGTTCCATCTACCACACATGCTCCTCACTGAGAGCTGGGGTCTCGTTCCGGAGATTGCAGGGGGTCCAACTGGTCAGCCCCCCGTGATCAGCTACTTATCACCTATCTGTGGATAGGGGATAAGATAGTTTTCACTGGATAACCCCTGTAACCTGTTGGGGATGGAGTGCGTACCTGTACGCCCACATCCTGCTCCCCTTTTATGACATGCGGTCAGAAGTTTTTTTATTTTTATTCTACTTACCATGTAAAATAGTGCTACTGTGTAGATCTTTGCTGTGGTGCCTTGTGTAAAGCTCATTAGAAAAGATTACTGTACCCATAGTGATCAAATTTCCAGTTTTATTTTAGGATCTGTAGTGGCCAGATAGCAGAACATACTCCAATAATTGTGATGATCAGCTAGAAATAGTTAAAGGGGTACTCTCCGGTGAAAAACTTTATTTTTTATTTTTTATCAACTGGTGCCAGAAAGTTAAACAGATTTGTAAATTATCTGTAGAAATATATATATTAGGGCTCAGGGTTTAAGACAACTGGACAGGTTGTGTTTCAAGTAATATTTAAATTTATTGATTGTATATAATGTGACAATTGAATATTAGATAAAATGTAAATAGCAGCAACTGCGTCTCACAGGGCCCTTGTGTAGGCGCAGCACCAACTATTAAGAACTATAGCATATGTATAGTACAGTATATAAAATATAAAAATATACTTGTAAAAAATTATAAAAAATATAAAATAAGAATATAGAGACCACCATAAACATATATATAGAGAGGGATCTGGGTGGGAGAGTCTTAGTCCATCCTCTATGGTAAATAATCTTCTCCTCATGGCAGCGAGGCGCGGATGTCTCCTTCACCGGGTGTCGGGTGATTGACAGTTTATTGTCCGGTATCGGACTGCTATTGACTTAAGCAGGGCAAATATACTGGTGGTCTCAATAGGTATTGAGGGGACGCTGGACACGTTTCAGGACTGTCTCAGTCCTTTCTTCAGCAGCAAAGTATCATACCAGGAGGATATTTAAAGATCGCATGCTGGTAAGGTAAGTTGCCACTGCCATCCTGCTGCTATTATGCTATGACTGCCAATGCTGCTGAAGTCTCCCTGATGAGCCAAAGACGAAACACTGCGTAGGAGACACGCTGCAGTCAGGTTTATTGCACTGAACAGCACTCTGCACTTTCATTCATTGCACCCTATTACTGTATCACTGTGTAATAATCAGGGACAGTACAGAGTAGGAAGCAGGTTCCTGAGGCACGGGGGTCGCCCTTTCTAGGGCGAGTGCCCCAGTTACGTGCCACACAGCTAGGGTGCATATAGAATAGGGAGTCTTGCACTACACTATAGGGATTTATAGGGAACATAGGGAGAGATACATATTTGGCTTCCCAGCAAGTTTCCTAATATAAGCCACTGCTTTTTTGGATATCCCCCCACCTCTATTACCATTATCTGTGTAATTTTTGTTGGGCAATTGTGCAATTTACTCCTGGTCTATGCACCATATTGCTTGAATATTTAGAATCATGTCTAGATTGATTGACTGACAATTCATGATTGACTATGAGCTTATGGGTATAGGAAAGTGCAAGTGCAATATCGGACTACGTGCAATATATTATTGTTTGTGTGGATTTTTTCACTTTACTTTATCTATTATGGTGATCTATGCACTTTAGAGGTGTTTATAATTAATTACTTGTGTTTATACATTTTATCAAGTATTATTAAAAGTTATATTTTAAATTGGTACCCCAGGACTTTAGGATTTGATTTATGAAACAGTGGGGCTCTTACACAGGCTTCTAATGCCATTATCTCATAGACTATGAGTCATTGTGTCTAGTTTTTTTATCTAATTCGGAGTATTGTAGCGCTTTAATGGCGAGTTTCCTCACAAACACTCTCAATATTGATAGTTGGGTTTCGGAAGTTAGAGAGGTTTTTTCTGAACAAGAATACAGCCAGAAACCAATAAGTACTAATATCAAGGGATTGTTTAGAGAACTTACCAAGGCATACAAAGATTACATAGTGTCCTGGTGGGAGATCCAATCCCTTGAGAACTATTTAAAGAACAGTATCGTACCCAAGGGGTTAAGGATAGCTGTCGCCCCAGCGGAACGTATCCGCAGCACGAGCTTGATAGAGAAATGGGAACAGGAGGCGACATGAGGTTTATGAAATTATTGTTAGAAGAAGAGAAATTGACATGGGAAATCAAAGCTAAAAAATTGGAGGAGTTGCGTGAGCAAGCCCTCAAATTTAAAACAGATCCACAGTTTGTTAAAAAGGAAACATTGCTACAAGGCTCTATTGAAAGATTCCAATATACGCTGAAGGAAAGAAAACACCAGCAGTTCCGAAGGGACCTGCAGGAGTTTAAAGAAAGGAGGGCATACTCATTTCTTAATAAGGAAGTTAGAGAAAAGGAGGTGGATATTTCCTCTTCAGAGGTAGAGGGATCTGATACGGACAGAGAATCAGGTCACGAGAGGAGAGGGGAATATCGCCCCTACCGTGGTAGATCGAGAGGCAGAGGGAGACGCCCTAGAGGAAGAGGTCGAGGAGAGCTTGGTTTTTTGGCCAATGCCCCTCCCCCCAGAGACTACGATCTGAGAGAGAGGAATCAGGGGGGAAGGGGTGGAGTACAACAGAGGTCATAAATCTATCGACCACTATCCTCTCGGACGGACAAATGGAGGTTCTAAGAAAAGGCCTTTCTTTTGTGCCGACTACGAAATATGACTCTTTCTCATGGGTAAAGGATCTTTCCCTCTTTGTGAGGAAAATCAAATGGAAAAAATTTTTTTCCAGGCAAGAAAAAGAAATATGCCAGGAGAGGAATTTGGTACCATCTGATATGGAGACCTTTAGGACACTAGATTCCCTAGAGAGGGAGGGATTAAGGGATAAAAGCAAAGGACCGTTTACATCCCTTAAAAATAAAAGTACCAAGGTGTCCCCGGTCACTGACTGCCTAAATATTGAGATATTTGAATCCTTGGTTAGTAAGGAACTTAGGGAATTGGAGGCTAGACAGGGAAATGGAGAAGCTTGGTACAACTTGTCTCCTAAAGAAAGGAAGGCCCTAAAGGAACTATCACAAAATTCTGAGATTGTAATAAAACCATCGGATAAAGGAAATAATGTGGTGGTGATGGATCGGGCTCAATATGAAAACATGTGTCTGGCTATCCTTAATGACAAGACCACCTATAAAGCATTAGAACGAGATCCCACCCTAGTTTTCTCCCATAAACTTCAAAGTATCATTTCTAGAGCACTTGAAAATGAACTAGTTGATGAAAATGAAGCATCATTTCTGGTCCCTCCACATCCGGTGATCCCTACTTTCTATTCACTCCCCAAAATTCACAAAGGGGTCAATCCCCTAAAGGGAAGACCAATTGTCTCTGGGGTGGGGAGCTTATCACAGAACGTAGGAATCTATCTTGATGAGATCCTGCGCCCCTTTGTTTTCACGTTGCCATCCTACATTAGAGACACGTCAGACTTACTCTTGAAATTGGATGGGATCTCGATGGATGACAATATGATTTTTGCATCCATCGATGTGGAGGCTCTATTTAGCTCAATCAGGCATGATTTGGGCTTACGGGCAGCAAGATTCTTCCTGGCCAGTAGGGACCTGAATCTTGGTCCCCACAACGAACTCACGATGGAACTCCTGGAATTCTGCCTTATGCATAATTACTTCCTCTACAATGGCCGCTTCCTCCACCAGCTATGGGGCACCGCGATGGGGAGCCCTTGTGCCCCCACGTATGCCAACTTGCTCCTGGGCTGGTGGGAGGAAAGGGTGGTCTTTGAGGAAGGCCTCAGCCCATGGCACAAACATCTGACCATGTGGCTGAGGTATATAGATGACATATTCATCTTATGGGCAGGAACGGGAGAACAATTCCAGGAGTTTGTGGGGGTCCTCAATTGTAATGACCTGGATCTTAGGTTCACTTGTGAGTGGAATCCGGACAAGTTGGCCTTTTTGGACGTACTGATCGAAAAAGGACCTCTCAACAACATTGAGACATCCATTTATAGAAAACCAACATCTACTAATGGATTATTGAGGTGGGATAGCTCGCACCCAGTGGCCCTCAAAAAGGGTATACCAAGGGGCCAGTACCTGAGGTTGCGAAGAAACTGCTCGGGGACCAGAGAGTTCCTGAGTCAGGCTCGGGACCTCAGGTGCCGGTTCCATGAAAGAGGATACCCGGATGACGTATTAAGGGTGGCCTTTGATGGGGCTATCTCCCGGGATAGGAGGGATCTCCTAATCCCAAAAAAGAATGATGTGGAGGACAAGGTAGAGGAACAAAACACCATTCGCATGATTGGCACCTTTGATACTATGCATGGGCAGATCAGAAATATCCTAGAAAAATACTGGAACATACTGCTAGCGGACGAGGATATTAAACCAATCCTGAGTAGCAGACCACTTATTACATACAGAAAAGGTCCCAGTATCAGGGATCTGGTCGTACATAGTCATCTGCCACCAAAGAGGGGTCCCACAACATGGCTGGACCGCAGACCTAGCGGCACATTTCAATGTGGTTCGTGCTTAGCATGTCCATCCATTAAGAAATGTAAAAACTTTGTATGTTCGAATAACGGAAGGAGCTTTGAAATCCGTGACTTCATTAACTGTAAAAGTATGGGAGTCATCTATTTGGCACAATGTACGTGTCCCATGGACTATGTGGGCAAGACACGCCGTGAGTTTAGGCGGAGAGTAAGAGACCACTATAATGATATTCTTAACCAGAGGGACACGTCCTTGGCCCGACATGTTCTCCAAATGCACAACGGTGACCCCAAAAATTTAAGATTCATAGGCATTCAAAGTGTGGAAAGAGGCCCCCGTGGAGGTGATTGGGATAAGAAATTGCTACAAATTGAATGCAGATGGATTCATCGCCTGAATTCTTTGGCACCAGGGGGCTTGAATGAGTCCCAGAATTTCATATGCTTCATTTAGACTTTGGTATCTATAACTACTGTGATCTATCAATTTCAGTAATTTAATTTTGATATGGTAGTACTGGGGACTATTATCCCGGAATAAGAATGAAAATTGTATTCAATCTTTTCTATACTTTGGGCCACCGCCAGCATCTTTAGAGGGTACCTATGGGCGGTACTGTGTTGTACCAGCCACCAATGATTACCCTTAGGTAGGGTGACCCGGGGTATGTTTGACTACATTCCTTTAGGATATTGATATCTTTACTAATATAACATTCTAGATGCTAACTGCTTGCTTATTAGCTGAGGACAAGTTGTAATTTGATTTCTGTGCTGTATTATATTACTAGTAACTTATATACCTTGTGGTGTTAAACGCAGCTAACGGAGAGGTTTGTGAGGAGTTAATCTCAGTCAGGGACGCGCTGTTAGTCCCTATGGTTACTATCGATTCCTCCCCTTTGGGCGTGACACGCCGAATGCTGGAGAGAGGGGGCGGGATCCATGGTCCGGGAATTACCCTATGACACGCTCCGAGGGCGGTGCAGTAAGTTACGGCCGCAACCGGAAGTGACGTCAGTCCCGGCCAGGAATCCCAGTGAGAGCGTATGCCCCCTCCCCCTGCCTGTGGCGTGTTGGCGCGCACAGGTAATGGACGCCAGGAGGATATTTAAAGATCGCATGCTGGTAAGGTAAGTTGCCACTGCCATCCTGCTGCTATTATGCTATGACTGCCAATGCTGCTGAAGTCTCCCTGATGAGCCAAAGACGAAACGCTGCGTAGGAGACACGCTGCAGTCAGGTTTATTGCACTGAACAGCACTCTGCACTTTCATTCATTGCACCCTATTACTGTATCACTGTGTAATAATCAGGGACAGTACAGAGTAGGAAGCAGGTTCCTGAGGCACGGGGGTCGCCCTTTCTAGGGCGAGTGCCCCAGTTACGTGCCACACAGCTAGGGTGCATATAGAATAGGGAGTCTTGCACTACACTATAGGGATTTATAGGGAACATAGGGAGAGATACATATTTGGCTTCCCAGCAAGTTTCCTAATATAAGCCACTGCTTTTTTGGATATCCCCCCACCTCTATTACCATTATCTGTGTAATTTTTGTTGGGCAATTGTGCAATTTACTCCTGGTCTATGCACCATATTGCTTGAATATTTAGAATCATGTCTAGATTGATTGACTGACAATTCATGATTGACTATGAGCTTATGGGTATAGGAAAGTGCAAGTGCAATATCGGACTACGTGCAATATATTATTGTTTGTGTGGATTTTTTCACTTTACTTTATCTATTATGGTGATCTATGCACTTTAGAGGTGTTTATAATTAATTACTTGTGTTTATACATTTTATCAAGTATTATTAAAAGTTATATTTTAAATTGGTACCCCAGGACTTTAGGATTTGATTTATGAAACAGTGGGGCTCTTACACAGGCTTCTAATGCCATTATCTCATAGACTATGAGTCATTGTGTCTAGTTTTTTGAACAAATAGCAAGTTTATCTTCTACTTAAACGTTGAAGTGCTTAAATAGCCGGACTCATCTGAACGGTTGCTACGGGTTACTAACCTTATGGTTGCCATTGGTTACCACAATACCAAAATCGGTCTATATGAGAAGGACTTTTTTATGAGAGGAGATTATTTACCATAGAGGATGGACTAAGACTCTCCCACCCAGATCCCTCTCTATATATATGTTTATGGTGGTCTCTATATTCTTATTTTATATTTTTTATAATTTTTTACAAGTATATTTTTTATATTTTATATACTGTACTATACATATGCTATAGTTCTTAATAGTTGGTTCTGCGCCTACACAAGGGCCCTGTGAGATGCAGTTGCTGCTATTTACATTTTATCTAATATTCAATTGTCACATTATATACAATCAATAAATTTAAATATTACTTGAAACACAAGTTGTCTTAAACTCTGAGCCCTAATATATATATTTCTACAGACAAACTACAATCTGACACCTTGGGTATAAGTGTCTAATTAGGTAGCCCGGGTTTATTTGGTGGGTAGTCAGACAAGAGCCTCTCCAACTCTTCTATATTATAGATTTGTAAATTACTTCTATAAAACAAATCTTAATCCTTCCAGTACTTATTAGCTGCTGAATACTGCAGAGGAAATTATTTTCTTTTTGGAACACAGAGCTCTGTGCTGACATCATGACCACAGTGCTCTCTGCTGACATCTCTGTCCATTTTAGGAACTGTCCAGAGCAGCATATGTTTTCTATGGGGATTTTCTCCTACTCTTGACAGTTCTTAAAATGGACAGAGGTGTCAGCATAGAGCACTGTGGTCATGATGTCAGCAAAGAGGTTTGTGTTAAAAAAAAAAAAAAAAAGTTTTCCACTGGAGTACCCCTTTAACGACCACGGACATAAATGTACGTCCTGGTTTGGCGGGACTTGTCGCACCAGGACGTACATTTACGTCCTGTGTATGACCGCGAGCATCGGAAGGGTGCTCGCGTCATACACGGCAGGTTCCGGCTGCAAGCAGCAGCCGGGGACCCGCCTGTAATGGCCAACATCCGCGATCGCGCGGATGTCCGCCATTAAACCCTCCGATGCCATGATCAATACAGATCACAGCATCTGCGGCATTGCAGCACTTTTATTGGATGATCGGATCGCCCGCAGCGCTGCCGCGGGGTTCCAATCATCCAGCATGACAGCCGGAGGTCCCCTTACCTAGCTCCGGCCGTCTCCCGGGGTCTTCTGCTCTGGTCTGCGATCGAGCAGACCAGAGCAGAAGATCACCGATAATACTGGGCAGTGCTGTGTCCTATGCATAGCACTGCACAGTATTGGCAATCAAACAATTGCTATAGATAGTCCCCTATAGGGACATAAAAAGTGTAAAAAAAAGTTGAAAAATGTAAAAATAAAAAGTAAAAAAAAAAAATGGAAAAATCCCCTCCCAAATAAAAATGAAAATTGTCAGTTTTTCCCATTTTACCCCCCACAAACGTAAATTTTTTTTTTAATAAACATATTTGATATTGCGTAAATGCGATAGCGTAAATGTCCCAACTATCAAAATATATTGTTAATGATCCCGTACGGTGAATGGGGTAAACGTAAAAAATATAAAAAGTCCACAAATGCTGCTTTTTTGTCACATTTTATTAAAAAATTTTTTATAAAAAATGATCTAAAAGTTTTATATATGCAAATGTGGTACAATACAGAAATTTAGGTGCACTACTGTGGTAGATGTATACAATGACATTGGCTATCCCTCAACACTGATGTTAAAATTGAGACATTCGCCAGTGTATCCTTATATGAAGGACACACCAGAGCTCGCACACCAACGCCAAGGTTTCTCAAATGGCACGGGACCTAACGCTAACCTACCTGTGCGTGAAAAGCAAAAACCAGGGGCCAGTGGGCAATTACAGCAGCACTAGGCCGACATGCAGCCTGCTCCCAGTTACCTCCAGCGTGACTGAGCACACATACAATGGGAGGAGGGAGAGAGGCTACAGGCATCTTCCATTGTATGCATTTTTATGCTGGTGATCGCCCCTAGCAACGGACTACAAGGGCAGGATCTGCTCCCCCAGTATAAATGCACAACTGCATTTGGGGTTGAGTACTTCCAGCCATTTGAGACCACGTTTTTTGTTGTTTAAATTTATACTTGGAGGTGTGTAAACTCCATATTTTAATGCGCCTTGAACATTTTCCAGGCAGCATTAAAGGAGTAGTCCAGTGGTGACTCAGTGGTGAGCAACTTATCCCCTATCCTAAGGATAGGGGATAAGTTGCAGATCGCGGGGGGTCCGACCGCTGGGGCCCCCTGCGATCTCCTGTACGGAGCCCCGACAGCCCGCGGGAAGGGGGCGTGTCGACCTCCGCACGAGACGGCGGCCGACACGCCCCCTCAATACAACTCTATGGCAGAGCCGAAGCGCTGCCTTCGGCAATCTCCGGCTCTGCCATAGAGATGCATTGAGGGGGCGTGTCGGCCGCCGCTTCGTGTGGAGGTCGACACCCGATATCTCGGCGGAGAGACGGGGCCCTGTACAGAGAGATCGCAGGGGGCCCCAGCGGTCGGACCCCCCGCGATCTCAAACTTATCCCCTATCCTTAGGATAGGGGATACGTTTTTCACCACTGGACTACCCCTTTAAGGTTGCACCTGTGAGGCCATGCACCTATATCAGCCAACTTGGGTGGGGCTTGTAGCCTCTCTCCCTCCTCCCATTGTATGTGTGCTCAGTCACGCTGGAGGTAACTGGGAGCAGGCTGCATGTCGGCCTAGTGCTGCTGTAATTGCCCACTGGCCCCTGGTTTTTGCTTTTCACGCACAGGTAGGTTAGCGTTAGGTCCCGTGCCCTTTGAGAAACCTTGGCGTTGGTGTGCGGGCTCTGGTGTGTTCTTCATATAAGGATACACTGGCGAATGTCTCAATTTTAACATCAGTGTTGAGGGATAGCCAATGTCATTGTATACATCTACCACAGTAGTGCACCTAAATTTCTGTATTGTATTATTCTAATTGTTACACATCCACACCGTTTATCTGTTGTAGGATTCTATTGTGGCACTTGTAGTCCACTGCAGGCATCCTCCATTGTATGCATTTTTATGCTGGGGATCGCCCCTAGCAACGGACTACAAGGGCAGGATCTGCTCCCCCAGTGTAAGTGCACAACTGCATTTGGGGTTGAGCACCTCCAGCCATTTGAGACCACGTTTTTTGTTGTCAATACAACTCTATGGCAGAGCCGAAGCGCTGCCTTCGGCAATCTCCGGCTCTGCCATAGAGATGCATTGAGGGGGCGTGTCGGCCGCCGCTTCGTGTGGAGGTCGACACCCGCTATCTCGGCGGAGAGCTGGGGCCCTGTACAGAGAGATCGCAGGGGGCCCCAGCGGTCGGACCCCCCGCGATCTCAAACTTATCCCCTATCCTTAGGATAGGGGATACGTTTTTCACCACTGGACTACCCCTTTAAGGTTGCACCTGTGAGGCCATGCACCTATATCAGCCAACTTGGGTGGGGCTTGTAGCCTCTCTCCCTCCTCCCATTGTATGTGTGCTCAGTCACGCTGGAGGTAACTGGGAGCAGACTGCATGTCGGCCTAGTGCTGCTGTAATTGCCCACTGGCCCCTGGTTTTTGCTTTTCACGCACAGGTAGGTTAGCGTTAGGTCCCGTGCCCTTTGAGAAACCTTGGCGTTGGTGTGCAGGCTCTGGTGTGTTCTTCATTTTAAGGATACACTGGCGAATGTCTCAATTTTAACATCAGTGTTGAGGGATAGCCAATGTCATTGTATACATCTACCACAGTAGTGCACCTAAATTTCTGTATTGTATTATTCTAATTGTTATACATCCACACTGTTTATCTGTTGTAGGATTCTATTGTGGCACTTGTAGTCCACTGCAGGGATCCTCCATTGTATGCATTTTTATGCTGGGGATCGCCCCTAGCAACGGACTACAAGGGCAGGATCTGCTCCCCCAGTGTAAGTGCACAACTGCATTTGGGTTGAGCACCTCCAGCCATTTGAGACCACGTTTTTTGTTGTTTATATGCAAATGTGGTATCTAAAAAAAGTACAGATGACGGCGCAAAAAATGAGCCCTCATACCGCCCTATATACGGAAAAATGAAAAAGTTATAGGTGGTCAAATTAGAGCGATTTTAGATTGCTGATTTTGTACAAAAAGTTTTAGATTTTTTTTAAGCGGTACAAAAATATAAAAGTATATAGCTATGGGTATCATTTTAATCATATTGACCCACAGAATAAAGAACACATGTCATTTTTACCGTAAAGTGTACAGTGTGAAAACAAAACCCTCCAAAATGTGCAAAATTTTGGTTTTCATTTAAATTTCCTCCCTAAAAAAATTATTTTGGGGTTCGCCGTACATTTTATGGTAAAATGAGAGGTTTCATTATAAAGTACAATTGGTCACGCAAAAAATAAAGCCCTTATATGGGTTTGTACATGGAAATATAAAGGAGTTATGGATTTTAGAAGGCGAGGAGGAAAAAACCAGAACGCTAAAATAAAATTGGCCTGGTCCTTGAGGTGAAAATGGGCTTGGTCATTAAGGGGTTAATGTGATCAGTCAAAAACGCTGCAGTTCATGATACAGAAAGTAAATGCCCTGAATGTCATGTCTTGACATGCAAAATGCAGTTTTGCCAGGATACAGCTATGAGAGTCAGGCTGGGAACGCATAGAAGGATCCTTCATAGGTGCAACCCTTGGTGTGATATAATACTTGGTGAGGGACATCAGCATAGGGGGACAATAAAATAGTGATTTTTAAAATCTCATACGACATCAGTACTACATTGTATTTACATATGAGATATATTCTCCTTCAGTTAGTGTGTATATCTCATTCAGTGCATAAAATACTTACATAGCCACTCTAAGCAGTGGCTCTATAAGTGTGTGCCAGTCCCCCAGCTGAACTAAAATGCAGGGGTGACATAGTCAAAACAATAAACAGAACTGTACAAGGATGGGGATACAGTTAAGGATATGAGAGGTAACAAGTTAACAAACAGACCGGGAAACATAACAGCAGATATATGGTGTACAAATAACAGCCAAATAGTGGCTAAATGACACAGCTAGGAGGTGGTGGAAGCATGAGGAGACCATATAGTGGCTGAATGACCAAGCCAAGAGGTGGCAACAGTCTGATGAGACCATAGGGCCTCACAATTGAAAAGATTAAAGATATTTTTCAACATTTAAATTGAAGATTTCAAATAGATGAGCCTAAAAAGGTTAATTTATTGTGCCAGAAGCATGTGGAGACCAACTGGCAGTACAGTGACACAGCCTGGAGGTTGCAGAAGCATGAGGAGACCATAAAGTGGCTGAATGACACAGCCTGCAGTTGGCGGCAGCAAGAGCAGACCATATAGTGGCTGAATGACACAGCCTGGAGTTGGCAGCAGCATAAGGAGACCAAATAGTACCTGAATCACACAGCGTGGAGGTGGCGGCAGCATGAGGAGACCTTATAGTGGCTGAATGACACAGTGTGGAGGGGAGGCAACATGAGGAGACCATATAGTGGCTGAATGACACAGCCTGGAGGTGGCAGAAGCATGAGGAGACCATATAGTTGCAGAATGAGACAGCCTAGAGGTGGCAGCAGCATGAGGAGAACATATGGTAGCAGAATGAGACAGCCTGGAGGTGGCATATGCAGCATCAGGAGTCCTGAAAGTGTCCCAGTGACATAGTGGGGCGGTGGGGGGCAATACCAGTACCCGGTGACGAAGGTGGGTGAAAAAAGGAGAACTTGGCATCAGATGTGTGGCATCAGGTGGGTGGCAGGATCAGTATAGTGGCTGAGGCAGGTAGGCAGAAGAAAATGATCTCTTTTGTAAAAGTGTTAGTGTGCACAAGTAAGTATTGAGGATATGCATTACGAAAAACTTAACTTTTAATAATATTCTTAGGAAAAAATATATGTACCCACATGTTTTTTAAATCAAACAAAAGGAGAGGTGTGCAAAAAACACCATATGCCACCTATACCACCAAGTATTGATGTGATGCAAAGACCTTTAAAAGGTGGAAGGGAACAATGTGTGGTCCATTGTAACCAGTGGGGGTAAAAACTTCCTCTGTAAAGCCCTACTTTCACATTATTAATTCCCTTTTTGGCAAGTGAACGAGCTGGTACAGAAGGTTGATCCAGAGATTTATTCTGACTGCCATATTGGAGGCGGAAAGGAATTTTTGCCTCTAGTATGAGGGTTTTTTTTTGCCTTCCTCTGGATCAACTCAACTCAATAGGGACTTATTAGGGTTATAGGTTGAACTTGATGGACTCTGGCCTTTTTTCAACCTTATGAACTATGTTACTATGTTACTAACACGTGTGCCATGCAGGGTGCATGTCTCAGGCTGCCTTGTCGCAGCGCAGACAAGATGTTCTTCATGTTGTCAGTCACCATGGTTCCCATTTCAAATTTTCATGGAGTAAGCCATAATTCGATTTCTTGATGAATGAGTTTTAGCAGTTCCTCCTCTGTGTGACTCCGTTCGGCAAGGCAAACTATCTGAAGAACAACGTGACACCGCCGTGCCCTGCACACATGGTATGCTGGAGGGGCACTGAGACTTGTCCGGGCAGTGGAGGCTGAGGACACGGTGGGGGATGAGGAGGCGGAGTCACACACTGTCACAGGAATAATGGCCTGAGAGCGTGGAGGTGGAAGGGGCATGACCTGTCCAAGCTGCTGACGTGGCTGTGCAGGAACCACATTCACCCAGTGGGCCATAAAGGACATGTATTGTCCCTGACCGTAGTTACAGCTCCACATGTTGGCGCTGCCGTGCACTTTGGTACACACCGACAGGCTCAAGGACTGGCCTACCTTCTCTTCCACAAAATTGTGCAGGGCTGGTACTGCCTTCTTCGCAAAGAAATGACGGCTTGAGACTCTCCACCTCTGCTCAGCACAAGCCATCAGTTCTCTGAAAGTTGCAGAGTCCACCACCTGAAAAGGGAGGGACTGCAGCACCATCAACTTGGACAGGAGCACATTCAGCTTCTGCGCCGTTGAATGAGTGGGCACATACTGTTGTCTCTTGGACATGGCTTCGCCGATGGATTGCTGGCGGAATGACTGACTCGAAGAAGAATGAGGTGGTGGAGCCTTGGCTGGCTGAAGCAGGGAGCGGCGTGCCTCTGGGTGATGTAGCAGACTGGACCACCACATCGGAGCCACGATTCTACCTGGCCGCTTTATGATGAGGCTGCATATGTTGACGCAGGGCTGTGGTGCCAACATTGGGACCCTGTCCACGCTTCACCTTCTGTCGACACATCTTGCATGTGGCCAGGTTAACATTCTCCGGATGCTTGATGAATAACTGCCACACTGCTGAGTAGCTGATTTTCCCACCAACAGTCCCCACTGATTGACTTCTACTGCTGCCAACTCCATGAACCCCTGTTCCACTACCTACCAGGAAGGTAGGCAGCCACAAAGCTACGCTGGTCTACGCCCGGCATGCTTGGCTCCAGACTTCACATTTCTGACACCATGCTGACTGCCAACCATGCTACCACCTTGCTGGCTCAGCTGCTGTCTCACGGGCAACCTGCAACCTTCATCTCCTGATGATGATGAAGCCCCTTCTGCACCCAGCTTCCAAGTGCGATCGGCTTCATCATCATCGAGTTGTGTCTGCACATCACTGATGTCCTCAGGTTCCTCAACAGTGTCTGCTTCAGGAGCCTGAACACTCGCAACACCCCCTCCCACGCCACACTCTAATCAATACTTGCCCGCCTAGCGGAGGAAGCAGCAGATGTCTCCCCCCCCCCCTTTTTTTGGCTGGCAAGTAGCTGCTGACTGTCCTCTTGTAGATTGTCCTCACTAAATAGTAGAGCTGAACCCACAGCATAAGATACTTCTGTGGGGGAGGGAACAGCATAGGACAGAGGCAATGGGAGGACAGGGACTGCTCCCGGGCCATGCTAACTGAGGGTTGTGTCTGAGCAACCCACTGACTGTTGTCTGGGGGTGTCAGATGTCACTTGTGATGAAGTGGATGTCCATGTTAACCAATCGATGACGGCAGATTGGTTGCTGGTAGAGACACAACCGCTAGCTGATACTGAGAGCTCAGGCCTCTCACTGTGACTCCTGCTGCCACTCGTCCCTAGTCTGCTGCGACCTCTGCCTGAGAAATTTAGGCCTTTGTCACTCCGCTGTGCACGTCCTGGCACTTCTCTGCCTGACATCTCTGCGTATATAAGGGGAGTACAATACGCTCCATTACGCTTAAAAAAGTATTTTTCTACAACACCAGCAGGTGTGTACTTATGGCTGGCCTTTCACAGTATCTAGGCCCTTAAGACTTTAACAGGAACACAATGGTACACCACTTAGATGTACGTATTTCGTATGCAATTATGAGGGGAGGACAATACGCTCCAGTATGCTTAAAACAGTATTTGTCTAAATGTGCATAGATGTATGCACAGGTTACACTTAATAGAGGACAATATGCTTTTAGTGCTTTGCTCACCCTAACTGGCTGGCTACTATTAGCTTTTCAGTTGTTGTACACTCCAGTGCTGCAGCACACAGTCGCTGTGTCCTACACCCAAAATTGCACTTTCTCTCTAGATCTCACTCCCTTCCGTATCAGTGCTTCTAGGCTGAATTTGGGCTTGAGGTGAATCACCGCTGTAAAAAGAGCTTTTCTGTGCAACACACTGCTCTCTGTCCCTCTCTGTAATAGAACACTGATGTGACTCGGAGATGAATCGCTGCTATAAAAATGCTTCTCTGTGCAACACACACTGTTATCTGTCCCTCTCTCTCTCTGTAATAGTACGCTGATGTGACTGGCCGCAAGATTGCTGCCGATTATATAGGGCTATGACATCACCGGGATGGATGGCTGCTGATAGGCTGCATGCTGCATGTGATTCAGGGTCATCCCGCCTACCCACCTTCCCAGGATTCCTTGCCCCATGTCCTCACATGTGGATCCACTATTTTAGATGCCCGGCCCCTGGAGCCTGGACCACACTAAAAGGAGTTTTGTGAAGCGATTTGCGTAAAACGAATCGCTGTGACATTCGCTTTCATTACAAATTGAATTTTTCCTGAAATTCGTAATGAATTCAGATTTGTCAGATTCGCTCATCCCTAAAGGTTTCCCTAAATTTTGCACTTTTCCCTACATTTTGATTTTTTACACATGCTCTGATCTGCCGGATTTTCAACAGTTCAAAGCCACTACATTTTCTGTGGAAATCTTAGTAAATATGTTGGGATTTTGTGAAAATGTCTGAGACATGCCCCCTTTTTGTGGCCATGCCCACTCCCCCAATGGTCACAGCCCTTTTCGGGTTTTCTCAGGTTTTTATTCAATTCTGGCACAAATTCTGGCGCAGAAAGAATTTCTGGTGCAGTGCACCAGAATCTGGCGCACAACCCAACGAAACATGCCGGGTTTATAATAGTAAATTAGGGTCACTATATAGATCATGAAGGACATGTCCTGGATTACACAGAACATCAAACCAAACTCCAACCATGGAGGAATTCAAAATAGAAACAGGTCTGAATACAGTTCAAGATACTCAACATATCAGGATTCACAGGTTTAACACTTACTACCAACAGGAACAAAACCAGGCCAGGGGCAAAGCAACACTATGGGTCAAGATAATTCACTAATTCAGAATAACACAGAAACAGGTACAAGTTCACATAATAAAGTTAGGATAAACCCACCAAGATACAGATATAATAACTGGACGATCAGAACAAAGCTAAAAGCTAAACAAACGGATCAGGACTAAAAAGCCATGGCTATACAAAGTACAAGTGTGAGCAGACACAAAGTGAAACTGAAAATCAGGGGTCAGGCTGAAAGGCTACAGAGGATAGAAATACCCCTTCTCAGCTGCTTATTGGCCAAGGACTGTAACTCTTACCGGTCTAAAGAGCAACATGCACAGCCTGGCTAGGTGTGATTGTTACATTCTCCAGCTAAAAATGTTACTTTATCCGGTATGCACTAAAAAACATGTTCCACAGCACTACATCACCATGTCAACTATCCTGTGTTACTGATACATTTTGTGTGCTGCTCGCACTTTGTAAAGGATACACTCTGGATACTTGTGTTGGCTAATATACCCTTCCTGATTTTGTAGTGGTTTAGTTCAAAGAATGACTAAAACATTAAACTATGGTCCTCAGTAAAACTGGCAAGACACATATAACAATTGATGTTAAATCCAATAATCTTCAAGCATGTGGCCTTACTAACATTTATTTAAAAGAAAAAACGGAATTTTACCAATGATTGAAGGAACAGCAATTTATGTTTACATTAAGTCCCTGAGGGTGAAATGCCAAAAGTCTTCCTGTTGAGGAGTTTTAGTTTTATGTCTCCACCTCTCGGATTCTGAATAACCTTTTCTAACTGGTAATTTTAAACAAATACATTTTGCATTCAAATGAAGTGAGGGATTAGATTTATTCCTATTGACTTTTTTTTGTTTGTGACACCATTTAAATGTTCAAGTTCTTTAGATTTTAATTTCCTTGTGGTACAACCCACATATTTGTTGTTGAATAGTTCACATTCAACAATGTAAATTACGTTGGTGGAATTACAGTAGATATGCTGCGCTATTTGGAAGGATTGTGCCTTATTCATGTACTCATTTAATGATTTTTGCTGCTGTGGTCCCATAGTGCTTCTAAAATCAAATATTAGTAAAACAATCAAACCTGTTATATGAGTGATAATATAGTATTTGTCTATTATCGTATTCTGCACAATAGACTTAAGTTTTGCAATTGCACTTGATATTTCTAACATAACTGTCATTTTTATGATCTGAATTAGATGTGTACAGTTGTTCGTCTGACCTTAGGAGTCTTTTAGTGAGATCATTTTATTTTTAAAAAGGACAGACTGGATGAAAAAAAATGTATTGGTCTACGATCATCTTCCTGGTCCCCTCTCAAGACAGAGGAAAAAGGCCTAGTCATCCAATCACTGGCTGAGATGGACCACTGCTGCGGCTGGTACAGTTAGGTGATTAATTTTTGTTTTATTATGTTTTACCCAGTCATCCCTTTTAAAAACAAAATTTTCCCACCAGACAACCTGTTACGCCGAGCGCTCCGGGTCCCCGTTCCTCCCCGGAGCGCTCGCCTCATCTTCGTTGTTGCAGCGCCCCGGTCAGATCCACTGACCGGGTGCGCTGCGGTCCCGCCTTCAGCCGGGATGCGATTCGCGATGCGGATAGCGCCCGCTCGCGATGCGCACCCCGGCCCCCGTACCTGACTCGCTCTCCCTCGGTCCTGTCCCGGGGGGCGCGGCCCCGCTCCCTAGGGCGCGCGCGCGCCGGGTCTCTGCGATTTAAAGGGCCAGTGCACCAATGATGGTGCCTGGCCCAATCTTCCCAATTAGCTTAATTGGCTCCCACCTGTTCCCTGGCTATATCTAGTCTCCTCCCTTGCACTCCCTTGCCGGATCTTGTTGCACTTGTGCCTAGTGAAAGCGTTCCCTTGTCTGTTCCTAGTCCGTGTTCCTGACCTCCTGCCGTTGCCCCTGACTACGATCCTTGCCGCCTGCCCCCGACCTTCTGCTACGTCCGACTTTGCTTCTGCCTACTCCCTTGTACCTCGCCTATCTTCAGCATCTTCAGCATCTTCAGCAGCCAGAGAGGTAAGCCGTTGCTAGTGGATACGACCTGGTCACTACCGCCGCAGCAAGACCATCCCGCTTTGCGGCGGGCTCTGGTGAAAACCTGTAGTGGCTTAGAACCGGTCCACTAGCGCGGTCCTCTCCATCCCTCTCTGGCACAGAGGATCCACTACCTGCCAGCCGGCATCGTGACACAACCCATTTAAACTCTATCCCTATCCCTAAAATGTCATAAATGGAGGAGCTCTGAGTGTACAGGACACAAGTGAGATTCAATGACAATAGCATAATAATAGGGATGAGAATATTAAAGGGGTACTCTCCGGTGAAAACCTTTTTTTTTTTTTTAATCAACTGGTGCCAGAAAATTAAACAGATTTGTAAATTACTTCTATTTAAAAAAAATTATATTCTGTACTTATTAGCTGCTAAATACTACAGCGGGAATTATTTTCTTTTTGAAACACAGAGATGTCTGCTGACATCATGAGCACAGTGCTCTCTGCTGACATCTCTGTCCATTTTAGGAACTGTCCAGAACAGCATATGTTTGCTATGGGGATTTCCTTTTACTCTGGACAGTTCCTAAAATGGACAGAGATGTCAGCAGAGAGCACTGTGCTCATGATGTCAGCAGACAGCTCTGTGTTTCAAACGGAAAATAATTTTCACTGTAGTATTCAGCAGCTAATAAGTACAGGAAGGATTAATATTTTTTAATAGAAGTAATTTACAAATCTCAGTAGAATTTTTTTTACCCAAAACCTCAAGGAGATTGTATATAGGGTTTATAATGAATGGAACAGACCGTGCTTCAATTAACAGTAGAATTTATTATAATATCACATTAATTATAAAAATTGTGGTAGTATTAAGAAGATCCCCTCACAGGGCCCTATGGGGGGATCAGGCAATAAAATAAAATACACTAAAAAAATTTTACTGATGCCTCTAATGTGCGTTCATATAGCAGATATCATGTAAAAATATCTAGCAATAAATGGTTCACTGTAAAGATATAAATATCACTTAGTTATGTATCACAAAACTGTTCTTTCAATAAAGATGAATGGCAATTGTTATGTAACAATGTTGCAGTATTGTCCTTCTGATATGAAAATTTATCAGAATTGCATTATCCTGTGAAGGCAGAGATATTAAAAGTTCCAGCAGAGTAGAATAGAAAGTCTGTGGACTATGAGTGGCGGTATTTGTCTGAGCTGGCAGGCGCTGACTAAAGATGTTGCCGGTGATGATAGCAGCTGGTCCGAACTGCACCGGATCTGTTGTTTAAGCTGCCCGTCTGTGTGCACAGGATTATAGAAGCGCTTTAACAATTAAGGTTATGCGCTCACCGGTATCTGATGTTAGGCAGTCCACGTTAGTACCCGATCTGGGACAAGAGCTGTTTGCCGGTTCTGTGATGTACTTCAATTTCTCGGCCTCGTGGAGTTGGCGTGTGACGTCACTGAGAGCTCTACTGGAACAACGGCCTCACCGGAGTGGAGATGGAATAGGAGCCGTAAGTGTTAGCCGCATAAATCCTCTGCGAGGTATATTAAATTAGAACTGCAACTGCCAAGTGAAAAAGCGCACATGTAGATGGCATCCACCTCCTTGACGCGTTTCAGGGTACTTAGGTATCGACCCTTTTTCACCGGAGTACCCCTTTAAGCATATAGTGAAGGTAATAGAAAGATGCACTCACCTGGTAATCTAGCTTGAAGGAATATTTATTCATAAACAGCAAGCGTAAAGCTGGTAGAAACAGAGGAGCGGCCTTACAGCGACTGGGAAGCAGTCTGTCTCTGTGAGGCCGCGCCTCTGTTTCTACCCGCTGTATGTTTGTTTGCTGTTTGTGAATAAATAATCCTTCAGGCAAGTTTACCAGGTGAGTGCATCCTTCTATTACCTTCACTGTATGCTATTTGACTCTAAATCCTTGGGAGTGCACCCCTGTTTGGTATCCATTCAGAGCAGCTGGTGTCTAATAGTCTAGTGGGCGTTGCTCTCGGCAGCAGTGCTGGACTCTTCTGGTTCTATATGTGACTTGGAATGAGAATATTAAGGCTTGTATCCTCAATGCATTCTTTGATTGTTCAGTAAAGGCCTAGTCTAGTCACCTTTTGCCTAATATTTTACTATTTAGAAGCCCTCAAGATACAACAGTAACATCATATATCGTCAATAAAGGTGAGCGTTTACCTTAAAGAAATCTGATATAACACAGGTTTAACAAATAATTTGAATAAAAATAAAATGTCAAAGGCATCCTCCATCAGCAGTTTTTTTTTTATTTTTTACACAAACATGCCTAGGCTGCTGGACTTAAAGGGGTACTCCTTTGGAAATGTTTCTTTTAAATCAATTGGTACCAGAAACTTAAACAGATTTGTAAATTCATTCTATTAAATACTATCCATCCATCCAGTACTTGTAAGCTGCTGTATGCTCCACAGAAAGTTATTTTCTTTTGAAATTTATTTTCTGTCTGATCACAGTGCTCTCTGCTGACACCTCTGTCCATGTCAGGAACTGTCCAGAGCAGGAGCAAATCCCCTTAACAAACCTCTCCTGCTCTGGACAGTTCCTGACATGGACAGAGGTGTCAGCAGAGAGCACTGTGGTCAGACAGAAAATAAATTAAAAAAGAAAAGAACTTCCTGTAGAGCATACAGCAGATGATAAGTACTGGAAGGAAAAAGATTTTTAAATAGAAGTAATTTACAAATCTGTTTAACTTTCTGCCACCAGTTGATTAAAAAAAAATTTCAACAGGAAAACTTAGTTGACTAAGCAAATTAGCAGGGCGGGAGAAAAAGTGTGGATGTGTAATATATAGAATAATTCATAAATTTACATGCACTACTGTGGTAGATTTAGACAGTGACATATGACTAACCCTCAAAATGATGTTAAAATTGAGACATTAGCCAGTATATCCTTATATGAGGCACATACATGAGCCTGGCTGGCACTTGTAGTCTGCTGCAAGCATCCCCCATTGTATGCATTTTATGCTGAGGATCGCCCTTAGCAATGGACCACAAGGGCAGGATCTGCTCCCCCAGCATAAATTCCCAACTACATTTGGGGTTGAGCATTTCCTGCCACTTGAAACCATGTTTTTTTTCTTGTTGTTCATATCTTGTACTTGGAGGTGTACAAACTCCAAATTTTATGCGCCTTAATCACTATTATAGGCAGCATTTTGGTGCATCCGTGAGGCCAGCAACATATCAGCCTACTTGGGTGGGGCTCATAGCCTGCCTCCCTCCTCCCACTGTATGTGTGCTTAGACACACTGGAGTGAACCGGGAGAAGGCTGTGAGTCAGACCTAATGCTGCTGTAATTGCCCACTGGCCCTTTGTATTGCCCACACGGCACAGCTAGGTTTAGTGTTAGGTCCTGTGCCACTTGAGAAACCTTGGCGTTGGTGTGCGGCTCAGGTATGTGATTTATATAAGGATATACTGGCTAATGTCTCAATTTTAACATATGTTTGAGGGTTAGTCATATGTCATTGTGTGCATCTACCACAGTAGTGCACTTAATTTATGTATTATGAAAAAACAAACTAAAAAACCTTAGTATCCCTTTAAGAAATAAAAAATTTTCGAGTTAACTAGTCCACTTATTCAGATGGTTATTAAAGTTCTTTTTCACTTTGCTAGAAAATAACATTTAGTGAAATTAATGTTTATGGGAAAAGTGGTTAGTCCCTAGAGGAAAACTTATGCATATGATGAAAAATAAAATGTAACTTAAATGTAGGCAAAGTAAAGCAAAACACATTAGTGTGACATAAAGTCTACAGGCAGCAGCCGTAATCTGTTTATGAAATTTTAAATAAGTAAAAGAGGTAAAGAAATAATTAGTGGAGTGACTTCAACTCTCTGATGCCTTATAGAGAAAATATGGAGTAACTTAACAACTATTCAGAACTTTTCTTAAGAAAGTAGTAGAAGTTAAAGGATTGCATGGTTATAAATAAAGTGTGCTTTTGTTTATGCTAAATAGCTAGTAGAAACAATTCAAAAGGTTTCAGATTCACAGCGAAGCAGAATGATTTAAAAAAAAAATCAATAGAGAATGAAAATGATAATGCACGGCACATAGCATACACACACTAGATTCAAAACAATTTTTTTAAATTCTATTAACACCTCTTGGTTATATTCTTAAAATAAAACAACTTTTTTTTTTCTTAACAGAAAAGCCTTTAAAGTTAAAGTGTGTATATATTTTTAAACATATCGTTCCAGGTTTATCAATCTGTGTGAGAGAAAAAGTGGAGTTATTTTCCCACAGCGGCCAATCACAGCTCAGCTAATGAGCTCTAGTAAAGTGAAAGCTTAGCTGTGATTGGCTGCTGTGGCAAAATCACTCCACTTTTTCTCTCACAGTTTGATAAATCAGGGCCATCATGTTTTGCCTATTCTTAGAGGTGTTAAAATCAATTAAAATTGTTTTTAACCCCTTAAGGACCGGGGTTTTTTCCGTTTTTGCATTTTCGTTTTTTGCTCCTTGCCTTTAAAAAATCATAACTCTTTCAATTTTGCACCTAAAAATCCAAATGATGGCTTATTTTTTTGCTCCACCAATTCTACTTTGTAATGACGTCAGTAATTTTTCCAAAAAATCGACGGAGAAACGGAAAAAAAAATCATTGTGCGACAAAATTGAAAAAAAATGCAGTTTTGTAACTTTTGGGGGCTTCCGTTTCTACGTAGTACATTTTCCGGTAAAAATGACACCTTATCTTTATTCTGTAGGTCCATACGATTAAAATGATACCCTACTTATATAGGTTTGATTTTGTCGGACTTCTGGAAAAAATCATAACTACATGCAGGAAAATTAATACGTTTAAAATTGTCATCTTCTGACCCCTATAACTGTTTTATTTTTCCGTGTATGGGGCGGTATGAGGGCTCATTTTTTGCGCCGTGATCTGAAGTTTTTAACGGTACCATTTTTGCATTGATAGGACTTATTGATCGCTTTTTATAAATTTTTAAATGATATAAAAAGTGACCAAAAATGCACTATTTTGGACTTTGGAATTTTTTTGCACGCACGCCATTGACCGAGCGGTTTAATTAATCATATATTTTTATAATTCGGACATTTCCGCAAGCGGTGATACCACATATGTTTATTTTTATTTTTATTTACACTGTGTTTTTTTTTATTGGAAAAGGGGGGTGATTCAAACTTTTAATAGGGGATGAGTTAAATGATCTTTATTCACTTTTTTTTTCCACTTTTTTTTTGCAGTGTTATAGGTCCCATAGGGACCTATAACACTGCACACACTGATCTTCTATGCTGATCACTGGTTTCTCATAAGAAACCAGTGATCAACGATTCTGCCGCATGACTGCTCATGCCTGGATCTCAGGAGGCAGGTAGGGGCCCTCCCGCTGTCCTGTCAGCTGTTCGGGATGCCGCGATTATCCCGAACAGCCCGAGTGAGCTAGCCGGCCACTTTCGGTTTCACTTTTAGCCGCGCGGCTCAGCTCTGAGCGTGCGGCTAAAGGGTTAATAGCGCGCGGCGCCGCGATCGGCACTGCGCGCTATTAGAGGCGGGTCCCGGCTTCACTATGACGCTGGGCCCGCCGCGATATGACGTGGGGTTACTGTGTAACCCCGCGTTATATCAGGAGAGCAGGACCAAGGGCGTACCTGTACGCCCTTGGTCCTTAAGGGGTTAAGGAAACATATTATGTAAAAAAAAAAAATGGTGCAACAGAAAGCCCAAAAGCTTGTTCACATCTTTGTCAGGATTTCATTTTTTTTTATTCTGTCCCTTTACTGGAAAAATTTAAATGGGCATTGTCAGATACAAAAACTTTTTACATGTTGTACATCTTGACAAAGCATCAACCTTTCTAATATACTTCATAAGAAAATGTTATTTCCTTTTTATAGAAATCATGGCTTATAAAATAATGGTTTTGTCCAAGCTGAAGCACAGGCATGGATAAAGTCCAGTAAGTGAGGGTGGGCTACCACTCATCTGTGCTCTATCCTGTCTGATAGCACTCCTCTGTGCTCTCTCCTGTCTGATAGCACTCCTCTGTGCTCTCTCCTGTCTGATAGTACTCCTCTGTGCTCTCTCCTGTCTGATAGCACTCCTGTGTGCTTTCTTCTGTCTGATTGTACTCCTCTGTGCTCTCACCTCTCTGATAGTACTCCTCTGTTCTCTCTCCTGTCTGACAGTACTCCTCTGTGCTCTCTCCTGTCTGATAGCACTCCTCTGTGCTCTCCTGTCTGATAGTACTCCTCTGTGCTCCCTCCTGTCTGATACTACTCCTATGTGCTCTCTCCTGTCTGATAGTACTCCTCTGTGCTCTCTCTTGTCTGACAGTACTCCTCTGTGCTCTCTCCTGTCTGATCGTACTCCTCTGTGCTCTCTCCTGTCTGATAGGACTCATCTGTGCTTTCTCCTGTCTGATAGCACCCCTCTGTGCTCTCTGCTATCTGATAGGACTCCTCTGTGCTCTCTACTGTCTGATAATACTCCTCTGTGCCCTCTCCTGTCTGATAGTACTCCTCTGTGCTCTCTCCTGTCTTATAGGACTCCTCTGCTCTCTCTCCTGTCTGATAGCCCTCCTCTGTTCTCTCTCCTGTCTGATAGGACTCCTCTGTGCTCTCTCCTGTCTTATAGGACCCCTCTGTGCTCTCTCCTGTCTGATAGTACTCCTCTGTGCTCTCTCCTGTCTGATAGTACTCCTCTGTGCTCTCTCCTGTCTGATAGCCCTCCTCTGTGCTCTCTCCTGTCTGATAGGACTCCTCTGTGCTTTCTTCAGTGCTATCAGAGGAGTGCTAGCCCACCCTCACTTACTAGACTTTGTCCATGCCTGTGCTTCAGCTTTGACAAAGCCATGATTTTATAAGCCATGATTTCTATAAAAAGGAAATATATTAGAATGGTTAATGTTTTGCCAAGATGTAGAACATATTAAAAGATTTTGAATCTGTGCCCATTTAAAAAAAAACTCAGTACCAGATCTATCAAACATCAAATTTATGTATCAATATCATAAGGTCTCTGCATTTTTCTGTATGGTATAGGGGAGTCTGAAGCTCTGAATAAATTCTGATGAAAAGAAGGATTCCCTTTTTTATGGTCTTCAATGGTATGACAGATAGTAACAGACAGTCTTCAATTAGGTCTCGTCCACATATGTCCAGCATCAGTCATCTTTTCCTTCTCTTGCTTGCTTAACCCCTTAAGGACTTCCATTTTTGCACTTTTGTTTTTTTCCTCCTCACCTCTTAAAAGCATAACTCTTTCAATTTTGCACATACAGACTCATATGATGGCTTTTTTTGTGCCACCAATTCTACTTTTTAATGACATTATTTATTTTACCCAAGAATTTAGAGTGAAACCAAAAAAAATTATTTTGTAAATTTTGGGGGCTTCCGTCACAACGCAGTGTATTTTTCAGTAAAAACTACACCTTCTCTTTATTCTGTAGGTCCATATGATTACAATGATACCCTGCTTATATAGGTTTGATTTTGTTTTACTTCTGGGAAAAATCATAACTAAATGCAGGAAAATGTATATGTTTAAAAATGTCTTGTGTGACGCCTATAACTTTTTTAATTTTTCTGCATTCAGGGATTAATCAGGGCTCATTTTTTTCACCCTAATGTGAAGTTTTTATTGGTTCCATTTTTTTTATCAGACTTATTTAACCCCTTAAGGACGCAGGACGTAAATGTACGTCCTGGTGCGGTGGTACTTAACGCACCAGGACGTACATTTACGTCCTAAGCATAACCGCGGGCATCGGAGCGATGCCCGTGTCATTCGCGGCTGATCATTCATAACGCCGCACGGAGGTCCCCTCTCCTGCCTCCGTCCGGCTCCCGGCGTCTCCTGCTCTGGTCTGTGATCGAGCAGACCAGAGCAGAAGATCGCCGATAAGGCTGGGTCCACACTACGTTTTGTCCCATACGGGAGCGCATACGGCAGGAGGGAGCTAAAAGCTCGCGCTCCCGTATGTGACCGTATGCGCTCCCGTATGTCATTCATTTCAATGAGCCGACCGGAGTGAAACGTTCGGTCCGGTCGGCTCATTTTTGCGCCGTATGCGCTTTTACAACCGGACCTAAAACCGTGGTCAACCACGGTTTTAGGTCCGGTTGTAAAAGCGCATACGGCGCAAAAATGAGCCGACCGGACCGAACGTTTCACTCCGGTCGGCTCATTGAAATGAATGACATACGGGAGCGCATACGGTGACATACGGGAGCGCGAGGTTTTAGCTCCCCCCTGCCGTATGCGCTCCCGTATGGGACAAAACGTAGTGTGGACCCAGCCTAACACTGATCTGTTCTATGTCCTATACATAGAACAGATCAGTATTAGCAATCATGGTATTGCTATGAATAGTCCCCTATGGGGACTATTCAAGTGTAAAAAAAAATGTAAAAAAATGTAAATGTAAAAGTTAAAAAAAGTGAAAAATCCCCTCCCCCAATAAAAAAAGTAAAACGTCCGTTTTTTCCTATTTTACCCCCAAAAAGCGTAAAAAATAAATTTTATAGGCATATTTGGTATCGCCATGAGCGTAAATGTCCGAACTATTAAAATAAAATGTTAATGATCCCGTACGGTGAACGGCGTGAACGAAAAAAATGAAGTCCAAAATTGCTACTTTTTTAATACATTTTATTTAAAAAAAATTATAAAAAATTTATTAAAAGTTTTTTATATGCAAATGTGGTATCAAAAAAAAGTACAGATCATGGCGCAAAAAATGAGCCCCCATACCGCCGCTTATACGGAAAAATAAAAAAGTTAGAGGTCATCAAAATAAAGGGATTAAAAACGTATTAATTTGGTTAAAAAGTTTGTGATTTTTTTTAAGCGCAACAATAATATAAAAGTACGTAATAATGGGTATCATTTTAATCTTATTGACCCTCAGAATAAAGAACACACGTCATTTTTACCAGAAATTGTACTGCGTGAAAACGAAACCTTCCAAAATTAGCAAAATTGCGTTTTTCGTTTTAATTTCCCCACAAAACTAGTGTTTTTTGGTTGCGCCATACATTTTATGATATAATGAGTGATGTCATTACAAAGGAAAACTGGTCGCGCAAAAAACAAGCCCTCATACTAGTCTGTGGATGAAAATATAACAGAGTTATGATTTTTAGAAGGCGAGGAGGAAAAAATGAAAACGTAAAAATTTTATTGTCTGAGTCCTTAAGGCCAAAATGGGCTGAGTCCTTAAGGGGTTAACTGCTTTTTATAAAAAAAAAAATTATGGCATCAAAAGTTACCAAAAATATGGTATTTTGGACTTTGATTTTTTTTATGTGTACGCCATTGAACATGCGGTTTATTTAGCAAAATATTTTTATAGTTCGGACATTTACGCACACGGCAATACCACATATGTTTATATTTAATTTTATTTTACCAGTTTTTTTTATGGGAAAAGGGGGGTGAAACTTTTATTAGGGAAGGGGTTCCCTAACATTTTTTTCACTTTCTTTTGCAATGTTATAGCCTCCATAGGGGACTATAACATGCATTACACTGGAAGCCCACACTGATCAATGCTATGCCATAGCATAGCATTGATATGTGTTTCCGGTTCTCGACTGCATCTGCCTGGATCTCAGGCATGGAGCAGTCACCCTCCTCGTGTCCGTACAGCTGATAAGGACACCGTGGTTTCACCACGGTGGTCCCGATCAGCATGACTGAGCTGCTGGGAATGCTTTTACTTTTACTTTAGACAAGGCCGTCAACTTTGATTGCGGCATCTAAAGGATTAATACCGGTCATCAGCGATCGGTGATGTGCGGTATTAGCCACGGGTCCCGGCTACCGTTAGCCGCTGGGATCAACCTAATATGATGCGAGAGCCGGCGCAGGAAGTAAATATATGTCCTACATCATTAAGGGGTTAAAAGCACTGGAGGGAAACTGATGCTAGAATTGATACCATTCATTTGAATGGGGCTGTTCACATTTGTCCAGCATCCCAATTTGGACGCATTGTGTTTGGACACGACGGACCGGCAACGGACAGGTGAACACATCTTGCAGCGTTCCCCTGTCCGGCGTTCAAGATCTATGTATGCCGGATGCTACACAACTGATGACAAATAATGCATGTTGTCATCAGTTGTGGCTTTAGTTGCATTGAAATTTAGGCAGAATTCATGTATGCTGGACACTCGACATGTGGAACGAGCCTTATTGTTCGTGAGACTATTAGTTTAACGTATCAGGTTTTTATTATACTGTACATGCCCAGTATAAAAAAAAGATTGACAAGGCAGGGGCTATGCACAGTTTTCGTTTTATAAATCCCATCATTTAGACCAGCCCAGCCCATCAAATTTAAGCACATGCCTATTATACAGCCTCCGGTGCCCTGCCCTATCCTGTCTTGCTTTTCACAAGCCCTAAGCGTATTCAATAGAAAAAGTAGCCCAGTCTTTTTTTTAGGTCTGCTCTAGAGGGGAAAGGTGCCAGCCTAAAGTGCCAAGGTGACAAGTGACCAGTGCAACCTGTTCAGCAAGAAGCCACATAAAATAAAAAATAAATATTTAACAAGGTTAACAAATATTTAATTAAGTTTATATACATGCAAGTTATTGTCTATGTGTTAAAGTAGTTTTGCAAAAGCATTACTTGACATTAAAATAGTGTATTCTCGCAAATGCAGACATTGCATATAAATAAATTAGCAGATCCATTAAATTTAGGGCTTGTTTACACTGCTTGTAGCAGAATCCCATTACCGCAGCAGAATTCCTCCAGACTGCATTGCCGTCCATGAGATGGTGCATGTCCTCAAAGGGGTACTCTGGTGGAAAACAATTTTTTTCAGAGTAACTGGAGCTAGAAAGCTAAACAGATTCTAAATTACTTCTATTAAAAAATCTTAATCCCTCCAGTACTTATCGGCTGCTGTATACTACAGTGGAAGTTGTGAAGTTCTTTTCAGTCTGACCACAGTGCTCCCTGCTGACACCTCTGTCCATGTCAGGAACTGTCCAGACTAGAAGCAAAACCCCATAGCAAACCTCTTCTGCTCTAGACAGTTCCTGACCCAGACAGGAACAAAAGCACAATTTATTTATAAACATACTTATAAACATCATTAAACTTCTACTACTTTCTTAAGAAAAGTTCTGGGAAAAGAGATGTCATGTGTAAACATGCAATAATCTAAACCAGTATGTGTATTTTTGCCATCAAAGACACAAATGGTCTCAAATGTCAGGGTAAATGATATATACATCTACTTTATACCTTGCATATTTAAAGAAAGGCAATCTATCAAACACGCTTTCCCATGTCTTCTAATTCTTCCCTGACTTTCTAATATGTAAATCATTCTGATTAGTTGTGAATCTGTAAAATGATTCTCCCATCTCTATGAAGCATATTAAAAATCTCCATTGATGATATGATCCTTAATCTTCAATTATTCTCTGTTAAGTTCTGAATAGTTTTTAAGTCGTTCATATTTTCTCTGTAAGACACGCACAGAGTCTAAGCCAATCTGGTAATTATTTCTTTACCTCTTTTACTTATTTTAAATTTCTTAAATAGCTCATGGTTTCTGGCTATAGACTTTATGTCTCACTAATGTGTTTTGCATTACTTTGCCTTCATTTAAGTTACATTTTATTTTTATTGTATGCATAAGTTTTTCTCTGAAGATTTTTACCACTTTGTCCTTAACCCCTTAACATTCTGTGTGCTCTATACCCTGTGGCTGCCAGCTGCTCACAACAGCAATCATCAACCAGACCCAGGCCAGGTTCACACGGCACAAAATGTGCGGGATGACCATCCCAAAAACACTGGCGGACATTCCGCACATTTGAATATGGCGGGCTCTAGGACCATTCAGAGGACTCATAGATGTCTCAATGCATTTCTGAGTGGACTCTGCAGAAAGAATAGACAAGTCTATTATTTCTGCGGATGCCAGAATTGGGATTTCTGTGGCAGAAACATCTGGTGCGGAAATTCCACCGTGTGCACAGTGCAGCAGAATCCCAGTGAAATCAATGCAGTGGAATGTGTGTGCGGATAGCTCTGTCTGAATTGAGCACAGACGGAGTGCAGATGCAAATGCAGGTCATTTGACTCTTTTAATTGCTAGTGTGGCATTAAAGTTGTTAAAAGCTGCCAGCCAGTTACTTTTGGGTCCAATATGGAGTCAAACAACAGCCACTCTGTTGCATAATGGAATGCTATTGTTTATTCTCTGCACTTTGTCATTACGGTTTTCAGTAGTAATATGAAACACTGTAACGGTGTGCATTATGGTTATTACCAGTAGGCTGTGTCCTCATTGTATGAATCCACGTTTCCGTGTTCTGTAACAATACTGTGTATTTATTAATTATATTATTATAAGGTTTGTTTACTGTACTGTGACATCCCTGTGGTTCTTGGTTATGAGTGGTGACATCATGATATTATTATTATTATTATTATTATTGTTATTATTATTATTTCCTGTAATGTTATGCTTACCCTTTGATATTACTGTGAACATTATTTCCATCATTTTATCATTTTTAATGATCCATTCATATGACATATTGTTTGTGTACACTTCTAGATGCACTGTTAAAACTTCACTTTGGTCATCACCTTTGTGTTATGACATAATTTCTTTATTTTCTCTGTGGAGACATACTACTAGGGATCATTTATTGAAATTGTCTAATAGTAAAAACTGTCTTGCCCATTTACAACACTTCTTTCAGTTTATCTCAGCAGTTTAACCCCTTAAAGGGGTACTCCGGCGCTAAGACATCTTATCCCCTATCCAAAGGATAGGGGATAAGATGCCTGATCATGGGGGTCCTGCCGCTGGGGACCCCCGTGATCTTCCACGCCGCACCCCGTTAGAATCAGCCCCCGGAGTGTGCTTGCTCCGGGTCTGATTACTGGCGATCACAGGGACGGAGCATAGTGACGTCACGGCTCCGCCCCCGTGTGATGTCACACTCCGCCCCAACTTTGATAAATGAAGCCCACTGTATTTATTGTCTGTTTATTTACCTTTTGTGGGATAGCATTCTGTGCATTATCTAGGTACTGGAACACATGTAGAGGAATCATTGCTGTATTGTACCATAAGTTCAAGGCTGTCAGTATGTGCGGTGAAGAGGTCCCAGATGCACTTGGAATCTGGTATGTGAAGTGGCTCAATCCTTTCTCATATATTATATGAGGACACCAGTACATTCAATAAATATGTAAGAGAAAGGTTATGGGCAAACTTTAGGAAACACCGGTGCAGTTTTTCTTACAATTTGAGGTTCAGTTTAGGTTGCATTTTTTTTTAGAGCCAAACCTTAAAGTAGAAATAGAAAGAAGCAGTATAAGTCCTTCCTTTATACACTGCTCAAAAAATAAAGGGAATACTTTAACAACACAATGTAACTCCAAGTCAATCACACTTATGTGAAATCACACTGTCCACTCAGGAAGCAACACTGATTGACAATCAATTCCACATGCTATTGTGTAAATGGAACAGACAACAGGTGTAAATTATAGACAATTAGCAAGACACCCCCAATAAAGGAGTGGTTCTGCAGGTGGTGACCACAAACCACTTTTCAGTTCCCATGCATCCTGGCTGATGTTTTGTTCACTTTTGAATGCTGGCGGTGCTTTCACTCTAGCGGTAGCATGAGACGAAGTCTACAACCCACACAAGTAATGGCACATCAATGCGGGCTGTGGCTAGAAGGTTTGCTGTGTCTGTCAGCATAGTGTCCAGAGCATGGAGGCGCCGTAGGAGGGCAACAACCCAGCAGCAGGACCGCTACCTCCACCTTTGTGCAAGGAGGAGCTGGAGGAGCACTGTCAGAGCCCTGCAAAATGACCTCCAGCAGGACACAAATGTGCATGTGTCCACTCAAACGGTCAAAAACAGACTCCATGAGGGTGGTATGAGGGCCCGACGTCCACATGTGGAGGTTGTGCTTACAGCCCAACACCATGCAGGACATTTGGCATTTGCCAGAGAACACCAAGATTGGCAAATTTGCCATTGGCACCCTGTGCTCTTCACAGATGAAAGCAGGTTCACACTGAGCACATGTGACAGATGTGACAGAGTTTGGAGACTCCATGGAGAACGTTCTGCTGCCTGCAACATCTTCCAGCATGACCGGTTTGGCAGTGGTTCAGTAATGACAACCTAAAAAAGTCCTATATACTGTGGTCTAAATAAAATTGGGGAAAACCCAAAACAACCACTAAAAAACCTATAAATACGCCACTACAGCGTATAGGGTAAACCCACCAAAAGTAAAAGATATATATAATAAAATGAATGAGAAATATATTAATCTGATAAATCAATAGCCATCAAGTTTAATAAATATGATTTTATTTTACAAAAAATACATATGTCATACACAAGCAAAAAAGATTGGTAATAATATATAGCTATATAACATACATAAAAATAGTAATCATTAGCGCAATTTGATAATGTGTATAATTATTTAAAAAAAATATATATATATATTTTATATATATATATATATATATATATATATATATATGTAAATAAATGAACTTAAAAAATGCAAAGGATAGCAGGGACGGGAAAAGGATGTAAAAAAGGATGTAAAAAAGAAAAGCGTAAATGTCGGGGTCAACTGATCACCAATGGATCATAAAAGCACCTTTTGCTAAAAAATATGTGCAATGTGACACTCTGTTTAAAGCATAAAAAGTATATTTAACCTTAAAAATAAATATGCATAAAGTGCAATGTGCAACACAGAAATATACGTGTATACAATAGATGTAAAAAAGCAAAAAAGCAGTGCAAGAGAACAAAAAATAAGGTGCTAAAAGTAAAGGTGTCAGAATGTAAATACTTGACCCCACATGTAAAAAGAAGATAGGTTCCACGTCCCTGCAATCACCTCCAACGCGTTTTACCGTGACCGGCTTTGTCAAGGAGTATGCATATACTAAATAGGAGCAAGGATATATAGGGTATTCAATAAAAAACTATTAACACACCTGTGGTATCAGGAAGCGCCTCAGCTAACTACCGGAAATGACCTACAACGCCAAAGATCTCTAGTGTCTAAAGGAACGCACGGGCTACACCAAAATGGCACCCGACACCGTTCCTGCGCATGCGCGTCTACATAAAAAAAAAAATTATATATATATATAGTAGGGGGAACAGAGGCTCTGAAAAAATGGCGTCCGTGATCTATACTGCGCACCATGAGCAACGGCTACAAAAAAAAGGCGCCCGACGCCATTCCTGTGGATGCACATCTACATAAGGAATAATAGAAGGAACAGAGGCTCTAAAAAGATGGCGTCCGTAATCTACACTGCGCACCAGGAGCAGCGGGATTAGATGGTTAATTTAATATAATATATAATTCTAAACAGAATAGATAAAAAATAGCAAGCTGAAACCGGACCATAATTCATAGAATAGATATATAATTAAAAAATTAATTAAAAACTGGCCAAGGAAAGGGAAAAGGAAAAAAGGGAAAAACAGACCATAATGAATGTAGTGGTGACTTGATGCAAATAATAAGTGAATTAGTGAAAAAAATCATGATTAAGATAAAACATGATAAGGAAAAATATATAGTAATAATCATAATATGTGAAAAAGTGAATAAAATAAACATATATATGTGTATATATATCTATACACATACACGCCCATATATATATAAACAATACATAGATAAATATATGTGTGATTCATACATGTGAACTCACAATAAATATGTGAATGAAATCAAATAAAGAATATAATGACAAGTGGAAAATAAACAGGAAAATAAACATAATTATCCAATATGATTAAATACCAAAAAATATATATACATATATAGAGGATGAAATAAGAAAAAACAGTATAACATAAATAATAATAGAATGAAAAATAAAAAATACATTAATACATAAAAATAGGGGGCCCCCATAAAAAAATGAAAAATAAATAAAACAGAGTAAATGTATATACATATGAGTAAACACACATAGTGTAATGTCCATGTACATGGGTGCAATAATTGCATCCATATCTATGGATCCATATTACACATACAATTAAAGATAATCAATAAATTAGTATAAATGTGAATATAGTGGTAATGACACCACAAAAGAAAAAACAAAAGGAAAAGGGAAGGACAGGGGGTAGAGAAAAAAAGAGGAAAATAGGCCAGATGGAATTCCTGAAAAAAATCAAATAAGGAAAAAGACAAAATTAATAACATACATGACAACAATTAGCAACACCACAAAAAGCGCACATTACAAAAGGGAGAATAGGATAAAAATAAATATAAATAAAATATGTATATACAAAGACACTTAGAAAAAACCATTATGAGAACTACCAAAATGAAATAATAATGATAATAATAATAATAGTAACTATATATAGATGCATATATATATATATATATTATATTACACGCATGTGCGTAAAACAAATGATTAATAAATATAGCATAAAAGTATATATAAAGAAAAAATATATACATATATAAAGAAATATAAGTAAAAAATGAAGATAAACCAAAAATAGAAAATAATACAGCAAGACGAATTAGTGCAAGAAAAAAGAAAAGAAGAAAAGAAGGATTTGTACTTACAGGTAAGATGCAAAACTGTTGATCTCATTTAGTCCAGCTGGTACTTTGGTGCCCAAAACTTCAATCCATCTGCATTCTTTTTGAGCGAGACGTTTTTTCCAATCCCCCCCACGGACTCCAACATATACTCGATCTATTCCCTTAAAACGTAACAAAGAGGGGTCACTATTGTGGTACTCTTTAAACTGTCTTGCCAAAGTTTTCTGATAGAAAGGATCAGGGCCATTTTTAGCAGATTTTATATCGAGTACATGCTCCCGTATTCTTCTACGGAATTCACGAGTAGTGAGCCCTACATAAATTTTGCCACACGGACAGATAGCAGAGTATATTACACCTTTGGTAGTGCAGTCAATGTGATGCATTATTTTGAAACTTCTTGTGCCACTAGCATTTTCAAAAGTGGTACATTTTTCAACATTTGAACACGCTACACATTGACCGCATGTTGTAGTACCCCACTTCGGTTTTGGTACCTTAGACCCAAACAAAGTAGAAGAAGGATTTGATCCAAGATAATGACTATGTACCAAGGTGTCCTTAATATTTTTCGCTCTCCTGTATGTTGCAGTAGGTTTGTTGGAAATATACCCCGAGAGTACCTGATCTGTCCTAAGTAATGGCCAATATTTCTCCATGGCTTTTAACATATTTGATGTATGGGAATGATAATTCGTGATGAACCGAACATTATCAGAGTCATTCTTCTCGTATTTCGTCTTCCCCTGTAACAGATGTGTGCGATTGCTATTTTTTGCTCTTCTATATGCCTTATCGATACATGTGTTGTTGTAACCCCTCTCTTTAAAACGTACCTTCAGGTCCTGTGCTTGATTTTCAAAGTGATATTCATTTGAGCAAATGCGTCTTGCCCTCAAATATTGACCCGTAGGGATATTGGATATAAGGTGCTTAGGATGTCCTGATCTTGCATGCAGTATAGTATTTGCAGATGTAGATTTCCGAAATAGGTCTGTAGATAAAAAGCCCTCATTATCCATTGAAATTTTTATATCTAAAAATTCCGTATGGGGGCCCCCAATGTTAGACGTCAGTTTGATATTCAAATTGTTCTGGTTTAACCTCTGAATAAGTTCTTCAAGTTCCATTGATGACCCCTGCCATATCAGCAGGACGTCATCTATATAACGTCCCCAAAAGTGTATCTTTTCGATACCTGGTACTGGATCAGTTTGAAAGATGCCCCTCTCCCACAGCCCCAGGAACAGGTTGGCATATGAGGGCGCGCAAGCCGCCCCCATTGCCGTGCCCTGGAGCTGTAGGTAGAGGGCATCTTTGAAGGTAAAGTAGTTGTGTGACAGTACATAGTCGAGAGAGGTCACCAGAAAATCACACAATGCAGGGTCAAGAGAGCTGGACGTAAGAAAAAATCTTACCGCATCTATACCGTCTTTATGGCGTATGGACGTGTCCCACGACTCAACATCACATGTTGCCATTATCATATCAGGTTCCAATTGAAGATGGTCCAGTTTCCGCAAAACGTCATTTGTATCTTTCAAATATGAGGGAAGAGTTTCTACAAATGGAGATAGATAATGGTCAATAAAGCGGCATAAAGGTTCACACAGATTACCACATCCAGAGACTATCGGTCTACCGGGAGGACACAGATTATTTTTATGCACCTTGGGTAATAGATAGATTGATGCCACTGCAGGTTCTGAAGATAGTAATGTCTCGGATTGTTTCGATGAAATGATTCCTTGCTCCACTGCTCTCTGAAGGATCCCCTGTAATTCTGCACCAAAAGAAGTGGTAGGGTTATATGTAAGTCTCCTATAGCAATCTGATTGTCTCAGCTGACGAAACATTTCCTTTTCATACATTATTCGTGGCCAAAGGACCACGTTGCCCCCTTTGTCCGAGGGTTTCACAATAACATCTTTCATAGACTGTATCTCTTGTAAAGCCTTTCGTTGGTTATGAGATAAATTATCTTTTTGACGAGTTTCCGGAATCCTACGAAATTCCTCCGTCACTAATTTAACAAACAAGTCTATTTCAGGAAATTGTGCAAGTTGTGGGAAATGCTTCGATTTAGGAATCAAAGACACAGGAAACTTACCTTTCTCTTTGGGTTCTTGTTCCTCCAGGAGTTCCATCAGGGAGCGGACTGCTTCTTGGTCAATTCTGCTAGAAAGATCAGGATGTGAGGCATTTGGTCGTTCATGAAAGATTTTTTTAAAAACTAATTTCCTAGCAAATAATTGCAAATCTTTTATAGCTGTAAATTGATCAAATTTGGCAGTAGGACAAAACGTAAGCCCCAGACTAAGTACATCAATTTGTGCCTCAGTGAGTATGTAGTCAGACAAATTAATCACTTTGGTACTCACCTGGTTTTGTTCCTTATAGCTCGGATGACGTCTTTTTTGAGGTGTCCTCATATTCTGTCCATATTCGAACTTCCTCTTCCTGTTACTATGGGGATGTCTGTACGTAGATGATGAAGCCGACTCAGTACTCATAGAGGCAATTGAAGAGACAGAGGATGTTCGTCTCAATGTACCATTGGTGTTTCGATTTTGTCGCCATTTATACACTCTATTGGTTTGTGCATCTGTTGAATCTCTTTGATATTTCTTACTTTTTACTTCCTGTATTTCCTTCTCCCATCCATTCATATTCTCATCTAGTTCTTTATTAAATGTTTCTACTTCTGTTTTAGAGCAATCCTTTGTAAAAGTTTTCTGTGTATCTTCCAACTCTTTCTCTAATATTTCCAGAGTTTGGCTATTATGTATAATTAATAACTCCAGGAATGACTGTGAACATTTATTACATGCTTCCTCCCATTTGTTTTTCAATTCATTATCCTCTATAGGAAAGGACGGGAAAACTTGTACTCGAAGGCCTCTCGGTAATAATCCACTGGCTAAGTATTTCTGTAAAAAAACTTTATTCCACCATATACGAGTACGTTTATGCATCAAATTTTTGATATTCTTCTTTAAGGCAATTTTATGAGATGATTCTGTTCCTTGTGTAGATTCAATAGTAAAAATATTTTGGGCTTTTTCTAGCCACATAGCATCTCTGCTCTTATAATCCATCAGAAGAAAACCACAGTGAGGACTGAAAAACAAAAACCAATCTGTGTTACCAGACGGGTATAACAACAACAACCTAAAAAAGTCCTATATACTGTGGTCTAAATAAAATTGGGGAAAACCCAAAACAACCACTAAAAAACCTATAAATACGCCACTACAGCGTATAGGGTAAACCCACCAAAAGTAAAAGATATATATAATAAAATGAATGAGAAATATATTAATCTGATAAATCAATAGCCATCAAGTTTAATAAATATGATTTTATTTTACAAAAAATACATATGTCATACACCAGCAAAAAAGATTGGTAATAATATATAGCTATATAACATACATAAAAATAGTAATCATTAGCGCAATTTGATAATGTGTATAATTATTTAAAAATATATATATATTTTATATATATATATATATATATATATATATATATGTAAATAAATGAACTTAAAAAATGCAAAGGATAGCAGGGACGGGAAAAGGATGTAAAAAAGGATGTAAAAAAGAAAAGCGTAAATGTCGGGGTCAACTGATCACCAATGGATCATAAAAGCACCTTTTGCTAAAAAATACGTGCAATGTGACACTCTGTTTAAAGCATAAAAAGTATATTTAACCTTAAAAATAAATATGCATAAAGTGCAATGTGCAACACAGAAATATACGTGTATACAATAGATGTAAAAAAGCAGTGCAAGAGAACAAAAAATAAGGTGCTAAAAGTAAAGGTGCCAGAATGTAAATACTTGACCCCACATGTAAAAAGAAGATAGGTTCCACGTCCCTGCAATCACCTCCAACGCGTTTCACCGTGACCGGCTTTGTCAAGGAGTATGCATATACTAAATAGGAGCAAGGATATATAGGGTATTCAATAAAAAACTATTAACACACCTGTGATATCAGGAAGCGCCTCAGCTAACTACCGGAAATGACCTACAACGCCAAAGATCTCTAGTGTCTAAAGGAACGCACGGGCTACACCAAAATGGCACCCGACACCGTTCCTGCGCATGCGCGTCTACATAAAAAAAAAAAAAAAAATTATATATATATATAGTAGGGGGAACAGAGGCTCTGAAAAAATGGCGTCCGTGATCTATACTGCGCACCATGAGCAACGGCTACAAAAAAAAGGCGCCCGACGCCATTCCTGTGGATGCACATCTACATAAGGAATAATAGAAGGAACAGAGGCTCTAAAAAGATGGCGTCCGTAATCTACACTGCGCACCAGGAGCAGCGGGATTAGATGGTTAATTTAATATAATATATAATTCTAAACAGAATAGATAAAAAATAGCAAGCTGAAACCGGACCATAATTCATAGAATAGATATATAATTAAAAAATTAATTAAAAACTGGCCAAGGAAAGGGAAAAGGAAAAAAGGGAAAAACAGACCATAATGAATGTGGTGGTGACTTGATGCAAATAATAAGTGAATTAGTGAAAAAAATCATGATTAAGATAAAACATGATAAGGAAAAATATATAGTAATAATCATAATATGTGAAAAAGTGAATAAAATAAACATATATATGTGTATATATATATATATACACATACACGCCCATATATATATAAACAATACATAGATAAATATATGTGTGATTCATACATGTGAACTCACAATAAATATGTGAATGAAATCAAATAAAGAATATAATGACAAGTGGAAAATAAACAGGAAAATAAACATAATTATCCAATATGATTAAATACCAAAAAATATATATACATATATAGAGGATGAAATAAGAAAAAACAGTATAACATAAATAATAATAGAATGAAAAATAAAAAATACATTAATACATAAAAATAGGGGGCCCCCATAAAAAAATGAAAAATAAATAAAACAGAGTAAATGTATATACATATGAGTATACACACATAGTGTAATGTCCATGTACATGGGTGCAATAATTGCATCCATATCTATGGATCCATATTACACATACAATTAAAGATAATCAATAAATTAGTATAAATGTGAATATAGTGGTAATGACACCACAAAAGAAAAAACAAAAGGAAAAGGGAAGGACAGGGGGTAGAGAAAAAAAGAGGAAAATAGGCCAGATGGAATTCCTGAAAAAAATCAAATAAGGAAAAAGACAAAATTAATAACATACATGACAACAATTAGCAACACCACAAAAAGCGCACATTACAAAAGGGAGAATAGGATAAAAATAAATATAAATAAAATATGTACCGTATATACTCGAGTATAAGCCGACCCGAGTATAAGCCGAGACCCCTAATTTCAACCCAAAATCCCAGGAAAAGTTATTGACTCGAGTATAAGCCTAGGGTGGGAAATACATCATCCCCCCCTGTCATCATCCAGACCCCCGTCATCATCCAGACCCTTCATTAACATCCTCATCATCATCACCGCCTGTCATCATCCAGACCTTCATCATCTTCACCTGTCATCATCCCCTTGTCATCATCCCACACATCCCCCCTTCATCATCCCCTTGTCATCATCCCACACATCCCCCCTTCATCATCCCACACATCCCCCCTTCATCATCCCCTTGTCATCATCCCACACATCCCCCCTTCATCATCCCCTTGTCATCATCCCCACCCCCCTTCATCATCCTCTTGTCATCATCCCACACCCCCCCTTCATCATCCCACACCCCCCTTCATCATCCCACACACCCCCTTCATCATCCCACACCCCCCCTTCATCATCCTCTTATCATCCGCCCTCAGTGGTCTTCAACCTGCGGACCTCCAGAGGTTTCAAAACTACAACTCCCAGCAAGCCCGGGCAGCCATCAGCTGTCCGGGCTTGTTGGGAGTTGTAGTTTTGAAACCTACGGAGGTCCGCAGGTTGAAGACCACTGCGGCCTTCGACATCATCCAGCCCCCTCTCACCCCCCTTTAGTTCTGTACAGTACTCACCTCCGCTCGGCGCTGGTCCGGTGCTGCAGGACTGTCCGGAGAGGAGGTGGTCCGGTGGGATAGTGGTTCCGGGCTGCTATCTTCACTGGGGGCGCCTCTTCTCCGCGCTTCCGGCCCGGAATAGAGGCATTGCCTTGACAATGACGCAGAAGTACGTTGGCAATGAACGCACCTCTGCGTCGTTGTCAAGGCAACGTGACTATTCTGAGGCCGGGCCCGAAGCGCTTAGAAGAGGCCTCCCCGGTGAAGATAGCAGCCCGGAACCACTATCCCACCGGACCACCTCCTCTCCGGACAGCCCTGCAGGACCGGACCAGCGCCGAGCGGAGGTGAGTAATGTACAGAACTAAAGGGGGGTGAGAGGGGGCTGGATGATGTCGAAGGCCGCAGTGGCCTTCAACCTGCGGACCTCCGGAGGTTTCAAAACTACAACTCCCAGCAAGCCTGGACAGCCGATGGCTGCCCGGGCTTGCTGGGAGTTGTAGTTTTGAAACCTCTGGAGGTCCGCAGGTTGAAGACCACTGCGGGTGGAGAGTTCACTCGAGTATAAGCCGAGGGGGGTGTTTTCAGCACGAAAAATCGTGCTGAAAAACTCGGCTTATACTCGAGTATATACGGTATATACAAAGACACTTAGAAAAAACCATTATGAGAACTACCAAAATGAAATAATAATGATAATAATAATAATAGTAACTATATATAGATGCATATATATATATTATATTACACGCATGTGCGTAAAACAAATGATTAATAAATATAGCATAAAAGTATATATAAAGAAAAAATATATACATATATAAAGAAATATAAGTAAAAAATGAAGATAAACCAAAAATAGAAAATAATACAGCAAGACGAATTAGTGCAAGAAAAAAGAAAAGAAGAAAAGAAGGATTTGTACTTACAGGTAAGATGCAAAACTGTTGATCTCATTTAGTCCAGCTGGTACTTTGGTGCCCAAAACTTCAATCCATCTGCATTCTTTTTGAGCGAGACGTTTTTTCCAATCCCCCCCACGGACTCCAACATATACTCGATCTATTCCCTTAAAACGTAACAAAGAGCGGCCACTATTGTGGTACTCTTTAAAATGTCTTGCCAAAGTTTTCTGATAGAAAGGATCAGGGCCATTTTTAGCAGATTTTATATCGAGTACATGCTCCCGTATTCTTCTACGGAATTCACGAGTAGTGAGCCCTACATAAATTTTGCCACACGGACAGATAGCAGAGTATATTACACCTTTGGTAGTGCAGTCAATGTGATGCATTATTTTGAAACTTCTTGTGCCACTAGCATTTTCAAAAGTGGTACATTTTTCAACATTTGAACACGCTACACATTGACCGCATGTTGTAGTACCCCACTTCGGTTTTGGTACCTTAGACCCAAACAAAGTAGAAGAAGGATTTGATCCAAGATAATGACTATGTACCAAGGTGTCCTTAATATTTTTCGCTCTCCTGTATGTTGCAGTAGGTTTGTTGGAAATATACCCCGAGAGTACCTGATCTGTCCTAAGTAATGGCCAATATTTCTCCATGGCTTTTAACATATTTGATGTATGGGAATGATAATTCGTGATGAACCGAACATTATCAGAGTCATTCTTCTCGTTTTTCGTCTTCCCCTGTAACAGATGTGTGCGATTGCTATTTTTTGCTCTTCTATATGCCTTATCGATACATGTGTTGTTGTAACCCCTCTCTTTAAAACGTACCTTCAGGTCCTGTGCTTGATTTTCAAAGTGATATTCATTTGAGCAAATGCGTCTTGCCCTCAAATATTGACCCGTAGGGATATTGGATATAAGGTGCTTAGGATGTCCTGATCTTGCAAGCAGTATAGTATTTGCAGATGTAGATTTCCGAAATAGGTCTGTAGATAAAAAGCCCTCATTATCCATTGAAATTTTTATATCTAAAAATTCCGTATGGGGGCCCCCAATGTTAGACGTCAGTTTGATATTCAAATTGTTCTGGTTTAACCTCTGAATAAGTTCTTCAAGTTCCATTGATGACCCCTGCCATATCAGCAGGACGTCATCTATATAACGTCCCCAAAAGTGTATCTTTTCGATACCTGGTACTGGATCAGTTTGAAAGATGCCCCTCTCCCACAGCCCCAGGAACAGGTTGGCATATGAGGGCGCGCAAGCCGCCCCCATTGCCGTGCCCTGGAGCTGTAGGTAGAGGGCATCTTTGAAGGTAAAGTAGTTGTGTGACAATACATATTCGAGAGAGGTCACCAGAAAATCACACAATGCAGGGTCAAGAGAGCTGGACGTAAGAAAAAATCTTACCGCATCTCTACCATCTTTATGGCGTATGGACGTGTACAACGACTCAATATCACATGTTGCCATTATCATATCAGGTTCCAATTGAAGATGGTCCAGTTTCCGCAAAACGTCATTTGTATCTTTCAAATATGAGGGAAGAGTTTCTACAAATGGAGATAGATAATGGTCAATAAAGCGGCATAAAGGTTCACACAGATTACCACATCCAGAGACTATCGGTCTACCGGGAGGACACAGGTTATTTTTATGCACCTTGGGTAATAGATAGATTGATGCCACTGCAGGTTCTGAAGATAGTAATGTCTCGGATTGTTTCGATGAAATGATTCCTTGCTCCACTGCTCTCTGAAGGATCCCCTGTAATTCTGCACCAAAAGAAGTGGTAGGGTTATATGTAAGTCTCCTATAGCAATCTGATTGTCTCAGCTGACGAAACATTTCCTTTTCATACATTATTCGTGGCCAAAGGACCACGTTGCCCCCTTTGTCCGAGGGTTTCACAATAACATCTTTCATAGACTGTATCTCTTGTAAAGCCTTTCGTTGGTTATGAGATAAATTATCTTTTTGACGAGTTTCCGGAATCCTACGAAATTCCTCCGTCACTAATTTAACAAACAAGTCTATTTCAGGAAATTGTGCAAGTTGTGGGAAATGCTTCGATTTAGGAATCAAAGACACAGGAAACTTACCTTTCTCTTTGGGTTCTTGTTCCTCCAGGAGTTCCATCAGGGAGCGGACTGCTTCTTGGTCAATTCTGCTAGAAAGATCAGGATGTGAGGCATTTGGTCGTTCATGAAAGATTTTTTTAAAAACTAATTTCCTAGCAAATAATTGCAAATCTTTTATAGCTGTAAATTGATCAAATTTGGCAGTAGGACAAAACGTAAGCCCCAGACTAAGTACATCAATTTGTGCCTCAGTGAGTATGTAGTCAGACAAATTAATCACTTTGGTACTCACCTGGTTTTGTTCCTTATAGCTCGGATGACGTCTTTTTTGAGGTGTCCTCATATTCTGTCCATATTCGAACTTCCTCTTCCTGTTACTATGGGGATGTCTGTACGTAGATGATGAAGCCGACTCAGTACTCAAAGAGGCAATTGAAGAGACAGAGGATGTTTGTCTCAATGTACCATTGGTGTTTCGATTTTGTCGCCATTTATACACTCTATTGGTTTGTGCATCTGTTGAATCTCTTTGATATTTCTTACTTTTTACTTCCTGTATTTCCTTCTCCCATCCATTCATATTCTCATCTAGTTTTTTATTAAATGTTTCTACTTCTGTTTTAGAGCAATCCTTTGTAAAAGTTTTCTGTGTATCTTCCAACTCTTTCTCTAATATTTCCAGAGTTTGGCTATTATGTATAATTAATAACTCCAGGAATGACTGTGAACATTTATTACATGCTTCCTCCCATTTGTTTTTCAATTCATTATCCTCTATAGGAAAGGACGGGAAAACTTGTACTCGAAGGCCTCTCGGTAATAATCCACTGGCTAAGTATTTCTGTAAAAAAACTTTATTCCACCATATACGAGTACGTTTATGCATCAAATTTTTGATATTCTTCTTTAAGGCAATTTTATGAGATGATTCTGTTCCTTGTGTAGATTCAATAGTAAAAATATTTTGGGCTTTTTCTAGCCACATAGTATCTCTGCTCTTATAATCCATCAGAAGAAAACCACAGTGAGGACTGAAAAACAAAAACCAATCTGTGTTACCAGACGGGTATAACAACAACAACCTAAAAAAGTCCTATATACTGTGGTCTAAATAAAATTGGGGAAAACCCAAAACAACCACTAAAAAACCTATAAATACGCCACTACAGCGTATAGGGTAAACCCACCAAAAGTAAAAGATATATATAATAAAATGAATGAGAAATATATTAATCTGATAAATCAATAGCCATCAAGTTTAATAAATATGATTTTATTTTACAAAAAATACATATGTCATACACAAGCAAAAAAGATTGGTAATAATATATAGCTATATAACATACATAAAAATAGTAATCATTAGCGCAATTTGATAATGTGTATAATTATTTAAAAAAATATATATTTGTGCAAGAGAACAAAAAATAAGGTGCTAAAAGTAAAGGTGTCAGAATGTAAATACTTGACCCCACATGTAAAAAGAAGATAGGTTCCACGTCCCTGCAATCACCTCCAACGCGTTTCACCGTGACCGGCTTTGTCAAGGAGTATGCATATACTAAATAGGAGCAAGGACATATAGGGTATTCAATAAAAAACTATTAACACACCTGTGGTATCAGGAAGCGCCTCAGCTAACTACCGGAAATGACCTACAACGCCAAAGATCTCTAGTGTCTAAAGGAACGCACGGGCTACACCAAAATGGCACCCGACACCGTTCCTGCGCATGCGCGTCTACATAAAAAAAAATAATAATAATATATATATATAGTAGGGGGAACAGAGGCTCTGAAAAAATGGCGTCCGTGATCTATACTGCGCACCATGAGCAACGGCTACAAAAAAATGGCGCCCAACGCCATTCCTGTGGATGCACATCTACATAAGGAATAATAGATGGAACAGAGGCTCTAAAAAGATGGCGTCCGTAATCTACACTGCGCACCAGGAGCAGCGGGATTAGATGGTTAATTTAATATAATATATAATTCTAAACAGAATAGATAAAAAATAGCAAGCTGAAACCGGACCATAATTCATAGTATAGATATATAATTAAAAAATTAATTAAAAACTGGCCAAGGAAAGGGAAAAGGAAAAAAGGGAAAAACAGACCATAATGAATGTAGTGGTGACTTGATGCAAATAATAAGTGAATTAGTGAAAAAAATCATGATTAAGATAAAACATGATAAGGAAAAATATATAGTAATAATCATAATATGTGAAAAAGTGAATAAAATAAACATATATATGTGTATATATATATATATATACACATACACGCCCATATATATATAAACAATACATAGATAAATATATGTGTGATTCATACATGTGAACTCACAATAAATATGTGAATGAAATCAAATAAAGAATATAATGACAAGTGGAAAATAAACAGGAAAATAAACATAATTATCCAATATGATTAAATACCAAAAAATATATATACATATATAGAGGATGAAATAAGAAAAAACAGTATAACATAAATAATAATAGAATGAAAAATAAAAAATACATTAATACATAAAAATAGGGGGCCCCCATAAAAAAATGAAAAATAAATAAAACAGAGTAAATGTATATACATATGAGTAAACACACATAGTGTAATGTCCATGTACATGGGTGCAATAATTGCATCCATATCTATGGATCCATATTACACATACAATTAAAGATAATCAATAAATTAGTATAAATGTGAATATAGTGGTAATGACACCACAAAAGAAAAAACAAAAGGAAAAGGGAAGGACAGGGGGTAGAGAAAAAAAGAGGAAAATAGGCCAGATGGAATTCCTGAAAAAAATCAAATAAGGAAAAAGACAAAATTAATAACATACATAACAACAATTAGCAACACCACGAAAAGCGCACATTACAAAAGGGAGAATAGGCTAAAAATAAATATAAATAAAATATGTATATACAAAGACACTTAGAAAAAACCATTATGAGAACTACCAAAATGAAATAATAATGATAATAATAATAGTAATAGTAACTATATATAGATGCATATATATATATATTATATTACACGCATGTGCGTAAAACAAATGATTAATAAATATAGCATAAAAGTATATATAAAGAAAAAATATATACATATATAAAGAAATATAAGTAAAAAATGAAGATAAACCAAAAATAGAAAATAATACAGCAAGACGAATTAGTGCAAGAAAAAAGAAAAGAAGTGGTTCAGTAATGGTCTAGGGTGGCATTTCTTTGGGGGACGTACAGCTCTCCATGTGCTTGCCAGAGGTAGCCTGACTGTCATTAGGCACCAAGGTGAGATCCTCAGACCCCTTGTGATACCATATGCTGGTGCGGGTGGCCCTGGGTTCCTTCTAATGCAAGACAATGCTAGACCTCATGTGGCTGGAGTGTGTCAGCAGTTCCTGCAAGAGGAAGACATTGATGCTATGGACTGGCCCGCCCATTCCACAGACCTGAATCCGATTGAGCACATCTAGGACATCATGTCTCGCTCCATCCACCAATGTCACGTTGCACCACAGACTTTGTAGGAGTTGGCGGATGCTTTAGTCCAGGATTAGGAGGACATCCCTCCGGAGATCATCCGCCACTTCATCAGGAGCATGTCCAGGCGTTGTAGGGAGGTCATACGGGCACGTGGAGGCCACACACACTACTGAGCCTCATTTTGACTTGTTTTAAGGACATTAATTCAAAGTTGGATCAGCCTGTAGTGTGGTTTTCCCCTTTTGAGTGTGCCTCCATATCCAGACCTCCATGGGTAGATAAATTTGATTTCCCTTGATAATTTTTATGTGATCACATTCAACTATGTAAAGACGAAAGTATTTCATATGAGTAGTTCATTCAGATCTAGTATGTGTTATTTTAATGCAAACAAAGAAGGACGGTCCAGCCCAAGGTAGCAGGTAAAAGCAGTGTTTTCTTTATTGGGTAGTATTCAGACAGAACATCATCCGACGCGTTTCGGACCTACACCCGGTCCTTAGTCATGGCATGTACAAACATTAAAACATATTCCTTTTATATAAAACCTAAATGGTCATGTGATCTTACATCAGCCTGGATGAAAAGAGACTTGGAAAACATGGTAGGGATGAATTATTTCTATAAAACATGGTTTGGATTTATTGGTTACAAGCTGCTAGTGCAAAAAATTCAGAACATCTCAAATTAACAGGTAGGGAACTAAACCAGAGAAGTATAAGGATATATGACCTGCATAACATATTCAATATTTAGATATGCATCAAAACAGATTATAATAATTAGCGGTTGGCTGCAAGCAAGAGGTATATATATACAAAAAGTAACGGATGAATGTACTTATGTTTTAAGGTGATCTTAGCAGGACAAAATCAAATCCTGTCTAAGATTCATCAAAGGCTGACGTGTATCTAGCTGGAACATCCAGAAGGACTCCCCGTTCAGGAGTGCCCTCCGATGCTCTCCACCTCTCGTATGTCTGAAAACCTTTTCTATACCTATAATTTGCAAAGAGCTAACATTACCACCGTGAATGTCCCTGAAGTGCTTTGACAGGGAGGACACATTAAATCCTATACCTTTTGCGTCCGAAATGTGTCTCCTAATCCGACACTTCAGGGCATTCACGGTGCACCCCACATATTGAATGCAGCACTGTTCACACGTCGCTAGATATACGACGTGTGAGGTGTTGCAATTAATGTATGTTCTAATATTATACATTTTATTGTTACTGCATGATGAAAAGGTGTTAGCGACCCGCATATATTTGCATGTGATACATTGTTTATGGCCACACTTCCAATTACCCGGGAAGTTCAACCATGTTGGTTTGCTTTTATTTTTATTGGGGTCCACAAACAGACTCGGAGATAGCGAGAGCCCAAGGAGGGTCCCCCGCTTAGCTACGGCCTGGAAGGAACATGTCTCGAACTTCCTTAAAACTGAATCTTGTTCCAGGATAGGTAGGTATTTTTTCATGATGTTTTTAATCGCATAAAACTGCTTGCTATAAGATGTAATAAACCTAGGTAATGGTTCTCTGGTTTCCCTCTGATTGCTTACAGGATATCTATTTTTCTTGGGTTTGATTAACTCTTCTCTGTTTAACAACTTGGCTTTTTGTCGGGCCTCTCGCAGGACTGAGTCATTATATCCGCTTTCTAATAGTCTAACATGTAGTTTATCTGATTCCTCCTCAAAGGTGTTTAGATTGGTGCAATTTCGTCGCAAACGTATGTTATGTACCACATGGTGAGGGTGGCACGAAGTTGCCTGCACTATAGTGTTGCCAGCGACTTCTTTGCGAAATGGAAGAATTTCCACTTTGTTTCCACTGCCTCTTAACACCACATCAAGAAAGTGGATATCATCCCTTGAGATAGATGCCGAAAATTTAAGGTTCAAATCGTTCATGTTAATATAATGAACGAAACTATTTAACCTGTCGGCATCTCCCCTCCATATTAACACCAAATCGTCGATGTATCGACCTATCCACTTGATGTCACTATGAAAGGGGTTGCTAGGAGAAAAAACATACACCTCCTCCCAATGTATCATGTAAATGTTAGCATACGAAGGGGAGTACTTGGCTCCCATCGGGGCTCCACGGATCTGAAGGTAAAACTGTTCGTCAAACATAAAAAAATTATTATAGAGAAGAAATTCTGTTGACATTAAAATAAAACGCTTAAGATCCGTGGGATAGTTACTGTATAAGTCCAAATGTCGGGCCAATGCCCTCATACCTTCACGATTAGGGATGGAGGGATACAGCGAGACCACATCACATGTGGCCCAGCTGTACCCCTCCTGCCACTCCATCTGGTGCATTATCTCAAGGACATGTTTGGTGTCCCTTAAATAGGTGGGCGTAATCCCAACCAGGGGTTGTAGATGGCTGTCCACCCAGTCTCCCAGTCTCTCTCCCAAGGCTCCGATACCTGCCACTATTGGACGCATAGGGGGGGGGGGGAAACCCCTTATGTACCTTGGGGAGAGAGTGGAAGACTGGGGTGACTGGTTCGCTCACATATATGTAGTCCCTGGTTCTTTTATTCAGTACCCCATGCCAACACCTGTGTCAAGCAATTCATTCAATTCGCGCAGACATAAAGTCGTGGGGTCTCCACTGAGTTTCTTATAGGTACTTTCATCAGTCAAGATATTTTCATTTAACCCCTTCAGGACGGAGCCCATTTTGGCCTTAAGGACCGGAGCGTTTTTTGCACATCTGACCACTGTCACTTTAAACATTAATAACTCTGGAATGCTTTTAGTTATCATTCTGATTCCGAGATTTTCTTTTCGTGACATATTCTACTTTAACATAGTGGTAAATTTTTGTCGATACTTGCATCCTTTCTTGGTGAAAAATCCGAAAAATTTGAAAATTTAGCATTTTTCTAACTTTGAAGCTCTCTGCTTGTAAGGAAAATGGATATTACGAATACATTTTTTTTGGTTCACATATAAAATATGTCTACTTTATGTTTGCATCATAAAATTGACGTGTTTTTACTTTTGGAAGACACCAGAGGGCTTCAACGGTCAGCAGCAATTTTCCGATTTTTCACAAAATTTTCAAACTCAGTATTTTTCAGGGACCAGTTCAGGTTTGAAGTGGATTTGAAGGGTCTTCATATTAGAAATACCCCATAAATTACCCCATTATAAAAACTAAACCCCCCAAAGTATTCAAAATGACATTCAGTCAGCGTTTTAACCCTTTAGGTGTTTCACACGAATAGCAGCAAAGTGAAGGAGAAAATTCACAATCTTCATTTTTTGCACTCACATGTTCTTGTAGACCCAATTTTTGAATTTTTACAAGGGGTAAAAGGACAAAATTTTTACTTGTATTTGTAGCCCAATTTCTCTCGAGTAAGCACATACCTCATATGTCTATGTAAAGTGTTCGGCCGGCGCAGTAGAGGGCTCAGAAGGGAAGGAGCGACAAGGGGATTTTGGAGAGTACGTTTTTCTGAAATGGTTTTTGGGGGGCATGTTACCTTTAGGAAGCCCTTATGGTGCCAGAACAGCAAAAAAAAAACACATGGCATACCATTTTGGAAACTAGACCCCTCGGGGAATGTAACATGGGATAAAGTGAACCTTAATACCCCACAGGTGTTTCACGACTTTTGCAAATGTAAAAAAAAAAAAAAAATTTACCTAAAATGCTTGTTTTCCCAAAAAAATTTTATTTTTAAAAAGGGTAATAGCAGAAAAAAACACCCCATATGGGGGTGAAAAGTGCTCTGCTGGCGCACTACAGGTCTCGGAAGAGAAGGAGTCACATTTGGCTTTTTGAACGCAAATTTTTCTCTGGGGGCATGCCGCATTTAGGAAGCCCCTATGGTGCCAGGACAGCAAAAAAAAACCCACATGGCATACCATTTTGGAAACTAGACCCCTCGGGGAACGTAACAAGGGGTTAAGTGAACCTTTATACCCCACAGGTGTTTCACGACTTTTGCATATGTAAAAAAAATATTTTTTTTTTACCTAAAATGCTTGTTTTCTCAAAAATTTTACATTTTTAAAAAGGGTAAAAGCAGAAAATACCCCCCAAAATTTGTAACACAATTTCTCCCGAGTACGGCGATACCCCATATGTCACCCTTAACTGTTGCCTTGAAATACGACAGGGCTCCAAAGTGAGAGCGCCATGCACATTTGAGGCCTAAATTAGGGATTGCATAGGGGTGGACATAGGGGTATTCTACGCCAGTGATTCCCAAACAGGGTGCCTCCAGCTGTTGCAAAACTCCCAGCATGCCTGGACAGTCAACGGCTGTCCGACAATACTGGGAGTTGTTTTGCAACAGCTGGAGGCTCCGTTCTGGAAACAGTGGCGTACCAGACGTTTTTCATTTTTATTGGGGAGGGGAGGGGGGCTGTGTAGGGGTATGTGTATACGTAGTGTTTTTTACTTTTTATTTTATTTTTTGTGTTAGTGTAGTGTAGTGTTTTTAGGGTACAGTCGCACGGGCGGGGGTTCACAGTAGTTTCTCGCTGGCAATTTGAGCTGCAGCAGAAAGTTTGCGGCAGCTCAAATTTGCAGCCAGATACTTACTGTAATCCTCCGCCCATGTGAGTGTACCCTGTACGTTCACATTGGGGGGGACATCCAGCTGTTGCATAACTACAACTCCCAGCATGCCCGTTGGCTGTCGGTGACTGCTGAGAGTTGCAGTTTTGCAACAACTGTAGGCACACTGGTTATGTATCACTGAGTTTGTGACCTAACTCAGTGTTTCACAACCAGTGTGCCTCCAGCTGTTGCAAAACTACAACTCCCAGCATGTACGGTGCATGGTGTACGGTGACTGCTGAGAGTTGTAGTTTGCAACAGCTGGAGGCACACCGGTCGTGAAACACTGAGTTAGGTAAAAAAAAAAACTCTGAGTTTCACAACCAGTGTGCCTTCAGCTGTTGCAAAACTACAACTCTCAGCAGTCACCGACAGCCAACGGGCATGCTGGGAGTTGTAGTTATGCAACCAGCATATGCACCACTACAACTCCCAGCATGCACTTTAGCTGTTTGTGCAAGCTGGGAGTTGTAGTTATACAACAGCTGAAGGTACACTTTTCCATAGAAAGAATGTGCCTCCAGCTGTTGCAAAACCATAAGTCCCAGCATGCCAGTAAGGGAATGCTGGGAGTTGTGGTGGTCTGCCTCCTGCTGTTGCATAACTACAGCTCCCAGCATGCCCTTTTTGCATGCTGGGAGCTGTTGCTAAGCAACAGCAGGAGGCTGTCACTCACCTCCAACGATCCAGACGCTGCAGGTCAGTCCCGCCGCCGCAGCTGCTCCTGGGGCCCCGATCCCAACAGGGGCGCCGGGGATCGGGGTCCCCAGCACCCGGGATGCACGTCGCGCACCCGCTCACGTCCTCCAGAAGAGGGGCAGAGCGGGTGCGGGAGTGACACCCGCAGCAGGCGCCCTGATTGGTCCAGGCGCTGGTAATCCGGCCGCTGGTACCAGGCGCTGGTAATCCGCCCGACGAATCAGGGCGATCGTGAGGTGGCACCAGTGCCACCTCACCCCTGCAGGCTCTGGCTGTTCGGGGCCGTCAGAGACGGCCCCGAACAGCCAGTAATTCCGGGTCATTGGGTCACTGGAGACCCGATTGACCCGGAATCGCCGCAGATCGCTGGACTGAATTGTCCAGCGATCTGCGGCGATCGCCGACATGGGGGGGCATAATGACCCCCCTGGGCGATATGCCGGGATGCCTGCTGAACGATTTCAGCAGGCATCCGGCTCCGGTCCCCAACCGGCTAGCGGTGGGGGCCGGAATTCCCACGGGCGTATGGATACGCCCTCGGTCCTTAAGGACTCGGGATGCAGGGCGTATCCATACGCCCTATGTCCTGAAGAGGTTAAAGTCCTATATAACCCGGCATTGAGCAGTACAACGGAATCCCCCTTATCTGCATTTCTGATAATTAAATCGGGCTTGTCCCGGAGCGCTGCCAATGCCTTTTTTTCAGACTGGGAGAAATTAGAACGATAGTCATAACCTTTTATCTTGTGGTTCAATTGGACTAAATCCTTTTCCACCAGTTCCTGGTATCGGTCCAAGGCACCCGGTCTGGATGCCACTGGATAGAAACCAGGATTGGACACCCTAAAATTACTCTGACCAACCTCACAAACAGTCTGAGACTCCATATTTAGTGCATGCTAAATAATTGTATTACATTGATCACGAAAATCAGTACAGATATTATGTTCACCAGGTGTGACCATAGGGGTCACAAGAGTTTTATAGAAATCATTCATCCCTACCATGTTTTCCAAGTCTCTTTTCATCCAGGCTGATGTAAGATCACATGACCATTTAGGTTTTATATAAAAGGAATATGTTTTAATGTTTGTACATGCCATGACTACGGACCGGGTGTAGGTCCAAAACGCGTCGGCTGATGTTCTGTCTGAATACTACCCAATTAAGAAAACACTGCTTTTACCTGCTACCTTGGGCTGGACCGTCCTTCTTTGTTTGCTGCTTACACGTGGTCAGGGACGCTGCTGACCAGGCCCGTGCACAGGTGCAGGTGGCGGAGGTGAGCTGTCGGTTAGTCTACTCTATGTGTTATTTTAATATTCCCTTTATTTTTTTGAGCAGTGTATTTTTCATTACTTTGGATTCCACAACTGGTTTTCGTTCAGACTGCATAAACAGCAATGCATTTCTGATGTAGAAACATCTGTTGCAGAAATTCCACGGTATGTTCAGTGCAGCAGAATCACATTGAATTCAATGGGACTCCGCTGCAGTGGAATTTCAGTGGGGAATATGCCGGCGGAAATTCCACGGAGATTCTGCCGTGTGAACATATTCTTAGAAGGAATAGTTCACTGTAAATAATCCATAGGTCACAATGGATAGACTATCTTTATAACTTTGATCTTGTTTCTATACCCCCAATAGCTATTAATATGAGTCTTCTGAAGTTCCGATTTCTGTTGCACAAGGAAACACACATTAATTTGTAACCAGTGAGAGCCAATCTGAGCTACATTTCCATTGCACTTTAGCAATAAGCAGACTCAATGAATGCAGCTGGAATTTAAAGATCCTTCATGCTGAGAATTACTTAACTTCTAAAAAACTAGAAGCTCGGAGGCTTACTGTACACACAGGCAGGTGAATGTTAGGGATTTGGTTCTTTTATCTTGTATTTCAAACCATAATAAAGTAATTTAAGACCTTATTTTCATATAATGCTCTAATCAATACCTTTCTCCCTATTGCTTTGTTGAACATTAGAAGAAAACATTATACCTAAAGAAAGAAATATTTGTAATGGAGGTTGTTAAGTAACATGCTAAGACTTTGTAATTGTTTTTTCAAAGTTTCTTGTGCTACTATGTGGTGCATCATTACATTATCATATATTTATTCAAATGTGCACATATTACCATTACAATATAGACATTTTGTTATACTTTTTGACGTGAATGGAAGTTTAACACCATTGCTGTTACTTTGAAGTTTTGATCTGTTGGGATTGATGAGACCTCCACCATTCTATAGATAAAGCTGGATTAAATGCGATTTACCGCTCAATCATTGCAGGTGACAGGTTCCATTGTTAGTCTACTACTACAATACTGCAGCACTGCTACCTCCAAGAAATGAAGAAAGTTGTTTGGATATATGAAAGGGAAATAAACATTAATCGCTTATCCTTAGAATAAATCATCAATGTGTTAATGGAGAAGTCCAACCCCTGGAACCTATGTTATTCAATAATGAAAAACATCATTACGGGGGTCCCTCAAGTTACAATATTAACAGGTTTCGGTAGGGCCATTGTATGTTGAAACCACTGTAAGTTGAGACTATTACTCTACGGAACCCTGGAAATTTGTTCTAAAGTCGGCAAAATGTGAGAATGGTTTCAAGTTACAATGTTCCAAAAAAGAAAATTTTATGTTGAAAATATATTGTAAAAAATATTGTATGTTGAGGCCATTGTAAGTTGAGGGATCACTGTAAATCATTCAGTAATAAAAAATGGCAGCGTTTAGTCCTTTTAAAATATTTATTCAGGCACAGTGCATGTTTCTAATCGCAGGTAGATCTCAAGGCCGGCCCCATGGCGCTCTGAACGCAGAAACTTGGAGCTTCCATGTTCGTGACATCACGCCATACCCCCTCCATTCATGTCTACGGGAGGGGGCATTGTCACACTAGTACATAGCTGTCACGCCTCCTCCCATAGACATGAATAGAGGGGACATGATGGCTGTGGTTGCTCCTTGCACCAGATGACTGGGGTGCCGCGCTGGAGATTGCAAGGGGGCCCAGCGACGACCCCCTGTGATCAGAAATCTTATCCTTTGGAAAGGGAATAAGATGCTTAGGGGCGGAGTAGCCCTTTAAAGTGACTGGGGCTAAGTTGCAGTACCAAGCCTAGCCACCAGAGAGTTTTAGGGCATCTTCAGTTGGCTGACTAGTGAGAGTTTTGGAGGCTTGATCCTCTCACACATTTAGGAAAAGTCATCAATGAATATGATTTTACCTTGATCATGAGATTTTCCATTCAATATTTTGTGGACTATTTATTGCTGACATTACTTTGTTTACATAGTATTGTACTGAATACCCCTATTTGGGAACACTCCATGCATGACTGGGGTATTTGTCTTATATTGTGTTCGATTACTAATAAATCTTTTGAGTCTAAACACAAATTCGAACGGTTACACATCCTTGCTTTTTGTCTCCTCACATTATGTTTTCTTTTATTCCTCCTAAATGCTTTTACTATTTTAATTAAGAAAAAAGATCATGCATCAATATTAGTTTACAACTAAAAGAAAGATGTTCTCAATCCAAACAAGAATTTAGCTTTTATACCAGGTAGGTGACCAGTGAAATGTTTACAAGTTTTTGCAGACAGAAAATTTACAGCTGATGCTGAAACTAAAGCAATCTCAGCATGTTACGAAATACTCCATGCAAAAACATTAATATTTTTTATTTAGACCAAAGTTCAAAGTAAACAGGGAAAGAATCCTACGCATTTCAATAAATATTTAAAATGACATGGCTGGTGATCTTCCCTCCAGGCATTTATAAGAACAATGATTACAGATATTTTTCTAAGTACGGCTGTATATTTATGAAATAATATGAGGCTGCTGGTCTAATATTACAGCTTCAAACAAAAATAAAAGCAAAGCGCCCGGTGGGTGCACTGATCAGGATAAAATAATAGGATGATAAGCTGCACAGTTGCTAAACTTAGACACAAAGAACATCAAAACATGCCTATCTATGCCATCATTTCTTGTCTATCATAAGGATGAAGTTAAGTCAATAATACACGTTAGATCCAGAGTATATTGAAGAGGGTAGACAATGTGGTGTATGACCTACCTGCTGAGGAACACCAACAAGCTGCTCATTCTTGGTCAAACTACTTAGATACATAGTGGGACTGGGAATTGAACACGGTGCTGGAAATGTTTTAGGTATTCCATCACCGCAGATAACCAACCCTGGACTACAGGTTAATAATATGTCATCTTTGCACCATATATTCAACTTTATAAAAAAAATTGAAAATTTATAATCAAAGATGTTATAGACGCTGCAAAAACTAGAGGCAATCGTGCTTAAGCATTATATGTGCAATTCCTTCATAGGATTTCCTAATGCAACAGGTTACTACAGGCAAAAAGCATATAAACAGACAATTGTCAACTGTCAATCACTGAGCAGGACCACTCACCAGACTCCTAAGCCCAGGATGAACAGAAATTGAAAGTATTTGCAAGTTCTTCTGAAACATTTCATAAAAAATTGTGTATGTATATATATATATATATATATATATATATATATATATATATATATATATATCCTCAACTTAGCCAGCTCAGCTCTATAATATCATGCTGTCAGCAGATCAGACAACATTTTCAACATGACAGGTTCCCTTTAACCCCTTAAGGACCAGGCCCATTTTGGCCTTAAAGGGGTACTCCGTCCCTAGACATCTTATCCCCTATCCAAAGGATAGGGGATAAGATGTCCCCTTAATGCAAGTCTATGGCAGGGGGTGTGATGACCGCCACGTCCCCTCCCATAGACTTGTATTGAGGGGGGCGGGCTGTGACATCACGAGGGGCGGAGCCGTGACGTAACGATGCTCAGGCCCCTGTATTGCCCGTCATTACATGCAGAGCGAACTCGCTCGATCCCGGGGCTCCCCAGCAGCGGGACGCAGAGATCTGACATCTTATCCCCTATCCTTTGGATAGGGGATAAGATGTCTAGGGGCGGAGTACCTCAGACCAATTTTATTTTTGTATTTTTGTTTTTTCCTCCTCGCCTTCTAAAAATCATAACTCTCTTATATTTCCATCCACAGACCCATGTGAGGGCTTGTTTTTTGCGTCACCAATCGTACTTTGTAACTACATCAGCCCTATTACACTAGCCCTATTTTGACCACCTATAACTTTCAAATTTTTCCGTATATGGGTTGGTATGAGGGCTCATTTTTTGCGCCATGATCTTTAGTTTTTATCAGTACCACTTTCGCTTAGGTTTTACTTTTTTATAAAAAAAATTTGGGAATAAAATGTGACAAAAAAGCAGCAATTTTGGACTTTTTTTTAAATTTTATTACGTTTACGCCATCCACTGTACGAGATAATTAACAATATATTCTTATAGTTCAGACTTTTACGCATGTGGTGATACCAAATATGTGTATTAATAATTTTTTTAATGCTTTTGTAGGGGTAAAATGGGAAAAACGGACGTTTTACTTTTTTATTGGGAGAGGGGATTTTTCACATCTTATCTGTATTGATCACAGCATCTGAGGGGTTAATGGCGGACATCCGCACGATCGCGGATGTCCACCATTACCGATGGGTCCCTGGCTGCTGATAGCAGCCGGGACCTGCCGCACATGATGCGAGCACCGGTACCACGGCACGTTAAGTACCACGGCACCATGACGTACATTTATGTTCATTGTCGTTATGGGGTTAAAGTAAAAAAATAGTGCATGCACCATCTTTTTCTTCTGCTATTCTCTCCGAAAATAACAGTGCCCGACGGACCCCATTGACTATAATGGGGTCCATCGGTATCCGTTATTGCCCGTTATAACCCGTCAAAATAATGGCCGTCAAACTGCAACTTCAACATTTTTTTGTAATTTTTTTAAAATAAAAAGTTCACATTTCTTTTATTTGTAAAATAAAACAAATCCCATATACCGTATATACTCGAGTATAAGCCGACCCGAGTATAAGCCGAGACCCCTAATTTCAACCCAAAATCCCAGGAAAAGTTATTGACTCGAGTATAAGCCTAGGGTGGGAAATACCTCATCCCCCCCTGTCATCATCCAGACCCGTCATTAACATCCTCATCATCATCCCCTTGTCATCATCCCACACATCCCCCCTTCATCATCCCCTTATCATCCCACACATCCCCCCTTCATCATCCCACACATCCCCCCTTCATCATCCCCTTATCATCCCGCACATCCCCCCTTCATCATCCCTTATCATCCCGCACATCCCCCCTTCATCATCCCCTTGTCATCATCCCACACATCCCCCCTTCATCATCCCCTTGTCATCATCCCACACATCCCCCCTTCATCATCCCCTTATCATCCCACACCCCCCCCCCCTTCATCATCCCCACACCCCCCCTTCATCATCCTCTTCTCATCATTCGCCCTCAGTGGTCTTCAACCTGCGGACCTCCAGAGGTTTCAAAACTACAACTCCCAGCAAGCCCGGGCAGCCATCGGCTGTCCGGGCTTGCTGGGAGTTGTAGTTTTGAAACCTCCGGAGGTCCGCAGGTTGAAGACCACTGCGGCCTTCAACATCATCCAGCCCCCTCTCACCCCCTTTAGTTCTGAGTACTCACCTCCGCTCGGCGCTGGTCCGGTCCTGCAGGACTGTCCGGAGAGGAGGTGGTCCGGTGAGGAGGTGGTCCGGGCTGCTATCTTCACCGGGGGCGCCTCTTCTCCGCGCTTCCGGCCCGGAATAGAGGCGTTGCCTTGACAATGACGCAGAATTACGTTGGCAATGAACGCACCTATGCGTCGTTGTCACGGCAACGTGACTATTCTGAGGCCGGGCCCGAAGCGCTTAGAAGAGGCCTCCCCGGTGAAGATAGCAGCCCGGAACACTATCCCACCGGACCACCTCCTCACCGGACAGTCCTGCAGGACCGGACCAGCGCCGAGCGGAGGTGAGTATTCAGAACTAAAGGGGGTGAGAGGGGGCTGGATGATGTTGAAGGCCGCAGTGGTCTTCAACCTGCGGACCTCCGGAGGTTTCAAAACTACAACTCCCAGCAAGCCCGGACAGCCGATGGCTGCCCGGGCTTGCTGGGAGTTGTAGTTTTGAAACCTCTGGAGGTCCGCAGGTTGAAGACCACTGCGGGTGGGGGAGTTCACTCGAGTATAAGCCGAGGGGGGTGTTTTCAGCACGAAAAATCGTGCTGAAAAACTCGGCCTATACTCGAGTATATACGGTAAATGGAGTATCATTGTAATTGTACTGATGTATAGAATAAAGATGATGTGTCAGTTTTACTGTACAGTGCACTGTAATAAAATAAACAAAACATATATTTTTTTATTATTATTTATTGTTCCACTGTAGAGTTAAAATATGCAAGCTGTATGATATCTAATGTACATGAGGTAATGTACTTATTAATAAGTTTTTTAACATAATATATGTAATAATTGCATACAATCTCAGTCCGCTGCTGTTTTCCCAGGTCTGATCACAGCAGGGACGTCAGGAAGCTTCACTCGTGCTCCAGGCCCGGCGAAGGAATGAACGATACGGAGCCATAACGGGACCATGGAATGGGGACAGCTAAGTATGGTTACCATCAGTGTCACACGCTCTACACACTCTTACCACCCAGCAGTCACTCCACCCATTAAAGCAGGACTGGCTCCCTTTGCACAACTGACTAGTGATGTCAGGACTCGGCGCACTGTACCTTGGAAATCCTGAGACCTGAGTAATTTTGTATGCTGTTAAAAATAAATATTGGGGCGAAAATCACATATGTATTGCTAAACCACCGTCACACACAGGTACAGACACTATATTATGAACTACACTAACTTTACAGCCCCTGTAACATAGTCAAATTTTTTAAAAATCTTGGAATACCCCTTTAATTGCCCAACATTTCCTTCCTATATTACTGCTTGCCTCCTCCTCCTGCAATAGATTGGCAGAAGTTCACAAATGTAAAGGTGTAAATGTAAATGTAAAAGTGCTTTTAGCCCCCTTGACACTGTGATTAGATATACTGTATGTGCGCATTCAAATGGCAACAGATGCTGACCAAATCAGCGCTATGATCAATTGGACAATGGCCATCTTCATTGAAGAACAGGTTCATTCTTTTAGCAGAGTTCACATTTTCTGCTGTGGAAATTCTGCAATGTGCCAGTGCAACAGAATACCATTGGAAACAATGGGAGGCTGCTGCACCGCAATTTCCGAGCAGTCATTATAAAGATTCCCTTTAAAACAAAAAAATTCATGTCTACTAAGTAGGGCATTACAATTGGTTATTATACTAGCTTCTTTTAGTTACATACTTAAAAATGCAATACATAGTAGTAGTTTATTATAGTGACACTCAACATTGCTCCTACAGCTGCCAGCATTGGATGGTTATCGTGGTATACCACATTCTGTAGCAAAATGGAACATGTATCTTCAAATAATTCCACTTACATGTACTGACTATGGTTGTTGCCTTTCATGGTGGACCAAGAACCTGCTCTGTGTAAAACATCACTAAGATTTATGACTTTCTTACTAAATGGTCTCTAATGCAGATCACTGACCCATGACGTTTCTATTGGATCATTGCTTTGTCCAGTTCATATTCCACACCATTAGAGGATATTATAGATCCATCTAATGTAACAGGCAAAGGATCCTTGGCCTGATCACCTACCCCTAACATAACATCATTAGTGAATCAATAATCCATAAATAACCATCATTTTTTTCTGGCTGTCCCCTACATTTTAGAATACAAGCAAAATATGCTGTAATGATAAATATATACTTTCTTCATACACAGCAAAAGTCTGTGAAAAGAAAACCAAGGTATCTCTCTTTACCTCAGTATTTACAGCAGAAGTTGAAAATGAATGTAGAAATATTATATCCCTTAACTGCAAGTCTATTTCTCTTGTATGTATTATACTACTGTATTGTGTTGGCATTAAAAGCAGACTGACATTGTATGCAATTGTTACATATTACATATATAATGTTAAAAAACGTATTATTAAGTACATTACCTCATGTACATTAGATATCATACAGCTTGCATATTTTACCTCTACAGTGGAACAATAAATAATAATAAAAAAATATTATCATAGGGGTTAAAGTAAAAATAAAATCTCAATTTTGCAACTTTTGTTTATTTTATTACGCAGTGCACTGTACAGTAAGACTGACACATCATCTTTATTTTATAGGTCAGTACAATTACAATGATACTCCATTTATATGGGATTTGTTTTATTTTACAAAAGTAAAAAATGTTAAATTTTTATTTTAAATAAATTACAAAAAAATGTTGAAGTTGCAGTTTGACGTCCATAATTTTGATGGGTCATAACGGCCAATGGAGTCTGTCGGGCTAGCACCATTTTTTTCTCCCACAAGTCTCGATCCTAAAATAACAGGCTTCACACTGCCGGAGACAATTATTTTTTCAGTTTACAGAACTGTGTGAGGGGTAATTATTTTTTTTTTTTTGTGGCATGGTCTGTAGTTATTATTGGTACTCTTTTCGTCCAGATGAAACATTTTGATCATTTTTTAATAATTGTTTTCTGATATCTAATGTGACCAAAAATCTGCAATTCTGGTGGTTTGTTTTATTTGTGTTGTTTACCATGCAGGATCATAAACATTATCAAGAAGATTTGTCAAAATCTGTGTGGAGGAAAGTTGACCAGTTACCCAGAGCAAAGTCAGTCAGATTGCTTCTTTTACTTATCTGAGGCCTTTTTAAAAATAAAAGAAGTAATCAGAATGGTTGGTGTGACAAATCTCCCCCTATATGTTAACAGTTTGGACTATTACACACAAAGCAGTACCAATTTTTTTTTTGTTTACATTTTTTATAACATTTTTTTTTTAAAAAGGGGGGTGATTTAAATTATAATCAATCATTGGATTGCTTATACTAATAAATGCAATGTTATTATATCACATTAAATGGGTATTCCAGGATTTTTTTTTTTTTATTTGACTGTGCTACAGGGGCTGTAAAGTTAGTGTAGTTCATAATATAGTGTCTGTACCTGTGTGTGACAGTTTTCTCACAATTCTTCTGGGATTTTCACCCCAATATTTTTTTTTGGCAGCATTCAAAATGAGCCTGTCTGCTTCAATGGGTGGAGGGATCGCTTGGTGGGAGAGAGATCAATCTGCAACTGGATGCAGCTCATTTATGTTTCAATGGGTTGGGTGGCTGATGTGTGGGAGGGAGGAAAATGGAATTGTGGGATTTTTAGTCAAAAAAAGAAAAGACAAACAGGAAATACCAATTCACAAAAAGCTAGCCACAGTGTTATGATAACCTCACAACATAGTCATTTATCCCCAAGACAAGCGCAGATCCTTCCTAAGCATGTCCATTACTGTCTGCCAGGTACGTACTAAAATCACCTTATGGTGGATAACCCCTTTAATCAGTTCAATCAGTTAGATCAGATCTCTGTTTTAGAGTAAAGACCACCAGTTGCCATTTTAACACCCATATTAATTAGCATGATTGCATTGCAGGGATGATGATCAATCACTGGGAACCCATGTCGTGTGTTATGTCAGCCTTAAAGGGCCACTATCACTATTGATAATGGCATTTAAAGGGTTAAATAAACATCAGTGGAATTGCTAATGTCGGTGAGGGCTGTCTGCTGATAGCAACTGACTCCCTCTGTCACTGAAGTGTGCTCAGCTCGATTTATGCACTGTAAATCCTATTAAGAATGTTGCATGAAACTAGAAACAACTACCACTGAAGCTATAGGGTCTATCTAGCAAAAACATATATTATGGGTATATAGTATATTGTCCATAGCAATCAATCAGATCGCCTTTTTCATTTTTTAAAAGGCCTCTGAAAAATGAAAGAAGCAATCTGATTGGTTGCAATAGGCAACTCAGCAACTTTTCCTCTGGACAGGTTTTGATAAACTTGGAGATTTCCTACAGCTTACATTACAGCTAACAAAGTATATGGAGCTGTAATTCCCAATGCATTTCTTATTGCAATCACTGCGATGATCACCTGTTACTTAACATAGAGTGACTGTACTCTAATATGTGACATGACTATGTATATTGTCAGGTGATGGGTCTATGTAATCAAGGAAATTTATGGATTAATTTAAATATTTAAAAAACCCTAGTCATTGCCTACTTAATGTATATCAGAAATGTACACCTTGTAGCTGTGTATAAAAGAAACATTACATCTTTTCATAACAGATGATTGGCAAGTCAACAAGCTATCATCCTGCAATGACTGGAAAACCATGAAGAAGAATGTTATCTTGTAGTTTCTGTTAACAATTAAATGAAGGGAAGGGTTGTAGGTCCTGCCACACATTTTCCATAGCAATGTCTGCCTTTAGAGTTGAGAATTTAAGCAATGCAGTTTTTTTCTCTGACCACAGTTTATAGTCCTCAATATTCGGCACCATTATCAGAAACTGTCTTTTTTAATTATACCATCATGCTTTGTACCAGCAATTGGCACATGTGCCCAGCAGTCTTCATCAACTGTTATCTTTAGGGAGTGGAACTCTCTTTCGCCATATGTTTCTCTCCTTTTGAGCTTTGGAATCTGTCTCTCACAGGGGACATATCTCACTCTGGCCTACCAGGACAAGGGACCCCAGTTGGTTCTATATTTCTCCTAATATGGCACTAATCTATTTGTAGTATATTCTTTCCTTGGGGTCAGTCTTCCAGGGCCACTGGCAACCTTCTTTGGCACTGAACATGTCCCAGAGAGGCTAGCAAAAGTCACTGCTCTGCTCTACACCTGTAGCATCATGCTACTGCTCACTCTCCTCATAATGGCTCCTAAAATGATAGACCACCGTACCTGCTATAATATTCTCATGAAAATCAACACCAAAATGTACAACTACTCATACGGTATCATACTGTGGCATAGTGCACCAACACAGATCTCCAATTCAGTAGTCTAGGAATTCTGAATGAAGCTTTGATTTCAGCCATATTGGTTGTCAACCAGTTGACTGTTCACAGTCTCGTATTGTTGTGGTTGTTGTGAGGCAAACAGATCATAATGCTGTTTTACTGAAAGACTGAGACAAGGCAGCTGCATCCCCCTCCTCCCTGTCTCCTATTTACACAAGATGTTCTATGGGTGGAATGGGGGTATTTCTTCACTTTCAGAAAAATGGGAACATGTATAGATGCGATACAATATTTACACTTGCTGGAGCATACAAAACATATAATGATGGCCACAATTTTTTATTTATAGATAATTTTAATAGAGTAAAGCTTGGGTTTATTCCAGAGGTGGGATGACGTGTTCATTCGGTAGCATAAGCTGTCATATCACGCACGTTGTTATCAAGCTGTCATGCTTTTGAAATGTTTTTGTCACACATTCGGCATAATTAATTTCTTGATGGTTCATCCAGATGTTACCGAATTCCCTGCTTGTTTATACCTCTTCCCATTTAAGCAAAGCCATGGTAAAAGTGGAAGGTTGCACCTTGAAAAGGATTTTAACAGTAGCATGAAATAGAATGTCATCTCTTGGCATTTCTTTTACATACAGGGAAAATATGCCTTAATCTCATAAGACGTACAGACAGGATTCACATTAATTCTGGGCAATGTGCTGATTATGTTAGCTCCATCAAAATGATCATAAAACCGAATGTTGGTTTAGGTGGAAAAAAAATGACAAGTTCTGGACCATTCGTACGGAATATTACCATAATACAGAAGAGTAGTGTCTGAATTTGATGAGGAATATTAGAAGAGTACAAATAGGTTTAGGTATAATTTGCATATATATTATCCCAGAAGTCAAAGCAGTGACTGATGCCATACAAAGAATGAGTGTATGGGAAGAATAAATGGGTTTGAAATGTTATTTATTAATTTTAATGTTTGTTTTGAATCACAATTTAAATTTCAATACTAATTTCAATACTTTTATTTTGTAGGGAGCAGTCTGCCTTATCATGTATGAATGTATGTATAAGAAGAACACATGTTTAGAAATTGGTTGCACAAAAAAGCAGCATAACATAGGCTAAAATTCAGTATATGTACCTTTAGACATATTTCCGGTCCCTGAATGCGTAACATGATAAACCTGTCATTGTCATATGAAGAATGTGCCTAATTTTTCTGTAAGCTGCTGTTACCCATTAGGACAGCTACTGCATGATCATATAAAATCATTTGATCATCTAAAATAGATAACAAACCCTGTATTACTAGTCTACTAGGTCATCCAGGATGGTTATTTATCAGATGGATCTAAGGGACTGACCACTGAATTCCCACTGATAGTTTCAAAACTGTGCATTGGTTCTATCTTGGTGTCTATTGAATGAAAGAGTGTGGACTATTATAAAAACAAAAACAGCTTAGTCAATAGATTTAAAATGTGACACTTTATGGTTATATCGGTTTATGATGTTCTGTACAAGACATAGTCACTATAATGTAGGTGAGGGGCCAAGTCTGTTATAATACTGACTTGTAGCTTGACTGCAGTAACAGATTTCACCTTTAGCAGGCCCTTTCTTGGGTCCTAACAATTGTTCCCAGTACTCAGATACCTCCAGGACTTATGGTAGAGCCGAATAGGAACTCCAGCTAGAAAATATGCATACAAAATATGCAATCATATCTTAAATGTTGGAAACAAAAGTAAATAGCTACTTACCACAAGATGACTGAAGCAGATGGGAGTAATAGTTGTCTTTCAGGATGACTCAGGTTATATTCAAAACGCTAACAAGAGCAGAGGACTACTTATAACAAGAAAACAAAGTCTATCAGAAATAATCTGACATGAGAAAGTACTAAACAACACAATTGATAGCTAAGCGATCACAAAAACCCTAGCTTTCCCATCCACTAATATAGAGTTAAAACGTAACTTTTATTTTGAGCATAAATGGTTAAAAAACCTCAACCCACTGGACTCATTGATATGAACAATAATTTTTTTTTGAAGAAAGGATGCAGCTACATGTCAGACAGGGATGCACATGAAGGTGTTGTGGCTGCAGTCCACAACTACCTAGATTAACGTTTCACAACAAACAGTGGCTTTCTCCAGGGCTTAGGGCAAATGGCCATTTGGATGTTTAAAAGGGAACCTGTCACCAGATTTTAGTTATGTAGGGTAAAATAAGGCCCCAATGTCTTTCTGAGCATACTTTTAAGTCCCAAAACTGAAGTTTGCCACCTCTTCATGTAGCAATTTCATGTAGTCACAGACTGTAATCACTCCCACTCCATTGTGATTGACAGCCTAGGCATCGTGAACGTCCCTGCTCTACTCCCTCAGCGTGCTAAAATTTCAACCGAGGTAAAATATAGTATAATCACTCCTCAAAGATTTCACCTACAAAAGGTGCATAATGATAATTCAAGAATTGCAAAATGTATTATAAATTTAAATGTATTTGAAATGACAATGTAAAAAATATCTAAAAAATATATATGCTGGCACTAATGCAAGAATATACCACCACTGGGCCCTAGTGGGGATATTCACACGATATATAAAATTCAGAACATTATTCACATTTCTAAATTAGCATTAGTCTAATACTACGGCATCCAATGGTTCGGCAACTGATAGATCATACAGACTGTCGTTACATTGAACTATTTATAATTATATGGTCCGATCTCAGCTGGACATAAAAAAGACTGCTATGAGTCCAACAAACCAAACTGTCACTGACTTCAATACATGTATCACTGTGGTAATTGTTACGATCTCACCAAATCCTGGGACTGCCAGATGAATACTGCTGTAGTAGTCTGCTGTGATGGTGCAGGCAGCAATGTTGGAGCTGTCGCTAATTCAGGGGTGCGCTTGGCATAGCGCGTTATGTACCGGCCGTACTCCCCCTCTATGATGGACGGGCAGATGCAGTGTTGGTATATCGTGGCGTCCCTCGTGGTGGATGAAATCCTGGCGGGGATAGTTCGCTCTCAGCAGGTCAGTGAAACAGTCCAAAGACTCGGACCGGACCAGTAGTAAAAGACGGATGTCTAGATCAGTTCGTCTGAACCAGCAAATGCCACTGTGCCGTATTCACATTGGATGTGAGTCCATATGGTGCTATAGTGCCTTATAAAATGTAAATCTGTAGCCTAGACGCATTTCAGGATGCTATAGCCAGTAATAGCTTGACCCTTTCTTCAGTAGGAAATAGAGATGTGTGAACACTAACCCTACACAAAAACAATTAATCAGTTACGGACCTTTATGAGATCCCAGGTGGAAAAAGGCCTGATATCCCAAAAAGTTGCTGAGAAACTCTTACCTCTTTCTCCAAAACATGCAAAATGGTATTTTATACCAAAGGTTTACAAGTCGCAGAGCCGACCCCCTGGACAGCCAATTGTGGCAGGGATCTGCTCTGCGACTGAACCTTTGTCCCAATACAGTGGTTACTGAAACCTTTGCTATGCTTTCTCCCTTTTATATTAAAGATACAGGTGACCTCCTTTCTCACCTAGATGGGTTTCAATGCCCTGACCATTTTCAACTTGCCTCTATAGATATCGAAAGCCTGTATACCCGCATCACTCACGATGCGGGTATACAGGCCATTAGGGAAATTTTCCAGGAAACCGATAAATCAGAGATCTTCATCTCCTTCATATGTGACTCTCTATTTTTCATTTCGTCACATAACGAGTTCAAGAATGGCAAGGACTGGTATAGGCATATCACTGGCACTGCGATGGGCACACCGGTGTCCTGCACGTATGCAAACCTGTTCCTCGCTGTTCTTGAACGCTGTTACATTTATTGTAGTTTAAAAAATTTTGTTGAGCACATTAAACTTTATCAACGCTTTGTAGATGACGTCCTGATTGTATGGGACGGTCCCCCTTCAGCCTTCCAGAGTTTCATTGAATAACTCAATAGTGTCAATACAGAAAACATGCTCTGTGGGGGGGGATGGGGGCAGAGATGAATTTTCTTGATGTGAAATTGCGAGCCACCGAAGGCAATCTAGTTACCATTGGCTACCGCAAACCTTTGGCCCATAACATGTAACTGCATGTCACAGCTCCCACCCCTTTCACCTAAAGAAGATTATTCCTTATTCTCAATTCCTCTGCCTACAAAGAATTAATAGTGATAATGACGTCTTCCTTCAATAGGCTAGTAGTGACCTTCGGTCACACCTGTTGGATTGACAGTGTCCTTAAAAACTGGTAAATAATAGTCTGGATAGGATTAATAAAGTTCAGAGAGCTGATCTATTAACTCCAAAAAATAGGTGCCATCCCCACAATAAACATTTTACCTTCTCTCTGTACAATACCAATTTTAACCGCATCATAGCTAGGGATGAGCGAATTGAATCTGATGAATCCGAATTCATTACAAATTTCAGGAAAAATTCGATTAGTAACAAATCCGAATATCACCGCGATTTGATGAAACAAATCACTTCATTAGACTCCATTTTGTGTGTTCCAGGCTCCAGGGCATCTAAAATGGTGGATTCACATGTGAGGGCATGGGGCAAGGAACTTTGGGAAGGGAGGTAGGTGGGATGACCCTGAATCACATGCAGCATGCAGCCTATCAGCAGCCAGCCAGTCCTGTGATGTCACAGCCCTTTTTAATCGGCAGCCATCTTGCGGCCAGCCATTCCAGCGTTTTATTTCGTAGAGAGAGTTTTAATGCAGAGAGAGAGATAGAGCAGTGTGTGTTGCACACAAAAAACTGCTTTACGGCAGCGATTCACCACAAGTCCAAATCATTGCAGAAAAGCACTGAAAGGAAAGGGAGAGAGAGAGTACACTTTTGGGTGTACTACAGAGCGACTCTGTACTGTTGTAGTGGAGTGTACAGCAACTCTAAAGCTTATAGGGGCCAGTTAGGCTGAGCACCAAAAGCCATTGTCACCTGCTATTAGTGCATAATAATACTGTACTGGGCTGTATTACACAGCGACTCTGTACTGCTGTAGTGGGGTGTATAACAACTCTAAAGCTAATAGGGGTCAGTTAGGCTGAGCACTAAAAGCCATTGTCTCCTATTATTAGTGCATAATAATTCTGTACTGGGCTGTACTACACAGTGACTCTGTGCTGCAGCACTAGTATGTACTACAACTCTAAAGCTAATAGAGGCCAGTTAGGGTGAGCACGAAAAGCCATAGTCACCTGATTTTAGTGACTAATACAGGTCGCGTAGCAGAGCGTATTGTCCTCTCATAAGTGTAACCTGTGTGTCCATTGTGTATGTTTTTTCCCCTCTCAAACGAATTTGGGCCTACTTACTGTGAAAGGTCAGCTAAAGCTACACACTTGTATTTGTAGCCTAATACAGTATTAAGTGGGGCGTATTGTCCCCCTCTCATCAGTGTAAACTGTATGTACACCTACGTGGTGTACGTTTTTTTTTCCTGTTAAACTAATTTGGGCCTATTTACTGTGAAAAGCCAGCCAAAGCTACGCACTTGTTTTTGTTGCCTTATACAGTGTGTAGCGGAGTGTATAGTCCTCCTCTCATAAGTGTGAACTGTACGTACACCTACGTGGTGTCCTTTATATTTTTCCTGTTAAACTAATTGGGGCCTAGTTACTGTGAAAGGCCAGCCAAAGCTACACATCTGCCTTTTTAGCCAAACACAGTTTTAAGCGTAGTGGAGTGTATTGTCCTTTTCTCATAAGTGTAAACTCTACGTACACCTACATGGTGTCCATTATATATTTTCCTGTTAAACAAATTTGGGCCTAGTTACTGTGAAAGGCCAGCCAAAACTACACATTTTTTAGCCAAACACAGTTTTAAGCATAGTGGAGTGTATTGTCCTCCTCTCATAAGTGTAACATATACGCACTCAGTTGGTGTATAAGTATGTCAGGCAGAGAAGTGCCAGAACGTGCACAGAGGAGTGGCAAAGGCCTTAATTCATCAGGTGCAGGCAGAGGTCGCAGCAGACTATGGGCAAGTGGCAGCAGGAGTTGCAGCGAGAGGCTTGAGGTCCCGGTATCAGCCAGCGGTCGTGTCTCGACCAGCAACCCATCTGCCATCATTGATTGGTTATCTCAGTCATCCACTTTATCACAAGTGACATCTGACACCCCAGTCAACAGTCGGTGGGTTCCTCAGACACAACCCTCAGTTGGCATGGCCCGGGAGCAGTCCCTGTCCTCCCATTGCCTCTGTCCTATGCTGTTCCCTCCGCCACAGAAGTATCGTATGCTGTGGGTTCAGCTCCACTATTTATTGAGGACAGTCTACTAGAGGAGAGTCAGCTGCTACTGCCCAGCCAAGAAGTGGAGGAGACATCTTCCGCTTCCTCCGCTAGGTGGGCAAGTAGTGATGAGAAGAGGGGTGTGGGAGTTGATGCGAGCGTTCAGGCTTCTGAAGCAGACACTGTTGAGGAGCCAGAGGAGGACATCAGTGACGTGCAGACACAACTCGATGATGATGAAGCTGGGTGCAGAAGGGGCTTTATCATCATCATCATCATCATCAGGAGAAGAGGGTTGCAGGTTGCCTGTGAGGCAGTAGCTGAGCAAGCAAGGTGGTAGCATGGTTGGGAGTCAGCATGGTGGCAGAATTGGGAAATCTGGAGCCAAACGTGCCCGGGTAGATCACCTGTTTTGCGACAGCCTACCTTCCCGGGAGGTAGTGGAACAGGGGTTCCTGAAGTTGGTGGCAGTAGCAGTCAATCAGTGCGGACTGTTGGGGGGAAAATCAGCTACTCGGCGATGTGGCAGTTTTCCTTCAAGCCTCCGGAGGATGTTAACCTGGCCACATGCAAGAGGTGTCGGCAGAAGGGGAAGCGTGGCCAGGTTCCCAATGTTGGCACCACGGCCCTGCGTCAACATATGCAGCGTCACCTTAAAGCGGCCTGGGAGAACCATAACTCCGATGTGGTGGTCCAGCCTGCTGCATCACCCAGTGGCACGCTGCTCCCTGTTTCAGATCTGACCCATATTTAAGCAAGATACTACCTTAAAAACCTAACCTCCCTCTTTACATAACATCATTGCACCCAGTTGCAGTAAAAGGCAATCCAAATTTATTCCAGCCATTACTTCTATCCCTTTGAAGAAAGGTGTTTTCAAGTGTGGGAAACCGAGATGTCTGTGCTGCTCAATATTTGGACACCAGAGCACCAGCTTTAAAAGTACATACACTGGAGAAAGCTGTACTATTAAATCCAATATGACATGTCAAAGTTCATATATCATCTATTTAATAAACTGCAAATGTGGCAAACAGTATGTTGGGTGTACAACCCGGCAACTTCACCGGTGTCTAAATCAGCATCGGAGCAATATTAAAAAAGTTTTTCTACATCATGGCCTTTCCAGACATATTGTGTTAGTTAGAAAAGAGATGTCCTGGATTTACACTTTACACTCGTTACAACCATATGGCCTTAATGAAGTCACGGAATTAATCTGTTAAACTTACATAGTTTGTCAATTTCTGCCATATGTTTCTGAAGCGTTATCTGCTGGTTAGGATACAATAAGAAGAAATGTCCAGCGCGGTATGAGGAGTAAAATCAGGAGCTCTTTATTTTCTGATCACATGGATACACACAGAAACAAACTCCAACGCGTTTCGGATCAGACTGGATCCTTAGTCATGGCATGACTAAGAATCCAGTCTGATCCGAAACGCGTTGAAGTTTGCTCCTTTGTGTATCCATGTGATCCGAAAATAAAGAGCTCCTGATTTTACTCCTCATACCGCGCTGGACATTTCTTCATAGTGTATCTTTGCCATTCGGCCTGGGAGCGCTGCCGGCCAGTTTGAGCGCAGGTGATTGGAGTTAGCAGTGGTGAACTATCAGCTACTTTCTCTCCGGTAATATGCTGGTTGGACCCTGTGGTTGGGCTGTCCACAGATCCTTATGGAAAGCGGAATCCTTTGCATCTGATGCCACTGGTAAATTGCCAGCGATCTGAGTTCCTCGCTATATGATGTCGACAAGAGAAGTACCCAGAGGCGCTTGTCTCCCATATCCATTTGGGCCGAATTGTGAGTTGTGCAGTTTTTCCTCCCACAGTGGCAGACAGTTCCCGCATACCTGGGTTTTTTGTCTTTTTAGTGATGCTGCAGCAAATGAAGGATGTGTAGTACCTCTTGCAAACACTGCCCCGAGTGATTTAATTAATAATTATGATTACACTGTGAATAGTGATTCCATTGTGATTTTACTTATATGTAATAGATGCATGAATTGTGTGGCATTGTCTGGATATATATCTCCAATTTCTTTTATGTATGACCGGGCAATTTTTTGCAGGGTTTTTCAGCATAAATATGACACTCTGGACGCTTTACCAATCAGAGGTCCTGACGAAGAGGGGGTCCCACTCCTTGAAAAGCGTAGTCCACAGCCCTTTTAATAAACGCCGCTTTTATTTAGTAGTTTTCTTGTCCGATTCGGTTTGTGACATATCCCCACAGGAAAGCGCCAAGATGATGGTATTCTTCTCCTGTTTCTGCAGCTTTTCACAAGCTAATCCAGACCATCCAGAGTGATCCTACAGACGAGTTTGATCCTGGCAGCACCCTGGCTATTCTCACAGAGATTGGGTATTCAAGCTCCAAAAGGCGTCTTAGCATAACACCATTAGGTTAGTACAATCACATTGTTGCTATTGGTAACTCCCCAATTATCAGAATAACGACACATAGTTTGCGCTTTTGTCTGCTTTTTGTTTTTTCTATACATTAGAGTACTTTACATGCTCTGCAAGAATGCTTTAGGTTCAGAGCATCCTGGCATATATGCGATAACTCAGAAGTTACACCAGTGAGATCAATGGTTGATGTTTTAAATCTTTCATGTACTTTAATAAAAGTTATTTTTATATAAAAGTCTTCTTCTTGTTGTTGTTGTTTTAAATTTGCATCACACTCTTTTTCTCCCCTGTTTGTATATATGTGTTCATTAGTGTTCTTATTCCATTGTTAGAGGATATGTTGATATTCAACATATCTATTCAATAAAAACTATTGAAAAAAATGTGATCCCATAGTTTTCATGTGTCATGCAGAGAATGTTTGCCTATCATACCAAAACTAACAGCGGGTTCCCCAATATAGGAATAGTGCGGGTTAACCGGAAGTATCACTTACTCAGATCCACAGATCCATGCCGATACCCACTGTATAAGTCGGTAATGCCAATCTGGAAATGGCCATCTTGGCACAATGCAGATGGGACTTGGCACACCCGGCATCCCTGCCTCCATACCCTCTGCTCCAATGTGCCTGCCCACATTCCCCTTACATGGGTGGAGGGTCATATCAGTGCAGAGGGGATGAAAGTAGGGATGCTTGATGTGCCAGGTCCCACCTCCAAACCTTGCCCTTCCCAGATTAGCACTACTCGTTATTACAGCATGTATCTCCAGAACTGGACCACGGCTCTGGGTTTATCCAGATTAAGTTTAGTGTGAGTGAACCCACTGTCAGTTTTTCTTTAAACTCACATAAAACAACAACTCACATAAAACAAGAAAAAGTAAAAAAAAAAAAAAAAAAGCTGGATGAACTACTTCTAAGTGTATTTTCATAATTTTTGCCACAGCTTACAGAACAAATCCACCTTATTGTGTATGGCCAACATATGTTTATATCTGCCATAAAGTATTCCTACTCATGTATGACCAGTTTAGCCCTACCTTTCCTTAAATCTTAGTAGCATTCATACAACAATTCTGCACTATAACAACACAGTCAAGTCAGATGAAATTTTAGTCACTTAGCATTTTTTAGGAATTACCATAATTGTAATTGCAGAACAATTAAATACCTAATTGTTTTGTGAGTCACGGCAAAAGAAGAACATGTTACATTATTTGTAGAACATTTACATATATTGATTTACAAGAATGATGAATAACTTATAGGAAACCCATAAAAATAATAAGTAAAATGAATGGTCATTAGCCACCAAAAGAGATTCTAGAATCAATTTGCAAGGTTCAAGATTCACAGTAAATCATAGTGATCTTTGAGAAGCGATAATGAAGATAATTGTTTAGATTCAGAAATTTAGCAACTATTATCAGATAATAAAGGATAATTCAAAAGGGATGGTGCAAAATTATAGCCTTGGTGTTCATAACCGAGAGAACATGACATAAAGTTATTAACATGAAAAGACACAATCCATCCAACTTTTATCTATACACTACAAAGTGATTTCCATTGGTGACATGGCAGATGTCTAGGCAGTAGTCCAGATCTGTCCAGATGCGTGCCAGCAAATTTTTGGACTCCACTGTTTTACTAATGCATTGTTTTAGTTTGCTCAGCTTCTATAGTGCTGGGGTGAGTCCTTAAAGGGGTACACTGGTGGAAAACATTTTTTAATCAACTGGTGCCAGAAAGTTAAACAGATTTGTAACTTACGTCTATTAAAAAATTGTACTTCCAGTAATTATTATGGCTGTATATTACAGAGAAAGTTCTTTTGTTTTTTTTTTCTGTCCGCAGTGCTCTCTGCTGACCCCTCCGTCCGTATCAGGAACTGTCCAGAGCAGCATATGTTTGCTATGGGGATTTGCTCCTGTTCTGAACAGTTCCTGATACGGACAGAGGTGTCAACAGAGAGCACTGCGGACAGAAAAAATAAATAAATCCAAAAACAAAAGAACTTTATCTGCAGTTAATAAGTACTGGAAGGGTGAAGATTTTTTAAAAGAATTCATTTTACAAATATGTTTCAAACTCTGGCACCAGTTGATAAAAAAAAATGTTTTCCACCGGAGTACCCCTTTAATGTAGCCCTACAGAAAGTTCAAGTTGCAGGGTGTTAGGTCTGGTGATTGTGGAGGTCTGAGCAACATTGGTGAATTGTTGTTTCCGAAGTGGCAGATGCAACATTATGGTACAATTTCATTCGGGTATCGCAAACATCCAAATGTAAATGTGAAGGTTCATAATCCTGCTGATAGACTTTCTTTGGCAGATCTTACTCTATTTGTGGCATAAGCCATTCCTTTAACATGTCTGGGTAGAAGTGGCTAGTGACAGTATCATCAGCAAAAAAATAAGTTACCATAGACTTTACGCCTGCTTATTGCTCAGAACACATTTATTTTGAGTCCCTTATGTTCGTTTATTCTGAGCCCTATATTCTAATTGTGTAAAAAAAATGTCTTCACCCAGTGTGAAATGCAGTTTGTATATGGAGCACATTTACCAGATTTGTACTGTTACAACAGGCCCTGCAAATTCCAAAATGTAAAAAGCTTATCCTTGCTTTGATGGCTCCATCTTATGTCACATTATGTAAGGACATTTAAAATTTGCCTCTTGTGACCTGATTGGTTGTTATAGGTAACTATCACTGATGTTACTTTAAATACAAGCATTTACGTCTTCTGTCATCTTGGTGATTGAATAAATGGCATGATTATATAGTACTTGTAAATACCATTCTAAATCTTGCTCTATTTAAGCTGTGTGTTTCAAAATAAGGCAGAAAAGGACCCTTATAAACCAGTGCTTCATGTAAGTGGCTCACAGTGCAATATTTGGGCTGTGCTGGAGTGCTAAAGAGACCCAGCACTCACCTATTGTCACGATTCGGCTGGCAGGAGGTGGATCCTCTGTGCCAGAGAGGGATTGGCGTGGACCGGTTCTAAGTTACTACTGGTATTCACCAGAGCCCGCCGCAAAGCGGGATGGTCTTGCAGCGGCGGTAGTAACCAGGTCGTATCCACTAGCAACGGCTCAACCTCTCTGACTGCTGAAGATAGGCACGGTACAAGGGAGTAGACAAGAGCAAGGTCGGACGTAGCAGAAGGTCGGGGCAGGATCGTAGTCAGGGGCAACGGCAGGAGGTCTGGAACACAGGCTAGGAACACACAAGGAAACGCTTTCACTGGCACAATGGCAACAAGATCCGGCGAGGGAGTGCAGGGGAAGTGAGGTATACATAGGGAGTGCACAGGTGAACACACTAATTAGAACAACTGCGCCAATCAGTGGCGCAGTGGCCCTTTAAATCGCAGAGACCCGGCGCGCGCGCGCCGGGACAGGACCGACGGAGAGTGAGTCAGGTACGGGAGCCGGGGTGCGCATCGCGAGCGGGCGCCACCCGCATCGCGAATCGCATCCCGGCTGGAGGCGGTATCGCAGCGCACCCGGTCAGTGGATCTGACCGGGGCGCTGCAGTAGCGAGGATGTTGCGAGCGCTCCGGGGAGGAGCGGGGACCCGGAGCGCTCGGCGTAACACCTATGCTGCTAAATCAGATGAAGTTTATTGTTCCATGTTGTAGACGACAGCGGTACTACCACTGACGTCTTGAGCAAGGAACAAGAAACTTGATCTAATTTAGCAGTATTGGTGAGAGCTGGGTCTACTTTCTACATATGCCTAGATTGTTTTCACCAAGTGCACCACAATTTACAGAATTTCTGACCTATCATCTCTACTGGAGTGCTAAAGAGTTATGACTTTCTGACTGCTACCATGCCCATTGTTCTTTGATTGATGGCCAACTGGGCATTTTACATCAGAAGGACATCAATCACGACAGAGTAGGTGTGCTAAAAGCCAGGACCCTGTGACTATTCTCACTCCACCACTGCCCAGATGACTCCTGCTGATCTACATAAATACAGCAGTCTCAAGGCCATGCAGACCTCAGACCTACTTTCCCATTACACAGTATAGGGGTTCTCAACACACTCCCTTAGTGGTGCCAAACCTTTGCATGTTAACACTTCCTAAGGCTCTTCTCATTCAGTTGTACATGTCATGTTAGGCCCTCTTCAAGCCTCCGTGGCTTCCAGCCCAAAAGACTCCCACCGTTGTTACCAGCTACAACAACCCAACATGGTGATGGTGACAGGGATCAGGCCCACTGTTTTGTGGTCTCTGTAAAAAAGCATCTATGTATACATTGTTTACAGCCCATGGATATCATTGAGCAGTCCTTTGGATGCAAAATGTTAATTTATTTCTAAAGAATATACATTCTGCCAGGAAAAATATATAGTGCATCCCACTAGCAAGCTCCATGAGACCAAACTGATTTCCCCTACCAGGCACAACTATCCATTTATTGTGTAAACATGGCATGTGAAGCCAAAATGAGGACAATGTGTCTATGTATACATACATAGTTTACTAACATGGATGATAAAATAAGATTTCCATCTTGCTGTTTGATTTTTGTCTTTTAAATGCTACCAAACAAAAGTAATCCGAATCTGATGAGGCTGTGTCAAATATTTCTCTCTATGTCCTATGCAACCCTATTTTGATTTCATAGCAGATCACGCTCTGTAAAATGTCAGTGTCACCTGAGGGGATTTGGAATAATGAAAGACCGGACCAACAGAAGTAGTCAGATACCTGCTGTGTGACATGTTATTGTGAGAAGCTTCTACCAGTTTGATGAATTAAATATCAATGTAGATGTAGAACTGCTTATCCTGCTATACCAATTCTTGATGGAGTGAGATACAGCACACAGCATGGTGCAGAGTTAAAAGACATATCACTGAATGCACATGGGGTCAAAGCACACCAAGAAACATCTCCAGCAGTACTACTTTCTTAAGGGTGTAACCTTTTAAAATCTTTTGTAATGCATGTCCCTCTTATACCGACCCTGTCCCTTTAAAATAAACCTTCTTATATTCCCACATTATAGGATACCCATTAGGTGTCAGATAGAATGCTGCTTGTGTTGTTTCATGATGTAAAAACATGTCTCATCTTGTGGATGAATACACAGACTCAGCATCGTAAAAGGATAATACAAAACCACTTTTTATTGTCTAAAAGGGGAATCAAATTGAAAAATACATTTGTATACAAATATACAAATTTATACACAAATGTATTAGATTCTAGTTAATAGATTGGTAAACATACACTTACACAGTGTCAATCCATTCTAGGTCTGTGTGTCATAAGACCCTATGAATTGCTCAAACAATTTATAGAAACTAAAATTTGACAACCCAGGGTGTCAGAAATAATCTGCAATTGGTCTTCTTTCCAGAGGTTTCTATTTCATAGATATAACAGATACATTTATGGCTTATGGAAAAGGATTTTACAATATCTGATTTACTTGATACCTTGTAATGCTCCATCACAACATCAGTAACTTAAATTGAAATGAAGAATAACAGCGCTTTTGGTGGAATAAAAGAAAATAGTGGCAGATCTAGACTGGGGAGTAGTGACATATCAGGCTGGTGAATGTGATGTATCCTGCCTTTTATAGGCTGAAAATCATAGACAACTTTACTCTTCGAGGGTTGGACGGCACACAGTGTCCGCTGTTCAGCCAAAGTCTGGTTGGGATGCAGCTAAAAACTACATTTGCATGTGATTCACCACAAGTTGGCATTATTTTTAAATGCATCTTTATTTTCAAATCTGTTTTTGCAGTTAAATAGTAGTTTTAAGTTTTACGCCTTTTGTTTATGGGAATTAAGCTGCCACAAAAGGGTCTCTATTTCCAAACACATAAACACTTGGTTTAGTCAGGCAATACCTAGCTCTACTCTCCAGCTGACTCGGGCAGAATTTATGTTAAAATATTGAATTAATTCCACCCTAGGGTGGCAAAAAAGTGGGTCCGGGGCTGGAGGTCACAAAGCTGTAATGCTAATCTGGCCATAGATATAATTAAATAAACAAAGCTTTATAATAAATAATTGATAATTATTTATTCTTAACCCTTGTTGTTGGACTGCATAGGCAGATACAACATGTAGCAGTCACATATAGTGTTTTGACAAATGGGGGGGGGGGGGTAGGAGTTAAGACAATCACAGTTCTGATCTTCTCTGCTCCTATCAGTGCAGCTACTTGTATGCCATGCTGACACCGTACGCTGCTGAGCATTGGAACTGAGTTTTAGTAGAAGCAGTGGTAACCTTAACATGGTGAGTATGACCTCTGGGTACCCCTGGCTTATGGACTTGGTCCTGGCTGCAGTGTTTGTGACTCCTATAGCTACACGACTGAGCCCCAGATATGAGTGATCTTAGTGTAAATGTAAAATCTACATGTATTTGGACTTTGAGAGTTAATCTTTACTTTTTTATTGGTGTCAAAGTAAAGACTTTCTGATTGCTTATATCATGTTTTTGGAATGTGAGGTAACCAAAGATTGGCAGCTTCTTTGTGGTTTTCACTTTGCAGCATAAATAAAGTGGGCAATACCAATAATGTTTACTTTTTGGAGTTCTGATTTTTTTTTTTATTGGAAAAGGCAGATTATTTTAATTTTAATATTGGGGATTTAAAAAAAAAAAAATCTTTAAAAAAATCTTTTTAGTTGGCCCCATATATCTGGAACTGAATATGTGACTGCTAGATCGCTTGTACGGTACCCTGCAATACCAATGTTATGCAGTATACTGTGAAACTGTTGATCCCTTATAACACCCTGTCTATTGTCAAATACCATGTAATAGATGTCTTATGTTGATCTCTTATTACACCCTGTCTATTGTCAAATACCATGTAATAGATGTCTTATGGTAGCCATGGAGGCCTTGACAAGGCTTTTGGCTGACTTGACAACTGATTAACACCAGTGCAGGGGATGTGCCATCAGAGACATGTCAGGACTGGTGCATGCCTTTTAACAGCCAATGTGCTATTGACCAAAGCATCTAGAAGGTAAAATGGGTTTTCTGGGAATTGATGGCCTATTCTCAGGCTAGGCCACTGATATCTGCTTGGTGGGTATCAGTACCACAGCCACCAGGCACTGTCAGATACAAAAACTTTTGATATGTTGTAAAACAAGCAAAGTCAATAGGTTTTGAAATTGCTTTCATTAGAACATTTTCAGTATTTCATACTGAAAAAGCCAGTCAAACAGCTGCCCCCACCTCCCCCCGCCTGCTTGGACACATACTAGTCCTGCTGTGTCCAAGCATCATCACCTACGTCATGGACACACTTCCTTGACAGCTGTGGGCGCAGGGCTCACAGATGAAGGAAAAATCCTCCCACTTTTAGCTTGTGTCCCGCTACTGTCAGTGAGGACAAGCTGGGAGTTGTAGTTTTGCTAATGCTAGGGGAGATGTGAGCCGACAGCATACTGAGGGAGGGGGCGGAGACCTGCACAGTGAGGCCACGCCCCTCCCTTTGAGAGGAATTCAGACTAGTGAGCTAAATTAAAAGTGTAATAAAAAAAAGTAAAGGTGCTAGACACAAAAAATTTGATGTACATGGTCAGGATTAGGTACTGAGTGATATATAACAAAAATGTTTTTTTTGTTGGATCTGACAGGTACGCTTTAAGCGCATACACAATGAATGAGGCCGGAAGCCATGCATTCCTTTTCTTTAGCTAACATAGGGAGTCTATCTTAGGATACTCATCTCTACTAGGCCCATATACTTTTTGCAGTATCCCTGTACTCGATCTAAGTAAATATGTTGTTGTGTGGCGGTAGATTCACCTCAGTCTGTATAATCCTGAATGAGAACTGTGAGTCAAAATATGCCTAACATATAATGTATTGATCTGTATTATTATTATCAAGTACATACCCGTAAGCTGTAGATGATAGGAGGTACAATGGTTTGTTTTCTCTGTGCTGCCATCTCTGATGGATAATATGTAAGTGTATGAGAAGCAGGTCATATGATCCTTCCGAAACAGGCTTCTGCTAGAAACAACTATGGGAGTTCAATGGGAAGAATCTCCAAGTCCAACCCTCTTTCCCCAGACGGCTGCAACCAACTAGTCTAGTCAGTTGTAGCCTGGCTCGGGTCAATGAAGGTGCATCTTTGAGCTTTTCTTTTTCAGCATGCCTGCTGATTTATTGTTAATCCCCTGGCATTGTGTGAAGGAAATATACACCCACCAGCTGGTACCAGTGTATTCTCAAGAAATACCTACTTAATGTGTATTCCACCTCCAAGAGGTAGATTCACTGAAAGTCAGAAAGAAGATCAATGGTTCCCCCTGCAACTACTGGGCTCCTAGTAGGACTCTATTCTGAGCCATTGCTACATGGCTTCCACACCACTAACTTTATAACTCCACCATAAGGAATCATAGCAAACAAAAAAGCGAGCAACAAAAATCTTCTAAATAGTCTTACACATCATAGAGATGAATGGAGGATGCTTGCCAACCCCTGCTTTATGCATGAGGAAAACCAGAGCACCATGCAGGAAACTTTGGGGTGTCCCAGCGGTCAGACCCCTCCACGATCAGACACTTATCCCATATCCTTTGGATAGAGGATACATATTCCTACACTGCAGTACCCCTTTAATTTATCTGGATCCCTGGCACCCATTTTCCCTGCATCTCTATCTCTACTAACATCATTTCAGTCCAAACTTCCGGTTAATAGTAATAGTTAATAGCAATATTGAATTGCCAGTGGCATACAGTGTCAATGTAAGCAAATCTTTCCAGTTATGTTCTAAACAATCTCTGGTTGTCCCATAGACAATACATGGAGAGGCTGTTGACAACTTGCTCTAAGTAGTGAGAAGAACTTGGGCAAATTCTGAAGATCACCGGGGTCCAAACCTTCCTCGATTATGTGGATAGAGCATGTGTTTTTAGTGCCAAAGTACCCCATTAGTTCTATTTAATTACTTAGATTTACAAAACCTATTATAGGGCCTAATGATTTTCAGGTACAATTCATACCCATACAGAGGTTGATAAGAGGACCGAAAAGCCATATATTCTCATATATGTTTGTTTTAATATATAAATGAACTTTTGCGTTTTTGAATTTTTTTTTATTATTACGTTGACACTGTAGTTATTTTTAATAATGGATCTCCTACTTTTATTTTGCATTACGTTCACTGTTAATTGTTTTTGCGATAGCCCAATGACATAATTTAGTAATGTCCTTTTTATGAAAGTGCAGATATAATTTAATTCACTTATCTATAGCGTTAATAGGATCAGTTTGCCAGGTTTGAGATTTCTAGTGAATGAGATTTTGTGAAGAATCAGTGGAAATCTGGATTTAGAAATATTCTCTTGTCACTACTGAATATATAGTGTAATGTACATAAAATGTCCTATATAACCTTTCACTTAGGAATGCAAGCCAAGCATAATGTCCATATAACATGTTGTTACTAGCAGTAATGCAAATCCTTTGAGAGCCATGGAAGGATCAGTAATAATCTAAAAATGTCCACAGGTCAACTAAAGGGTAAGCATCATAAATTATATAGCTCTTTGATGGATAACTAAAGCTACTATCAATTATTAGTTATTGCCCATCAGTTCACTTTCTAACAGTATCAGTGTAGAATACATCAGAACTGTATGTCACCTGATACTAGTTGTCCACTCTTGGTCTTTCTCTTAGTTTTTAAATGCATTATTTACAAGTAATATAATTGACTATATAATTTTTAAATTTTATGGTCAGACCCTTATTGAGAAGGGTATATTGTACCTGCAGAAGGGTATATTGTACCTGCAGAAGGGTATATTGTACCAGGCACATTAGCCCTATAAAAGACCAGTATTATAATTGGCACATGGGGTCCCGTTGCGGAATTTGCAAGGCCCAGAAGCTGCAACTTATGCCTCTGAGGGAAACCATGGGGAGATATGAAAAAGAGGTCATATGGGTGCAGTCTGTGTGAAAAGGAAGGCAATATGAGAGGCGGCCTGTGTTTTTTGTGATGTTTTGGTGTATTGGAGGTATATGAGGCTGTGGGATGCTTGTTCGTAGTGTTAGGGTTCAATATTAGCATATACGGAGCTGTGATATGCTTGGAAATTGTGTAATGTAAGATATGCTTGAGTGTATTAGGTGTATGAAGTGCTTACGAGAGATATACAAACTCTTCAAAAGTTCGGTTCTACCGGTTTGCTGAACTTTGGCAAAAAGTTCTGGTTCTGACCAAACTAGTCTGGTACGAACATATACTTTACCAATAGCCAAAAAATGTGTGTACAACACTGTCTAAGAGCCCTAGATGCCTACATATAACTGTTAGGTCACCTAGAAATGTATCTATGTACTTTTGAGCAGTTTTACAGGAAAAATTAATTTCAACCTTACGGCAACATGTATGGCTATAGGTAAACAATGATAACCGGTTGTAATTAACAGGTTGGTTAAAAACACCACACATATAGAGAAACATAGCTGCACATCCACCATTTGTATTTTGATTTACTTGCTTCTCAGCATAATTTAACCCCTAAAGGACGCAGGGCGTACCCTGAGTTTGCTCCCTTTCTATAACGCGGGGCCGCGTACAGCGGTTCGGGCCCGGCACCTAGCAACGGCCAGGACCCGTGGCTAATAGGGCACAAAATTAGCATAGCTAATGACACAAAAAATTAGCCCTCATACCGCCCCATACGTGGAAAAAAATAAAAGTTATAGAGGTCATAATATGACAATTTTAAAGGTATTTTTTAATATGCATTTTCCTGCATGTAGTTATGATTTTTTCCAGAAGTACAACAAAATCAAACCTATATAAGTAGGGTATCATTTTAATCACATGGACCTATAAATGAAAGACGAAGTGTAATTTCAACCAAAAAATGTACTACGTAGAAACGGAAGCCCACAAATTGATAAAATTGCGCTTTTTCTTCAATTTTGTCGCACAATGATTTTTTTCCATTTCGCTGTAGATTTTGGGGTAAAATGACTGATGTCATTACAAAGTAGAATGGGTGGTGCAAAAATAAGCTGTCATATGGATTTTTAGGTGCAAAATTGAAAGGGTTATGATTTTTAAAAAGTTAGGAGGAAAAAACGAAAGTGCAAAAAGGGAAAAATGCTCAGCCCTTAAGGGGTTAAAAAACTAACAGATTGTTATTATACATTTTGATTAAAAAGTACAAGCCCACGTACCACGTCAAGGCCACCTAGTCAGAGTGGGTCCCTAACCTAACACTGGCGTAGCGCCGGGCGGTGACCACTGCCTCTGAGACACCATGCCCATAGGGGGAATGAACCAGTGGCCAGACAGCCCCACTGCTGCCTGACCAAGCCCCTGGCTTTTGGTTGCCCTATCCCACAGACAAAGCATCACAGAAACAATGGTCGCCACAGAGACTAGGTGGCCTTGATGTGGCGAGTGGGCTTGTACTTTTTGATCAAAATGTATACTAACAACCTGTTAGTTTTTTTACATTATGCTGAGAAGCAAGTAGATCTAAATACAAATGGTGGATGTTCGGCTATGTTTCTCTATTTGTGTTGTACATTTGAAGTCTCTCCCTTTTTCCATGGCCAGCACTTCACTCCACCTATTTGGCCCAGGCATTTTTAATTAGCAGGAAACTGCATAAGGGTTTCCTCCTTACATTCTTCCAGCCCTCTGGTAGGGATCACATGGTAAGTGTTCACACTGGTGCAGTTCTCTGTTGTGGCCATTGTTTCTGTGATGCTTTGTCTGTGGGGTGGTGCGGCCCAAAGCCAGGGGCTTGGTCGGGCAGCAGTGGGGCTGCCTGACCACTGCGTCGTTCCCCCTATGGTCATGGTGTCTTGGAGCTTAGGTTAGGGACCCACTCTGACTAGGTGGCCTTGCAGTGGAGAGTGGGCTTGTACTTTCTGATCAAAATGTACAGTTCGTTTTTTAAAATTATGCTGAGAAACAAGTAGATCAAAATACAAATGGTGGATGTGTGGCTATATTTCTCTATTTGTGTTCTACATGGATAAATACACCTCCTGGCAAAGATTCGAAAAATATGTTAAGGGGGAGGTGGGGTGCATCCGTGGAGTCTACAACATGTTCCAGTCAGTTAATTGTGAACATCTTCATGTTTATATTGTTTAATTTTGCCAGTAATATGTAAGGGATTCATCATAGGAATCATGATAACAGTGAGTGCCTTGTTCTTTTCTCATACTCTTTTTGTTGAATAGGAATCATGATAATGACTGTGTTGACATAAATTGTTGTGGATATTCCCCATCTGTTATTTTAATTGGAGGGATGCTTTTTTGTATTGTTTCTAGTATGTAATAATAAATAACTATTATAAACTATTAATGAACTATTGTAGTTGTAGAGTCACTCTTTTGTAGGTGATATGATTTATGGTTTTGGATTGACTAGAACATTGGTGGCTGGATTGTTGGTTGTGAATAAAGACACGCTGCAGTAGCGGATATGTCTACCAGTGTTTATATGCACCCAAAGGTATCCGGAGAAGCAATCAGGTTTTCCAAGTGGTCCAAAAATAATAGCAACAGATTTGTGCAGAAGCAATGGCTTTTTACAAGCTGTGAAAATGTTTTCCCATTTTGAGGCATAGCAAATTGCGAATTGACACACAAGCGACCCAACAGTTACAGAATGTTCTCCACTGTTTTACTACCATTATTATATATGAGTGGTCCTATTCCTATCTGTAATGTTTATTGCTTAGTGTCCCTCACAGAGATCTTCACCTAACATCTGCCATCTCTAAAATGGCTGCTGAAGCTATGTGCTTAGGCTTTCATAGTGGCTTTGACATTATCACTATACTGCCTCCTGATTGGCTGGGAGAGCTATTTGAAACACATTATGGGATTCCCTGAGGTTATGTGTTTTTTTTTCTCTTAAAGTGCAATAGAGAAAGTGCATCCAGCTCACCCAATTAGCAGCTCAACTCGGCCCGGACCGGTGCAGACTTCACCATAAGTAATCACGCAAAAGAAAAGTGAATGTCCAGCCGGAGATGCGTGCAGTAAAATCTTCAAGTTTATTCCATGGTCATGTGCAGACACAGGTACGGACAGACAGAAGTGATGCGTTTCAGCGTGAGTAATGCTTCCTCTGTGTAGGCTGAAACGCGTCAATTCTGTCTGTCCGTAGCTGTGTCTGCCCATGACCATGGAATAAACTTGAAGATTTTACTGCACGTATCTCTGGCTGGACAGTCACTTTTCTTTTTTCTCTTAAAGTGTATATGAAAGTCTAATGTATGTGTAGTGTTTGTGTGTAATATATGCAATATTTGTATTTGAGGTGGGATATTGGTAAATAGAAGTGTCCGGGGTCTGAGTTTTTGTCTTATCTGGGGTTTTATATTAATTAGATGTCTGGGCCGGGATCCAAATTAATTTTGGGGACTGATGTCTAAAATTAGGATTCTAGTTTGATGATCTGATTAAGTCATGCGTGTACTGTATAGCGTGGCTCCATACAAATACCAAGTGAATATATGTCAGCAAAACACTCAGTATGCTTCCATATGAAAAAGTCAGATGGTGTTCTCTGTTTGTGCTTCTTAATTCAATTACACCTTTTTTATATCCTAACAAAAGTCTTTCTTCAATTTTCTGATTTTGTTCAGAACGTTCCTTTATCTTTGCAAAGTCAAACATACAGTACAGACACCGGAGAGTTCATGGCAGATTTTTTTTGCTGTGCTTACTAACTGATGTATTGCCCAATTTATTACATAAGCTATTGTTTTAGCTTTCAGTGAAAAAAAAAAAAACAGAAGAGGAAAACATAAGTAAATTCTCTATTTAGTTGAATTGTGTGGGATTGATAAGATAAAGAAGGAACAATCAGTGAGGAGATTCAATGGCATAAAACACAGTTAAGGGGAGATCAGTTCGTTTTCTTATGTCAGTGGAATGTGAGCTTGATAAACAGCCTAGTTTAAGGTGCATTCAGCTCTCAATATAAAGTACTCCTATATGTTTGCCGCCCCATAATCAATCTGTCTCGTTTTACTTCAGATATCATAGATATCATCTAGTCATACACTTCCTTCCTCCCCCATAACCTTGCTAAAATATTTATTTAAACAAAAAGTGCAGCAATCATACTTTAATATACAAACAGCAAAGCTTATTTGTAAGGCTACAGTAAAGATTAAGCTATGAATGTGAATGCTATCATTTCCTAGTTACATGTATATTGGGGATCCATCTAACTGTACCTGTCATTAAACCATATTTTCTAAACTAACTCAGGTTATATTCCCTAACTACTCTTAACACCTCTCCTGCCCTTATTTATTTTATTTTTTTTTAAAGCTTTGTATCATACCTTTCCCCTTGCAGGCGTGACACCACTGAAGCCTGCGAGAGCTATGCCTCGCTATGCCCCACACGCACTTCCTGAGTTTGGTCTCCTGCCAGGCCGGGAGGAGTCCAAGTTAACTGTTTAATGGGCGCAGGGAACAAAAAAGAGCCACCTAGTGGACCTTCAATCACATAAAAAAAAATATCAAGTTTGAGAATTTTAACAGCAATGTTAAAATTGCAAAATGTCTTATAATTACATAAGGAACAATATATTGAAAATTAAGTTTGGTGACAGGTGCTCTTACAGGGACAGGTACTATACAAAAAAAATATCATCAATATGACATTTTTATCTTTTTACAATAGCACATAATGGCAAAGGATATATAAGGCAGCTGACATAAGTGAACAGTCAGTTTTTAAAGTTGATGTCTTCAAGAGCAAGCTCAAAGCAATTTTGAGAAATGCCGGATGACCGGACGAGATGACTGGATCAGATAATCTTCGCAATGTATATCTAGCCAAACAGTGGTGTGGTATTCTAAAATTTCCCCCACTCCTGTCTGTGGCCAGGCCCATACTGGCATTTTTTTTCCTGCAGTGTTCCAGAAATATCCTAGTGGTCAATAGGGGTAAACCACAATCTGGGCCTGGCCACAGACAGAAGATAGAAATGAGTAAGTATTTTTAGTATTTTTATAGTACCCTGGAAGTAGAGATAAGACATTCACCATGTGGGATATATGTTCAACAGTTCATTTTAATTGCTCAGACATTCCTACAGGTAGCCACATTATGTTAAGTGTGCCTGTAGCTTTAAAATACTTTAGACATGTCCTAGAGACACGCGTTTAACTTGATTTTTGTTTTACTTTACATTGTGCTTGCTGAATTTATTACAATTGATGCTAGATAGCTGGAATAACAAACATGCATTTCAAAGCTCACTGCACAGGGCAGCTACTGAGGTCCCTGATTTATTAAGAGGTGTGTGCTTCTTTATAAATCAGGTGAACAGTAATCCAGCAGGTTTTACATACTGTAAGACCAGCATGTAAGACCAGCAAAATGCTGTTCTTAGTAAATTCCTGCCTTTTTTCTGTGTTGAGTGAGTAAATCATCAAGTTTTGTTGGAATTGGTGGGAATAATCATGGGAGTTCTGGCCCTTTTTGATGGGTATTATATAGTAACTGCCCTCTTGGGCTTTACTTGATATGTGTTTTTACTTGTCTTTTAATTTGAATTGGTCTGTGTTTTTTTTATTTATTTTTGCATAACTATTTGTCAAGATTTTTTTTTTTATAATACCTATTTGAACTCATGAGAGCATATCCTTGCTTTCTTGCATGTTGGCTATTTTATTTTGGTTTCATACATTACCTGCAATTGTATATCTAAATATACAGACACACACTAGCACCAACATCTAAGCAATCAATCAATAGGTATTTACGTTGTTTACAAATATAACATAGTGTGTCATATTTCCCAACTCATCATGATATTATTATGTGTGGTCTCTGACCACACAGCTGCAAGTAATACTTATCTCATTAAATTATCACGATTTACAAAAGAAATATTCAGTGGTTATGACAGCCTTACTGCCTGCATGAATATTTTACATTTATCAATGTCCTTACATGATATATATAACTTGATCACTTATTGGCATTCATTCATTCTGTCATTATTACCTTTCTTTATTCCAATGTAAAAAAAAAACACAATTATAATTCCCATTGCCATTACAAAGTCATTGTAATCAGGAATCAAGCCTCCTTGGTGGATCTAAGTAAATGTAGACTACATGTACATAGAAAATATTTCACTGTATGTGATTTTACAGGGTGTTTTCAGCCTGCCAAAGCCGGCTCATATTGTGCTTTTTTATCAAAGAAACTGTGGGGAAATTGGCAAGCCATTACTTGTTACTCTTTAGTACAAGTAAACACATGACAAAGAACTTACCATAATTGATTGTCTATTATTCAAAAATACCCCATGGATCTTGGATTTAGCTTATTGAAAAAGGCCAATGCCTTATTCTCTTTTATTAAACTAATCACATAACCTGACATTTAGTAAGGGAAGATATGAGTATGCTTATACTGTATGTATGTATGTGGCTATATGTCTTAATCACTCTCATAAAGTGCCCGCAAAAACACAAGTCATAGGGTTGGTCCCGGGTGGCTTCTCCCTGCCCCACCAGGCTTGATTAATAGATCTCTTCCTGGCTGGATTTAAGGGGAATTCTGTCAGTCACAACTGGAGGGGCGAAATTAAGCCCCAGGGACCGCCCCAATGACTTGTGGTTTGGGGAGCATAAAAGTGATGACAGGTTCCCTTCAAAATTAATTGAAGGAAACAATGAAGAACATGAAAAGGCATGCACTGAAAGCAATAATAACTAAATCAAAAATAATAAATCAATAATAATAATAATAATTATAACAGTGTAGTGCAGTGGCAGTATCATTATTGTAGGTTGTAGGATTTTTTTTTCTTGAAGATCTTTATGGTGGTTGAGAGACGAATATGTTGGTATGGCAGGTATGGTGCATGGTGTATGGTGGAAGCATGTAAGAAGTCTTTGAGACAGTTGTGTGAGGTGAGGAATAGGGGAGAGCACAGGTAGAGGTGGTGAGTGGATCAGAGATCATGGAGATCATGGAGATCAGGTCAGAGATGTATGAGGGACAGGTTGTGGACAGCCTTGTATGTCATAGTGAACAGTTTGAACTGAACTAATTGGGAAATGCTAGTGAAGGGATTGGCACAGGGGAAGGCAGGGAGAAGTGTAGGGATAGGGTTATAAGTTTGACAGCATAGTTGAGGATTAATTGGAGGGGGGCAAGAGTGTTTTATGGAAGGCCACAGAGAAGAATGTTGCAGTTGTCCAAGTTGGAGAGAATGGGGGCAGGTATGAGTAGTTTGGTTAAGTCACAGTTGAGGAATGAGCGGTTTCAAGAAATGTTTTTTGTAAGGGTCTGAATGTATGGTTTGAAAGACAGAGCAGAATCAAAAGTCACTCCAAGGCAGTGGAATTTTCAAAATGGGGAGAGAGAGGAGCCATAATACACTGCTCAAAAAAATAAAGGGAACACTAAGATAACACATCCTAGATCTGAATGAATGAACTAATCAAATGAAATACTTTTGTCTTTACATAGCTGAATGTGCTGACAACAAAATCACACAAAAATGTTATCAATTGAAATCAAATTTATCAACCCATGGAGGTCTGGATATAAAGTCACACTCAAAACCAAAGTGGAAAACCACACAACAGGCTGATCCAACTTTAATGCAATGTCCTTAAAACAAGTCAAAATGAGGCTCAGTAGTGTGTGTGGCCTCCACATGCCCGTATAACCTCCCTATAACGCCTGGGCATGCTCCTGATGAGGTGGCGGATGGTCACCTGAGGGATGTCCTTCCAGACATGGACAAAAGATTCCACCAACTCCTGGACAGTCTGTGTTGCAACGTGGCATTGGTGGATGGAGCGAGACATGATGTCCCAGATGTGCTCAAAAGGATTCAGGTCTGGGGAACGGGCGGGCCAGTCCAGAGCACAAATGCCTTCCTTTTGCAGGAACTGCTGACACACTCCAGCCACATGAGGTCTAGCATTGTCTTGCATTAGGAGGAACCCAGGGCCAACCGCACCAGCATATGGTCTCACAAGGGGTCTGAGGATCTCATCTCGATACCTAATAGCAGTCAGGCTAGCTCTGGCAAGCACATGGAGGGCTGTGCGGCACCCCAAAGAAATGCCACCCCACACCATTACTGACCCACCGCCAAACCGGTCATGATGGAGGATGTTGCAGCCAGCAGAACATTCTCCATGCATCTACAGACTCTGTCATGTCTGTCATATGTGCTCAGTGTGATCCTGCTTTCATCCGTGAAGAGCACAGGGCACCAGTCGCAAACTTGCCAATCTTGGTGTTCTCTGGCAAATGCCAAACATCCTGCATGGTGTTGGGCTGTAAGCACAAACCCCACCTGTGGACGTCGGGGCCTTATACCACCCTCATGGAGTCTGTTTCTGACCGTTTGATTGGATACATGCACATTTGTGGCCTACTGGAGGTCATTTTGCAGGGCTTTGGCAGTGCTCTGGCAGTGCTCCTCCTGCTCCTCCTTGCACAAAGGCAGAGGTAGCGGTCCTGCTGCTGGGTTGTTGCCCTCCTATGGCCTCCTCCACGTCTCCTGATGTACTGGCCTTTCTCCTGGTAGCGCCTCCAAACCTTCTTTCCATAGCTCACATTGATGTGCCATCCTGGATGAGCTGCACTACCTGAGCCACTTGTGTGGGTTGTAGACTCCGTCTCATGCTACCACTAGAGTGAAAGCACTGTCAGCATTTAAAAGTGACCAAAACAGCCAGGAAGCATAGGAACTGAGAAGTGGTCTGTGGTCACCCTCTGTTGGGGGTGTCTTGCTAATTGCCTATAATTTCCAAATGTTGTCTGCTCCATTTGCACAACAGCATGTGAAATTGATTGTCAATCAGTGTTGCTTCCTGAGTGGACAGTGTGATTTCACAGAAGCGTGATTGACTTGGAGTTACATTGTGTTGTTTAAGTGTTCCCTTTATTTTTTTGAGCAGTGTAATTTATGTTGTAGTTTATACTAAAGGTGTATGCTGCTTTTGACGTTAGCTTGTAGATAAGGTCTAAATAAAGGTGCAAACCCAAGACTTCCATGCTATAGTATATTGCTTTTAACTTTTACATGTTTTTCGCAATATGAACTATGCTGAATTAACCCCTTAAGGACTGATCCCTTTTTCACCTTAAGGACTCGGCCATTTTTTGCACATCTGACCACTGTCACTTTAAACATTAATAACTCTGGAATGCTTTTAGTTATCATTCTGATTCCGAGATTGTTTTTTCATGACATATTCTACTTTAACGTAGTGGTAAAATTTTTTGGTAACTTGCATCCTTTCTTGGTGAAAAATCCCAAAATTTTATGAAAAATTTGAAAATTTTGCATTTTTCTAACTTTTAAGCTCTCTGCTTGTAAGGAAAATGGATATTCCAAATAATTTTTTTTATTCACATATACAATATGTCTACTTTATGTTTGCATCATAAAATTGATGAGTTTTTACTTTTGGAAGACACCAGAGGGCTTCAAAATTCCGCAGCAATTTTCAATTTTTCACAAAATTTTGAAACTCGCTTTTTTTCAGGGACCAGTTCAGGTTTGAAGTGGATTTGAAGGGTCTTCATATTAGAAATACCCCATAAATGACCCCATTATAAAAACTGCACCCCCGAAAGTATTCAAAATGACATTCAGTAAGCGTTTTAACCCTTTACAGGTTTCACAGGAATAGCAGCAAAGTGAAGGAGAAAATTCACAATCTTCATTTTTTACACTCGCATGTTCTTGTAGACCCAATTTTTGAATTTTTGCAAGGGGTAAAAAGGAGAAAATTTTTACTTGTATTTGAAACCCAATTTCTCTCGAGTAAGCACATACCTCATATGTCTATGTTAATTGTTCAGCGGGCGCAGTAGAGGGCTCAGAAGGGAAGGAGCGTCAAATGGTTTTTGGGGGCATGTCACCTTTAGGAAGCCCCTATGGTGCCAGAACAGCAAAAAACCCCACATGGCATACCATTTTGGAAACTAGACCCCTCGGGGAACGTAACAAGGGGTAAAGTGAACCTTAATACCCTACAGGTGTTTCACGACTTTTGCATATGTAAAAAAAAATAAAAAAAATTACCTAAAATGCTTGGTTTCCCAAAAAATTTACATTTATACAAAGGGTTAAAGCAGAAAATACCCCCCAAAATTTGAATACCAATTTCTCCCGATTCAGAAAACACCCCATATGGGGGTGAAAAGTGCTCTGTTGGCGCACTACAGGTCTCAGAAGAGAAGGAGTCACATTTGGCTTTTTGAAAGCAAATTTTGCTCTGGGGGCATGCCGCATTTAGGAAGCCCCTATGGTGCCAGGACCGCAAAAAAACCCCACATGGCATACCATTTTGGAAACTAGAGCCCTCGGGGAATGTAACAAGGGGTTAAGTGAACCTTAATACCCCACAGGCGTTTCACGACTATTGCATATGTAAAAAAAAAAAAAAAAAATTACCTAAAATGCTTCTTTTCTCAAAAACTTTACATTTTTAAAAAGGGTAAAAGCAGAAAATACCCCCCATAATTTGAAGCCCAATTTCTCCCGAGTACGGCGATACCCCATATGTGACCCTTAACTGTTGCCTTGAAATACGACAGGGCTCCAAAGTGAGAGTGCCATGCGCATTTGAGGCCTAAATTAGGGATTGCATAGGGGTGGACATAGGGGTATTCTACGCCAGTGATTCCCAAACAGGGTGCCTCCAGCTGTTGCAAAACTCCCAGCATGCCTGGACAGTCAACGGATGTCCGACAATACTGGGAGTTGTTGTTTTGCAACAGCTGGAGGCTCCGTTTTGGAAACCGTGGCGTACCAGACGTTTTTCATTTTTATTGGGGAGGGGAGGGGGGCTGTGTAGGGGTATGTGTATATGTAGTGTTTTTTTACTTTTTATTATTTTTTGTGGTAGTGTAGTGTAGTGTTTTTAGGGTACAGTCGCACGGGCGGGGGGTTCACAGTAGTTTCTCGCTGGCAGTTTGAGCTGTTGCAGAAAATTTGCTGCAGCTCAAACTTGCAGCCCGATACTTACTGTAAGCCTCCGCCCATGTGAGTGTACCCTGTACATTCACATTGGGGGGGACATCCAGCTGTTGCAAAACTACAACTCCCAGCATGCACTGACAGACTGTACATGCTGAGAGTTTTAGTTTTGCAACAGCTGTAGGCACACTGGTTATGTATCACGGAGTTACTCAGTGTTTCAAAACCAGTGTGCCTCCAGCTGTTGCAAAACTACAACTCCCAGCATGTACGGTGCATGGTGTAAGGTGACTGCTGGGAGTTGTAGTTTGCAACAGCTGGAGGCACACCAGTCGTGAAACACTGAGTTAGGTAAAAAAAAAAAAACTCTAAGTTTCACAACCAGTGTGCCTTCAGCTGTTACAAAACTACAACTCTCAGCAGTCACCGACAGCCAACGGGCATGCTGGGAGTTGTAGTTATGCAACCAGCAGATGCACCACTACAACTCCCAGCATGCACTTTAGCTGTTTGTGCAAGCTGGGAGTTGTAGTTATACAACAGCTGAAGGTACACTTTTCCATAGAAAAAATGTGCCTCCAGCTGTTGCAAAACCATAAGTTCCAGCATGCCCATAAGGGAATGCTGGGAGTTTTGGTGGTCTGCCTCCTGCTGTTGCATAACTACAGCTCCCAGCATGCCCTTTTTGCATGCTGGGAGCTGTTGCTAAGCAACAGCAGGAGGCTGTAACTCACCTCCTGCTGCTGCTCCATCGCAGGCTGTCCCTCGCCGCCGCCGTCGCTCCTGGGGCCCCGATCCCAACATGGACGCCGGGGATCGGGGTCCCCAGCAACCGGGGTCGTCTTCCCGCTCACGCCCTCCGGAAGAGGGGCGGAGCGGGTGCGGGAGTGACACCCGCAGCAGGCGCCCTGATTCGGCCAACGAATCAGGGCGATCGTGAGGTGGCACCAGTGCCACCTCACCCCTGCAGGCTCTGGCTGTTCGGGGCCATCAGAGACGGCCCCGAACAGCCAGTAATTCCGGGTCACTGGAGACCCGATTGACCCGGAATCGCCGCAGATCGCTGGACTGAATTGTCCAGCGATCTGCGGCGATCGCCGACATGGGGGGCATAATGACCCCCCTGGGCGATATGCTGGGATGCCTGCTGAATGATTTCAGCAGGCATCCGGCTCCGGTCCCCAACCGGCTAGCAGTGGGGACCGGAATTCCCACGGGCGTATGGATACGCCCTGCGTCCTTAAGGACTCGGAATGCAGGGCGTATCCATACGCCCTGCGTCCTTAAGGGGTTGAAGGACATTAAATACATGAGAACACAACCTTTCCACATAGGGCTAAGGGTGCATTCACACCACGTTTTTGCAATACAGTTCATGTATAAGGTTTTTGATAAAAAAAAAAAAAAAAAACTGACTAAACTGTATCAAATAATAGGAGGCCCACAGATTTCATAAAACATAGCTTTTATTAAGGATACAATAAAATGAACATTAACAATTTATAATAGATAAACAATTATTAAGCAGTTAGCCTGGATATTGGCTCACTTATGCTTGCCTATAAAGCTGACCCTGCTGGTCAAAAGACCCCCTACCTATTAATGCAGGGAGGCCTTCCTACAAAGAGCCAGCCCGCATCCGGATCCTCCTATCTCACCCTATATCTTAAGGATGGGATAGAGGTAGGTATGGGGAATGATACACTATGGCAAATATCTGTTAGACAATACCTCCAGATATCACCGCGTGAGTCAGGTGCATACAATACAAAAATGATATAAATGTAACATAGACCGATTGGTATAAATAATAATTAACATCCAACGCGTTTCGTTGTGTCCATTACTCTGCGGCACAACTCATCAGGGAAATCAGGTTAGAGAAGTAGGGGTACACAGTAGATAAGTGCCTCTCTCTCTTCTTCCCCTTTAGTGTAAGGCTAGGTGTAAAGTAAGGAGGTATATGATGTGTTTCAAGATTCTCCTATCATGTGGAGGAATCATATGTATATGTTCATAACTTTATGCAGGTAGTCCATAGAGATATAGATATATCGCATTATATGTGGATTTTTAGCTTAGCTTATAGCTGAGATGACATATACTTGGCATTATATTGTTTAGGTAGATGGTGCAGGGTACTTCTGAGGATGGTTTACAGTTCCCATACACATGCCCTGGTAAATGGGCTGCCGGTCTTGAGGTCTATGGAGGAATATGGTGGATAGGGCCTCCGGGCCTACGACGATATGGCAGCCAAATGGAGGTGAACTTTACTCCATTAATTCCCGGTTCTCAGGACGCGCTTGATGCCAGTGGTATTGTCTAACAGATATCTGCCATACTGCATCATTCCCCATACCTACCTTTATCCCATCCTTGAGATATAGGGTCTTTTGACCAGCAGGGTCAGCTTTATAGGCAAGCACAAGTGGGACAATATCCAGGCTAACAGCTTAATAGTTGTTTATATATTGTTTATGTTCATTTTATTGTATTCTTAATAAAAGCTATGTTTTATGAAATCTGGGGACCTCCTATTATACTATAAATTAGTTATGCCGATCCCACATTCACCAACACTCACCTACACCACTGAACTGTATCAAAACGTGTATGCAAATTTTAACCTGTATACAGTTAAAACCGTATACTTTTTTAACTTTTCATTCCATTATAAATAAAGTTTCACTTGTTTGAAATTCCAAGAAAAAAACTTTCGCCTTGCACTGCGCATGTGCAAAGTCAAAAACCGTATGGTGCAAACCGGATGGAACCGTACACACATACGGTTCTCTATGGTTCCCATTGACTCCCATGTTAAAAAAAACGTATACGGTTTCGAAACGGTTTTTCACCTGTACCAAAAACTGTGGAAGGCTATGGTTTTGGGTACGGGAAAAAAACGCACAAAACGTAAAACGGATGCAACCGGATGCATCGTTGGCATACAGTTTTCAATGAAGAGTCAATGCATACGCTTTTCAATATGGATCCATACGGTTTTCAAATTGTGCAAACACGTGGTGTGAATGCACCCTAAGTGAGATGCAGCTGGACAATCCCTTTAACCACTTAGGGACCGCGGGGGTACAGGTACGCCCTGACGCCTTTGTACTTAAGGACCAAGGGCGTACCTATACGCCCGTGGGAATTTCTGTCCCTGCTGTGCGCTGGGAGGGGACTGGACCGGGGTGACTGCTGATATCTATCAGCAAGCACCCCGTGCAAATGCCCAGGGGGTCCTGAGTCTGGCAATTTGCTGCGATTCCGGGTCCTACAGGTCTCCGGTGAACCGGAAAATAAGGGGGATCGGAGTTGTCCAAGACCCACGATCCCCCTGAAGGGATAGGAGTGAGGTGGCAGGGGTGCCACCCCTCCTATCCCTGCTATTGGTCGTTCAGAAGCGACGACCATTAGCCGATCGGGGGCTGTAGTCCGGACAGAGCAAGAGAACCGACGGTGACCGGCGCCGAATGTCCACTTGCCCATCGGTGGCAGCAGCTGCCAGTGATCGGCGGCAGCAGAGGAAGGCGATGCGGCTCCCTGGATCCTATGGAAGCCGGTGAGTTGCCTAGCAACATCTGGAGGGCTACAGTTTGGAGACCACAATAATGTGGTCTCTAAACTGTAGCCCTCCAAATGTTGCAAAACTACAACTCCCAGCATGCCCAGGCAGCAGTTTGCTGTCTGGGCATACTGGGATTTGTAGTTTTGTAACATCTGGAGGGCCACAGTTTAGAGATCACTGTGCAGTGGTCTCTAAACTGTAGCCCTCCAGATGATGCAAAACTGCAAATCCCAGCATGCCCAAAAAGCAAACAGCTGTCTCGGCAAGCGGGGAGTTGTAGTTATGTACCTCCAGCTGTTGCATAACTACATCTCCCAGCATGCCCTTCAGCGATCAGCACATGCTGGGAGTTGTACTTTTGCAACAGCTGGAGGCACACTGGTTGGAAAATACTGAGTTAGGTAACAGAACCTAGCTGAAAGGAAAACTGTCACATGTTTTCTCCTTCACTATGCACAGGTCCTGATGGATAGGTGCAGAAGATGCTGATTAAAATGAGCCCTATCTTGTCCGGATCTGCGCCGCCGTTCTCATGCAATTGTAGTTTTATTATCTGTTGAAATCTTGCTGTAACTGGCACTGACGTCAGTGCCGCTTATGAATATTCATAAGCGTCGTTGATGTCAGTGCCAGTTAAGTGCCGAAGCCCCGCCCGTGCCAGTTACAGCAAGATTTCAACAGATAATAAAAGTACAATTGCGGGAGAACGGCGGCGCAGATCCGGACAAGGTAGGGCTCATTCTAATCAGTGCACTATCCACCAGTACTGCGGGAGAAAACAAGTGACTGTTTTCCTTGAAGGTTTTCCAACCAGTGTGCCTCCAGTTGTTGCAAAATTACAACTCCCAGCATGCACGGTCTGCTAGTACATGCAGGGAGTTGTAGTTTTTAAACAGCTGGAGGTTTGCCCCCCCCCCATGTCAATGTACAGGACACATTCACACGGGCAGCTTTACAGTGAGTTTCCTGCTTCAAGTTTGAGCTGCGGCAAATTTTTCGCCACACTACAATGCTCAGAAGAGAAGGAGCACCATTGGGCTTTTGAAGAGAAAATTTGTCCGGAATTGAAGGCCACGTGTGTTTACAAAGCCCCCATAGTGCCAGTACAATGGACCCCCCCCCCACACACACATGTGACCCGATTTTGGAAACTACACCCCTCATGAAATGTAATAAGGGGCACAGTGAGCATTTATGCCCCACAGGTGTCTGACAGATTTTTGGAACAGTGGTCCGTGAAAATGAAATATTACATTTTTTATTTGCACAGCCCACTGTTCCAAAGATCTGTCAAACGCCAGTGGGGTGTAAATACTCACTGCCTCCTTATTAAATTCTGTGAGGGGGGAAGTTTCCAAAATGAGGTCTTCTGTGGGGGGTCCACTGTTCTGGCACCACGGGGGGCTTTGTAAATGCACATGGCCCCTGACTCCCATTCCAAACAAATTCTCTCTCCAAAAGCTCAATGGCGCTCCTCCTCTTCAGGGCATTGTAGTGTGCCAGAAGAGCACTTATCATTCAACATATGGGGTATTTCCATACTCAGAAGAAATGGGGTTACACATTTTGGTTCTCATTTTCTCCTATTACCCCTTGTAAAAATGGAAAATTTGGGGAAAAAACTGCATTTTAGTGAAATTTTTTTTTTTTATTCATTTACACATCCAACTTTAACAAAAAATCTTCAAACACCTGTGAGGTGTTAAGGTTCACTGTACTCCTTGTTACATTCCTTGAGGGGTGTAGTTTCCAAAATAGTATGCCATGTGTTTTTTTTTTTTGCTTTGCTGTTCTGGCACCATAGGGGCTTCCTAAATGCGACGTGCCCCCCAAAAACCATTTCAGCAAAATTTGCTTTCCAAAAGCCAAATGTGACTCCTTTTCTTCTGAGCATTGTAGTTCGCCCGCAGAGCATTTTACGTCCTAACATTGGGTATCTCCATACTCAGAGGAGATGGGGCTACAAATATTGGGGGGCATTTTCTCCCATTACCCTTTGTAAAAATGGTACATTTGGGGAAAAAGCTGCACTTTAGTGAAACATTTTTATTTTTTTTATTTACACATCCGACTTTAACAAAAAGTTGTCAAACACCTGTGGGGTGTTAAGGCTCACTGGATTGCTTTTTACGTGCCTTGAGGGGAGTAGTTTCCAAAATGGTATGCCATGTGTTTTTTTTTTATGCTGTTCTGGCACCATAGGGGCTTCCTAAATGTGACATGCCCCCCAAAAACCATTTCAACAAAATTCACTCTCCAAAATCCCATTGTTGCTCCTTCTCTTCTGAGCCCTCTACTGCGCCTGCTGAACACTTGACATACACATATGAGGTATTTCCTTACTTGAGAGAAATTGGGTTACAAATTTTGGGGGGCTTTTTCTCCTATTACCCCTTGTAAAAATTCAAGAACTGGGTCTACAAGAACATGCGAAAAAAATGAAGATTTAGAATTTTCTCCTTCCCTTTGCTGCTATTCCTGTGAAACACCTAAAGGGTTAACACACTTACTGAATGTCATTTTGAATACTTTGAGGGGTGCAGTTTTTATAATGGGGTCATTTGTGGGGTATTTCTAATATGAAGGCCCTTCAAATCCACTTCAAAACTGAACTGGTCCCGAAACTGTCCAGACCAGCATCTGTTTGCTATGGGGATTTTCTCCTACTCTGGACAGTTTTTAAAATGGACAGAGATGTCAGCAGAGAGCACTGTGCTCATGATTCAGCAGAGAGCTCTGTGTTCCAAAAAGAAAATAATTTCCTCTGTAGTGTTCAGCAGCTAATAAGTACTGGAAGAATTAAGATTTTTTTAATGGAAGCAATTAAAAAATCTGTTTAACTGCTTGATTTAAAAAAAAAAAAAGTTTTTCCCCAGAATACCCCTTTAACCCCTTCCCGACCTATGACATACATGTGTGTCATGGAAGGGAAGGTTTTCCCGACCCATGACGTACATGTATGTCATGTATTATATTGGCCGCCACTAAAAGTGCAGTGTTGCGCCCGGTAAGTTGGTGGCTATCACTGATAGCCAGCCATCTTGCCTCAGGACCTAGGGAGGTTTCGTCCCCCTCCTCACAGTGATCGCTCCTATCAGCTAGTCAAATCTGACTAGCTGATGGCAGTGTTTTTGCACATAAAATCCTAAGCAGCGTGGTGTGTGTGTCCCAATCACGGGGATTGGGACACACACCGCTCTGCTAGTTGACCCCAGTGTCCCCCTTCCCCTGGTGTCCCTTCCCCCGGTGTCCCTTATCTGTCCGGATCTGTGCCCGACGGCATGATTTACTTTCACTTTCGCTTTCTCAAATATTCTTTTTTTTTTTTTTTTAAAGGGCTTCTCCGGTGCTTAAACATCTTATCCCCTAGCCAAAGGATAGGGGATAAGATGCCTGAATGCGGGGACACTGGGGACCCCCGGGATCATGCACACGGCACTCCATTTATAATCAGTGCCCAGAGCGTGTTCGCTCCGGGACTGATTACCGGCGACTGCAGGGCCAGCGGCGTGTGACGTCACGCCTCCGCCCCCCGTGTGACGTCACGCTCCGCCCCTCAATGCAAGCTGACGGGAGGGGGCGTGATAGCTATCACGCCCCCTCCCATAGGCTTGCATTGAGAGGCGGAGCGTGACGTCACACGGGGGCGGAGGCATGACGTCACACGCCGCCCGCCCTGCAGTCGACCATAATCAGACCCGGATCGAACACGCTCCAGGCACTGATTATAAACGGGGTGCCGCATGCATGATCCCGGGTGTCCCCAGCGGCGGGACTCCCGCGATCAGGCATCTTATCCCCTATCCTTTGGAAAGGGAATAAGATGTTTAAGCACCGGAGAACCCCTTTAAGTTGTACAACAGCTTTCCCTAGTGTCCAAAACTTGGTACTGCATGTTTTGGGCACTAGACACTATGGGGAGCTATTGTAGAGAAGTAAAAAAAAAATGTTTAAATGAAATAAAATAAATAATACAAAAAAACTAATAAATATATACATGTATATATATATATATATATATATATATATATATATATATATATAGTGTGTGTATATTTATATACACACGTGTGTGTGTGTGTGTATATATATACATATATATACACATATATATATATGTGTGTGTGTGTATATATATATATATATATATATATATATATATATATATATATATAAATGTGCAATCTCCACCACAGCACAAATAATCAGAGGTCCAGGATCAAGTGGAAAGGCTTCCAAGTTCATTCACACCATAAATGTGATAGCGGTGCAACGTTTCGGCAAACTGCCTTTGTCAAGCATACAAATCATGCAAAATGCAAAACTTAAATACATCAAGGTGCTTTCTGATAGGTTTACAAACAGCTGTGATACATTGTGATTAATGATTCCGTCCAACCCTCTAAAGGTAATTGGTTCTCATGTGTGACATCATCACAACAAACAATGACTGCTACAATAAAGTGCATATTCTCACTCTAGTGACCATACAATAGTTAATAAATGAATAGGGGGGAGTGTACATGGCATCAGAATAAAGACTAGCTCTATTGATTATCAATAGCTGTCATATCAGTATCCCAGACGATTGTTGAATAAACATAAGAATAAACTTGCAGCCACCCCCCGGGTCAACCTTCTCACTAAGAAAGTAAAATCAAAGGAAGACAAAATACCTTTTGTCTCCACATACACAACTAAGAGTGGAGAGATATCAAAGATTATCAAGAAAAATTGGGACATTATTTCACGTACAACTGACATTAAAGCCTCCCCAGTCATGGCCTATAGAAAAAATCGCAGTCTGAAAGATTGTTTGGTGAGTTCTGACGTTGGTAGTTTTAGAAAGAAGGGGGAACGGACGTGGTTGGGCCCTAGGAAAGGGAATTTCCAATGCATGGAATGTAGTCACTGCAACAGTATGATCAAGGGTGATACATTTTCTCACCCTTTGACTGGACGTACATTTATAATTAAGGACAGATATACCTGTAGATCATCATTTGTAGTTTATATGTTACAATGTCCATGTGGTTTATACTACACTGGAGAAACCATAAATGAGTGCAGGATCAGATTAAATGGACATAAATCATCGATTAGGACGGGCAGGGTTGACTTGCCCATACCGAAACACTTTAAGGAGTTTGGTCATAATATCAGCCAATTGCGTTTCCGGATTATAGATCATGTCCCTATACTACGTAGAGGAGGAGACCGGGAAAAGTTATTAAAACAAAAAGAGTTAAAATGGATTCATCTATTAAACACATTACAACCTTGTGGTCTGAACATTGATTTTAGTCTAAAGCCTTACATGTGAATTAATTTTTCTTTTCTTTTTTCCTCTTTTTTCCCCTTTTTTCCCTTTTCCTTTGCTTCCCTCCTATTTTTCTCTTTTTTTCTTTTCCCCCTTTTTTTCTTTCTTCCCCCCCTCTTTTTTCCCTCTCTCCTTTTTTCCCCCTCCTTTTCCCAAACCACCCCCTCCCTCCTTTCCCCCCCTCCCCTTTCCCCCCTTTCCCCCCCCCCTCCTGTCCCCCCCCCCCTTTCTTTCTTTCTCCCCTTTTCCTCTTTTTTTCCCCCATCCCTCCCCTTTTTTTCTCCCTATTTTTCTTTTTCTTTTTCTTTCTTTTCTTTTTCTTTTTCCTTTTCCTTACTCTTCCTTTTTTTCCTTTTTTCCTTTTTCCTTTTTCTTGATTCTTCTCATTTTTTCCCTTCCTTCCCCCCCCCCTTTTTTCTTGTTTTTCTTCTCTTTTTTTCTTTTTCCTTTTTTCTTTCTTTTTTTCTCTTTTTTTACTTTTTTTTCCTCTTTTTGCTTTCCCTTTTTTCCCCCTTTTTTTCTTTTTTCTTTTTTCTTTCTTCTTTTTTTCTTTTCCTTTTTTCTCCGTTTTCTTCCCTTTTCCCTTCTTTTTTTCTTTACCCCTCTTTTTTCATTTTTTTTCAATTTATTTTCATTTTTTCACCTCTTGAACCGCATAGTTCTTATTATATACATCAAATATGTGCTAGGAATGGCCATGAGTGTTTTTAACCTTCTCTTTTTCTACATTTTATATTTTAGATCACTTATAGGATGTCACGTTGACACTATGTAAGAAGAGGAGGGAGTGATTTACATGGCATCAATCAAATCGAGACAACTTTTCTCATATACTCCATGACTATTAATGTAATTTTATTACTATTACCCGCCCGCATTTTTGTATTGCATCTTTTGTACTTTTATATTGACACACACGCTGCTATGTTATTTATTTATAGATTACTACTCCCCGTACTTCACTAGGTTTAATCAGTGTTGGTAACCTGGAGCCCTATGCGCTGCGCCTTGAATTGACGCATGTGCATTGGGTTGGGAACACACGACCCGGTATTGTACCGAAAGAAGAGCGTATCGCTCTGCGGCTTTTGCGCAGCCGCATTAGCAAGCGTCTGTGGTAACCATAGTGTCCGTGTTACATGGGTTCACGCATGCGCATAGTAACAGTGGAACTTGCGATATGAGAGCCGCGGCAGGCGCGATTTCGCGCAGCCGCAATACATTTGTTTACAAACATATAGACACATGGAGGGACGGAACGATCGTAAGTACTGATATGACAGCTATTGATAATCAATAGAGCTAGTCTTGATTCTGATGCCATGTACACTCCCCCCTATTCATTTATTAACTATTGTATGGTCACTAGAGTGAGAATATGCACTTTATTGTAGCAGTCATTGTTTGTTGTGATGATGTCACACATGAGAACCAATTACCTTTAGAGGGTTGGACGGAATCATTAATCACAATGTATCACAGCTGTTTGTAAACCTATCAGAAAGCACCTTGATGTATTTAAGTTTTGCATTTTGCATGATTTGTATGCTTGACAAAGGCAGTTTGCAGAAACGTTGCACCGCTATCACATTTATGGTGTGAATAAACTTGGAAGCCTTTCCACTTGATCCTGGACCTCTGATTATTTGTGCTGTGGTGGAGATTGCACATTTATGGACTGCTGACCTGCCAGTTGGCTGACCACGTGCACTTACAGAGGGGGTCTTTGCTGGCTCTTTCGCTTGGAGTTATTACTATATATATATATATATATATATATATATATATATATATATATATACACACATATATTCAAAATGTTATTGTTCCCTAAAAAATTTAGATTTTGAACTTTTGTAGAAAATTTGAAAAAATGCTCATAATAATATAAGTCTTCTAATGTCGTAAAAAAGTAAATTATGCCAACATAAAGTAGACATGTTGTGGATGTGAACTCATAACTACATTTTTTTGGCATGACTATTTCTCTTACAAGTAGAGAGTTTCAAACATAGAGAAATGAAAATTTTTTCAATTTTTCACAATATTTTAGAGTTTTTCACACTTTTATAAAGTACAATATGTCTCTAAAAAACAATCTCTGAATCACTTTGCCAGGTAAAAGCAGTTCAAAATTATTACCACTTAAAGAGACACATTTCAGATTTGAAAAAACGGACTGGGTCAGGAAGGCCAAATCTAGCTGGGTCATGAAGGGGTTAAATTATGGAAGTGCTCTGCTTTTGAATCTTTAGTATTACAGCTCATTTGCCTTACTAGGCTTAATCTTTTTTTTTTTTTCAAGTGACAAAGCTATGTAATCCATGTTAGCAAATAACAATTATTATTAGTTTTTTTTTCTAGCTTTTCTAATCCTTGATTTATTATAAGATTGTGAACTTGTGTGGATTATCAGAAGGACTCCTCTGATTTACAAATAGATACTGAAAAGTAGTTTTATAGCATACAAGTGACTCATTTTATTAGTCTCCTGTAATCAAGCAACGGGGGTGTTTATACATCAAGTAGCTCACTTGGGAGTCTTGTGCGCTTCTGTTGTCTGATAACATCCTCTCTTCCCGTCTCCAATTCCTATTACTTGGGCACAGGCATGTGTACATTGGGAACTGTAGTGCTACTTATAATTACCAACTCACCAAATTGGATGACTTATAAGTATAACAGATTTACATTATGAAATTCTTCTTACTTCCTTTTTGACCTTAAAACATTGCAAGGGTTAGATCATCATTAGCGAGAATAATGAAACAGGTCTGATCCTCACATACTCCACACTCCAATCAAGAAAAGTAATTATAGAAATGACTGTAGAAGCCACAAGTAATGTGCAACGCTAAAGTCAAATTCCACCTTTACAGCATATATTTTCAGGTACAGGATTGAAATAATGAGTCAAGTAGAATAATAAATTAACTCCTTGTATCCGGGGCAAGCAGCTGCATACTAAACAGAGGATGAATCATTACAACTTGTCCATTTGGTGGATTTCCTTCATTGTAATATACTGCTTGTTTGCAATCACCATAATGGTAATAATTCCTAGCGCACCGTTAGGAAGCAGCAAGTTATATTTTCAATAGGATCTGGTTGTGGCAGAAAAATTGTTCATAAAGGATGATGGCACAAAGACACAGAGAAAGACTGAGAGAAATATATAGTAGATATATAGTTGACAATAGATGTTTTACTGTAACATTTTACAAGAATTGGTGCAGTGTGCTTGGAAGTTTCAGTTACAGAGGGAACAAAGCCTGACAGTTACTGAACATTAGGTGGCACTATAAATTGGTGAAAGTTGAAACTTTCTAGTACAAGTTTACAGTTTCAAGAAATATTAAAGCGTATCTGTCATATCAAACAAATAAAAAAAAAATTTAAGTAATTTGTTACTCAATACCTAATCCTGATCATGTGCACATAATTTTTACATGTCTAGCACCTATATTTCTCTCACAAATACCTTCTTCCTGTAGCCCAATTGCTTTGTCATTCCGTGCTTTGGAAGAGCCGTGACGTCCTTCTGTATGACTCATTTTCCTCCCTGAGTACTTGGTCTTTTCATCCATTCACTGCAGGCTGCTCTGTAACCCCTCTTCTTACTTTTTTTGCATGCTGCAATCTGATAGGACAGGAGTGGGCACAAAAAAGTGCTAGTACCACCCTCACTTACTGGATTTTCTCCATGGCAGAACTTCATCTGGGACAAAGATGATGCTCCAGCCGGACAGGATATTGTTCCGGATGGCATGGGGTGTTTTTTTTAATTTTTTATAAGACATGATTTCCATAAAAAGGAAATACCATTTTCTTAAGAATTATATTAGAAAGGTTAATGTTTTGCCAAGATGTACATCATATAAAAAGTTTTTGAATCTGACAGTGCCCATTTAAGGGTCACTAACTACCCATGAACACAGTCAACTGACTTGAACAGTAATAACAGCTTGCTCTTTCTGAGTGTTGCTGTTTAAGAGTGGGCTTGAAAGAGGAGTTTCAAAAACAGTGAATATCTGTTGTGAGGAGTGAATCTGTGGAGTGGGTGTGACTGCCTATAGTCCTCATTCATATTTTGGGTAAGTCTTTTTCTCTTGCACATAGTGGGATAACTGTTAGAGTTTAAACACCATTTTTCTGCTTTTTTTTTCTCTTTTTCTCTGTTCCACCTCTAACGGGGGGGGGAGTTGATTGGGCACAGGTGTATAAATCTTAGCTTGGGACTCTTTATTGAGCTTGCTCTTTCTGAGGGTTGCTGTGTAAGAGTGGGCTTGAAAGAGAAGTTTCAAAAACAGGAGTTTGAAAGCAGGAGGTTGAGATTGCTGTGAGTGTTAATTTCTGAACCCAGAAAGGTCTACAAAAAATTTGAGGTGTAATTTTGACTGTCTGTTTTTGCCTATACATTTGTGAAATTCCCATAACTAGAGGGCCTCTATGTTGGAAAATGCAGTCCGGTGTACATCCTGCGCGATGTATGCAATCCTTGAGCAGCAGTTTGAGGGTGCATACTGCTGTGTGAGATGTGTGCGAGTTGTTCATTTGGAAGCCCAGATCCTGGATCTAGAGGAACAGCTTGCAACATTGAGACGCATTGACAACCCAGAGAGGAGTCTCCTGCTCACCGAGCAAGTACTCTCTGGGGTAGAGGTGGGGGAGGATAGTGGGACGGAGGTGCAGGACAGTCAGGCAGTTAGCTGGGTTACAGATAGAAAGCGGGGTAGGGGAAAAAGTGTCAGGGAGGCTAGTCCTGAACTGGCACACCCCAACAAGTTTGCCCGCTTGGCAGATGAGGGGGATGCCATTACAGAGCTAGCAGAACTGCAGCAGGATACTGCCTCTGACCACCAGGGGGGTGTCTGCTCCAGTAAGGAGGGCGGGAGGAGTGCAGGGCAGGCCAGACAGGTACTAGTGGTGGGGGACTCAATTATTAGGGGGACAGACAGGGCGATCTGTCACAAAGACCGGGATCGCCGAACAGTGTGTTGTCTGCCTGGCGCTCGAGTTCGGCACATCGCGGATCGGGTTGACAGGTTGCTGGGTGGGGCTAGAGAGGACCCAGCAGTCATGGTACATATTGGCACCAATGACAAAGTAAGAGGTAGGTGGAGTGTCCTTAAAAATGATTTCAGGGACTTAGGCCGCAAGCTTAAGGCAAGGACCTCCAAGGTAGTATTTTCTGAAATACTGCCAGTACCACGAGCCACACCAGAGAGGCAGCGGGAGATTAGGGAGGTAAACAAGTGGCTCAGAAGCTGGTGTAGGAAGGAGGGGTTTGGGTTCATGGAAAACTGGGCCGACTTCACTGTCAGCTACCGGCTCTACCGTAGGGACGGGCTGCACCTCAATTGGGAGGGTGCAGCTGTGCTTGGAGCGAAGATGGCTAGAAGGGTGGAGGAGTGTTTAAACTAGGGACTTGGGGGGAAGATAGTGTAGATAGAGAGGGGGGACTTAATAATGTCCCTGGGGGTGGAGCAGAGGTAGGGGTTAGAATAGTTAATGGGAATAGGCTTCATAGGAAAATAAAACTTACACCCTTGAATCCCATTAACCCCAATAACATAAAGGATGAAAATGTAAAGTGTATGTTCACAAATGCCAGAAGCCTAGCAAATAAAATTGGGGAGCTTGAGGCCTTGATACTGAAGGAACATATTGATATAGTTGGGGTCACTGAGACATGGCTGGACTCCTCGCATGACTGGGCTGTCAATCTGCAGGGGTTTACATTGTTTCACAAAGATAGAATGAACAGAAAAGGTGGTGGAGTCTGTCTGTATATAACAAGTGGTATGAAAATCAGTGTGAACGATGCCATAGTGTGTGATGATTCTGAGCATGTGGAATCACTGTGGGTAGAATTACAAAAGGAGGGAAATACTGAAAAAATTATATTTGGTGTAATCTACAGACCCCCTAATATCACTGAAGAGATAGAAGGTCGGCTGCATAAACAAATGTACCGGGCAGGTACAGTGGTAATAATGGGAGATTTTAACTATCCAGATATAGATTGGGGTCCGGGGTTGGCTAAAACTACAAAGGGGCGACAATTCCTAAATTTATTGCAGGATAATTTTATGGGCCAGTTTGTGGAGGATCTGATCATTTCCAACAACGCAGAGCTGGTTGGTAATGTAACTGTGCGGGAAAACCTTGGTAATAGCGACCACAATATAGTTACTTTTAACTTAAAATGTAAGACAGGCGGGGAAGGCAAAAACATATAACTTTAAAAAGGAAAACTTCCCTGGGCTGAGAGCTGCACTACAGGACATAGACTGGGGGAGGTGTTGTCAAATAATGATACAGAAGGTAAATCGGACAACTTTAAATCAACTCTAAATAACTATACAGCTAAATATATACCAAAGGGGAACAAATATAAACGATTAAAACGAAATCCTACATGGCTGACAAATGATGTTAAAAGAGCTATAAACAACAAAAAAATAGCTTTCAAAAAATACAAATCTGATGGGTCAGCTATAACATTTAAACAGTACAAGGAGCTTAATAACATCTGTAAAAATGTAATAAAAACAGCAAAAATTCTAAATGAGAGACAGGTGGCCAAAGAAAGCAAAACTAACCCTAAATCTTTTTTTTTAGATATAAATGCAAAAAAACCAAGGACAGAGCATGTAGGACCCTATAATAATGATAATGGGGAGGTTGTCACAGGCGATATAGAGAAAGCAGAGCTACTGAGTGGGTTCTTTAGTTCTGTATATACTAAGGAAGAAGGAGCTGACATTGAACAGGTCAGTGCTGGTAAAACATCATGTAATGTACTGAACTGGCTTAATGTAGAAATGGTACAAGGTAAGTTAAGTAATATAAATGTAAGCAAATCTCCAGGGCCAGATGGATTGCACCCAAGAGTTCTTAGAGAGGTAAGTTCAGTAATATCTGTACCCCTGTTCATTATATTTAGAGATTCACTGGTGTCTGGTATTGTGCCAAGGGACTGGCGCAAGGCGAATGTGGTGCCAATCTTCAAAAAGGGCTCTAGGTCTTCCCCAGGAAACTATAGACCGGACCGGTAAGTCTAACGTGCATTGTGGGTAAATTGTTTGAAGGACTTATAAGGGATTACATACAGGAATACATAGGGGATAATTGTATTATAAGGGATAGCCAGCAGGGGTTTACTAAGGATAGAAGTTGTCAAACCAATCTAATTTGCTTTTATGAAGAAGTGAGTAGAAGCCTTGACAGAGGAATGGCTGTGGATATAGTGTTTCTGGATTTTGCTAAAGCGTTTGATACTGTCCCTCATAGACATCTGACAGGTAAGTTAAGATCTTTGGGTTTGGAAACTTTAGTTTGTAACTGGATTGAACACTGGCTCATGGATCGTACTCAGAGAGTGGTGGTCAATGATTCGTACTCTGATTGGTCCCCGGTTGTTAGTGGTGTACCCCAAGGTTCAGTACTGGGTCTGCTATTGTTTAATTTATTCATCAATGATATAGAGGATGGCATTAACAGCTCTGTTTCTATCTTTGCAGATGACACCAAGCTTTGTAGCACGGTACAGTCTATAGAGGATGTGTATAGGTTACAATATGACTTGGATAGACTAAGTGTCTGGGCATCCACTTGGCAAACGAGGTTCAATGTGGATAAATGTAAAGTTATGCATCTGGGTACTAATAACCTGCATGCGTCATATGTATTAGGGGGGATTAAACTGACAGAGTCACTGGTAGAGAAGGATCTGGGTGTACTTGTAGATCACAGACTACAGAATAGCATGCAATGTCAGGCTGCTGCTTCCAAGGCCGACAGGATATTGTCATGTATAAAAAGAGGCATGGACTCGAGGGACAGGGACATAATACTCCCCCTTTATAAAGCATTGGTACGGCCTCACCTGGAATATGCTGTTCAGCTTTGGGTACCAGTCCATAAAAGGGACACTGTGGAGCTGGAAAGGGTGCAGAGACGCGCGACTAAACTAATACGGGGCATGGAACATCTTAGCTATGAGGAGCGATTAAAGGAGTTACAATTGTTTAGTCTTGAGAAGAGACGTTTAAGGGGGGATATGATAAATGTATATAAGTATATTAATGGCCCATACAAAAAATATGGAGAAAAACTGTTCCAGGTTAAACCCCTCCAAAGGACGAGGGGGCACTCCCTCCGTCTGGAGAAGAAAAGGTTTAGTCTCAAGGGGCGACACGCCTTCTTTACCATAAGAACTGTGAACTTATGGAACAGTCTACCTCAGGAACTGGTCACAGCAGGAAAATTTAACAGCTTTAAAACAGGGTTAGATACATTCCTGGAACAAAATAAAATTAATGCTTATGAAGAAATATAAAATCCCATCCCTTCCCCAATATCGCGCCAAACCCCTACCCTTCAATTCCCTGGTTGAACTTGATGGACGAATGTCTTTTTTCAACCGTACTAACTATGTAACTATGTAACACCCAAATTTTGTCTAAGAGTGGCCATACACCTCTAATAGTTGTCAGCTTAATGTTTACACATCTGCCAGCTATCTATTTTGATCAGAATAAGGGTCACTAATGTCTACTCCCCAACTACTACTCTCCTCCTTAGCATCCTTTAAATTCATAAATTCTTAGTTTTTTCCTGTAGGGTAAATGCTTAAGCATTGTGGGTGACCCAAAAGATACAGGGTGCCTACACTCAATAAGCTGACAAAATATTTCTAGGGTCTAGTTCCAACTGTTATCTGGTTTAGTATTTGCCAAAAACTTCCATGACTAAGAATAAATCCAACGACAGCCAGCACAACTGACTTTCAAAGTTTTCTCTTACATGACACTCTGCAGGACTCATGGTCTTCATGGTCCACCAGACATAAGTCCTCTAGTGGTAACATGGATATCAACAGCCTCTTTGCAGGCCTCATATGACAACTCCTTATGGTACACCAGAAATGAAGCCTTAAGTGGTAACATGGATAACAACAGCCTCTTTGCCAGATGTGTAACTTGTAGTTTCTGAGTTCTGATGTAAATCTGATGAAAATCTGCAACAAGGCCCCATGTGCCAATTATAATACTGGTCTCTTATGGGGCAGATGTGTCTTGGGGCCCCGGCACCAGCACCCCGGTGAGACTGTTACCGCTGTAACCTTTATAGCTATGCCCCTGCTTTTTACAGTACTAATGACACCCTAGGGACCAGTTTTTATTTTATATTGACCAGTGGTAAGCTACTACTGTAATGGGGGATACAAATTGAGTATTATGAAAACAGTTGAACAAATTATTCTCATTATTTAGCAGTGGGGGGTTTACTATACTGCACATTATCTCAAACAATTTGCAGAACATAGGGTAAGTTCAGTGGGGTCAGCTTGAACTGTTAGTCACTAGCAACCTTAAACATGTGCCTAATACAGGGGGTCACTTTCAAAATTTGTTTAGAGTTCTTAGTACTAAACAAAGGTTACTGAAACTTTAAGACCAGCTTTGCATACTTAAACAGACTTTATGGAAGAACTTATATAACAAGTTATGCACAAGTTTCTCCATCCATTAGGTCTGGAATTGGATTGATGGAATCGGAGTGATGGTAGACCCACATCTTGTCTCCTTTTACCAATGTCTGTGTGATGTGGCCAGATTGCCAGATTTCGGTATCTTCTGGTGCTGGTACTATGTCTAACAATCTCCTTTAACTAGTTGACAGTCCAGTGATGAATTACCCCCACTGCCAACTGACGTTATGGGACCTTGAAGCGATGGGTACTGTGGCCCATTAGCTCCACAAAGTTCCTGAAACAGAAAAAGTTATTTACACAAGACAGTACAATATACATCTTACATATATTAAAGGGGTACTCCGGTGAAAACCTTTTTTCTTTTAAATCAACTGGTGGCAGAAAGTTAAACATATTTGTAAATGACTTCGATTAAAAAATCTTAATCCTTCCTGTACTTATTAGCTGCTGAATACTACAGAGGAAATTATTTTCTTTTTGGAATGCTCTCTGATGACATCACGAGCACAGTTCTCTCTGCTGACGTTATTATAATAATAATAACGCTTTATTTATTTTTGTCCTTAGTGGGATTTGAACTCAAGTCCCCAGCACTGCAAGGCAGAAGTGCTAACCACTGAGCCACCATGCTGCCCATAGTGATGCATCTGCTATGCATGCATCTGCTATGCATGGTTGCTAAAATGAACAGAGATGTCAGTAGAGAGCACTGTGCTCGTGATGTCATCAGTGTTCCAAAAAGAAAGGAATTTCCTCTGTAGCATTCAGCAGCTAATAAGTACTGGAAGGATTAAGATTGTTTATTAGAAGTAATTTACAAATATGTTTAACTTTCTGCCACCAGTTGATTTAAAAGAAAAAAGGTTTTCACCGGAGTACCCCTTTAACATAACAGAGGCATATAACCCTCAGAAACCTTATAAAAATAATCATACAGTCCCTTAAAGGAAAAAAAAAACATGATGTTTACCCTCTTACATAAATATCATCTACATGTATGTATAAATATATATATATATATATAGTTCATAACAGGTTTTATTGATTTGTTAATGCCAAAAATCACGTCCTACATTCTCCACAATGAATGATCTTGGGCCAGAGAGAATGAAGATATGTAGGCATCAGTCACTCTATCTTGCCTTTGGAACTTCACAATTCATAAGTTTATACTGAAAACCCACAAAATAATAACCCTCTGGGCCTCAGTGCAAAGTTTCTAACAGGGCCTCAAGCCTACCATGTGTATTTTATAATTATAGTGTGTTTTATAAGAATTAGGGAATTTTGGTTCCCCTCGGGCACAGGAGCCCTGGGGCAAATGTTATGTGTGCATATGGATAGGAGTGGCACTTTTTTCTCATTCCAGATAAACCATTTATTAGGCCTATTCACTCTAACAAAAGATATCTGCTCAGATCCTTGCTTCTGCTCCTGTGCTCTGACCAGTAGGGTGGCGTTCCCTTCCAAATGCAGAATATGAATAATGGAAAATGTTCAGCATCAGGATAGCAGGTAAAACGTCCAGTTTATTGAGGCATAATATTAATCACAGGTACAACGGAGCGTAGTTGCAGAAATGTTAATATTAAATGTTAATGGATTTTTAACATCCAATATATGCCTACGTAGTCTGGTTTTGAGGGTGTTGGAGTTGCAGTCAACATACTGGCGGTGACAGGTTTCACAAGAGGCTAAGTATACTACTGTACATTTTAAGAGTCACAATTTATATAATCCCTTATTTGGAAAGTCCTTCCACTAGTGTATGACTGGAACTCATATGCATATTCTATGTCCGCATTTCCAATTCCCTGTATGTTGTAACCAGGCTTGTTCACCAGAACCCTTCTTCCTGTTACTGTTAAACATGCTCGGGGATAGGGTCACTTTCTAGATACCATTTAAAATTTGTCTTGTAGCAAATTACCCAATGAGGCATCTTGTTGGAGTATTGGTAAGTATTTCCTCATAATGCCACCTATTTTTTGGTATTGTTTACTGTACTGTGTAATAAAGTAAGGGGGGGGGGCATGTTACCTTGTTGTTGAGCTTTTTTGTATTTAACTTTGCTGTGTGCGATTAAATTCTGTCTGTCCAGAGCAGAAGCTCTACCTCTGGCATTGACTAATGTATTAGAAGCATAGTCTCTGGCACTGAGTCTGTCTAATAGTAATTCCGATTCCCTAATGAAGGTATTATCTTTAGTGCAGTTACGTCTCAATCTACACCATTCTCCATAGGGAATGTTTATAGGACATGTTGGGGGTGACAGGAAGAAGCTTGTAATATTGGGTTATCCACATTCACATAACCCAAAGATTCAGGTTATTATGATTAATATACTGTACACATTAGAAAAATCAATCTCAGAGCCCCTCCAGACGAATATCAGATCATCAATGAATCTCCCCATCCATTTGATGCATGCCTGGTATGGATTACTTTCTGAAAATATGACAATTTCCTCCCATTGGCTGATGTATATATATTTGTAAAGGGTTGGGAGTATTTCACTCCCATGGAAGCTCCCCTGGTTTAACACGATAAAGACCAAGGACGAGTATAGACATCCTCGTCCTTTGTTCTCGTGGGTGTTGCCCAGTGCACCCACGAGATCGCGGCGGGGACTCGGCTGTAACACACAGCAGGGACCCTGCAGCACTGCTGGGAATTAAGTAAACTTCAGTCCCGGCAGTTTAACCCTTACAGCCACGGTCGGAAGTGACCGCGGGCTGTAAGTGTTATGACAGAGAGAGGGAACTCCCTCTTTCACCCCTGCAGCACCCTGCAGCACCCCGCAGCGCGATCCGGGGTGCTTTGTGTAATCCCCGGTGGGCGGGAACCTGCGTTACTGCCAGGACAGAAGAAAACTTCGTTCCTGGCAGTTTAACCCCTACAGCAGCGAACTGTAAGGAGTTTTGACAGAGGGAGGGGGCTCCCTCTGTCTCTCTCCTGTAGCACCCCGCAACTATCACGGGTTGCTGCTGCTTACCTGGGCAGCTGGGGATCTTTACTAGGACCCCCAGGTCTGCCCCGGTTATTGCCTGTGAGGCCAGAGGCACGTCCTCATTTGCTGCCTGCTAGTGTAAAACTAGCAGGCAGCATATATCTGCAATGCTTTGGAATACTAAGTATTCCAAAGCATTAAAAAAGTGAAAAAAATATAAAATAAATAAAAGTGTAAAAAAAAGTATTAAAAAAAGTATAAAAAAAAGAGTGTAAAAAAATTAAATAAAAATATATTTATTAAATAAATATAATGAAAAATAAAAATGTATGTGTAGGATCACACGGCGCACATCCGCAGCATATTACGTGCTGCGGATGCCCGCCAACAGTCACAATAATGAGCTCCCTGCTGCGGCTTGGTAGCTTTGTGTGTCCACTAATAGCATCGGATTTCCCGCCAGAAGTCATGAGCGGACACACTGAGCTACCCAGCCACAGTGATCTCGCCCTTGTGACTGCTGGGGGGCCTCTGCGGTGTGAAAAATGCTGCAAATGCGCTCTATGTGACCCAACACTGCGTCTCATTCATACTGCGTTTCCACAATGTTAGGGGCATCCGTCAGCATCATGTCAAAAAGAGTGATGCTGACGTATACTGTAGCAGCTCCATTCATTTCTGAATGAGACGGTACAATATATGTGGAAAAGAGATAAAAAGAGACAGGGAGAGGATAGCACCTCGCGTAATTCAGTGGGATAATCCCGGTCCGCAACCCCAGTGTTAGTGGTACTCACCTTGGGTATGGCTTGATATGTGCATATCTCCCCTCCGTGTGGGGTCAGATGGTCTCTAGCTGCATCCTGCAGGATCCAGCCGGGTCCTCGATGAGAGGTCGGCAGTAGACTTGTGGAATGATGCAAGGAAGATTGCAAAAAAATGGTCTGTGGTGGCGCTGCCTTGTAGAGATCGGAATGAAGCTTCGGTCTTATAATTAAAATCTCATTTATTGAAACATAAACTGAGATATGGACATGCAAAACGCGTTTTGAGGGTAAGTTCCCCCTTTCTCAATTGCAAGAATTACAGTATAAGGTGCATACAGTGAGGCGCCATTTATACAGGAAAAAAGGCGCAAAAAACAAAAACTCAGTACTGCCCACAAAGGGGCGTTTCAATTAAAATTCACATTGACTGTTAAAATTGCATACAATCAATTTTCTACACATATTATACAAAGACATATATAAAAACCAATGCGGGTATAAAAAAACATGTGGTTGCGCAAAATTATGTTAATATTGTATATATTTGTAATCTTTTAAGAGCGTGCGATGTATTACAGCGTGTAAGTCCAGAAAACAGGGTTGGACTTTGGATTAACCAAGACGAGGCTTGGAATCGGATGTATACGTCATATCTGGTGCTGGTACTCTGGTTCATTCACAAAACATAGTGACCGATCAACGTAGAGCCGCACATGACGTCACTATTGTTAGTAGCCAATAGAGCACGTTATCTGCTTGGGGAATGTACGTCGTAAAAGTCGCTTCTTGTATGATAAATACGCCAACCAATCACTATGAAGTACAGAGCGAGGTAGCCAATCAGAATTACTGGTATTCTGTCAATGGAAAGAGCCGTGAGCCGCGATCTCCTAGATGGTGCAAAATTCAAACTTCAAAATGGTCAGAGAGGGGCTGTTAAGCCAATCAAATTTTTTGTGCCGGATTGCTTGGTTCTTTTCTGTATGGTGCTCGTATGTGTACGTATCCAATTTTGGGTGTGCGCCATTGGTTCGGGCGATTGACCTATCAGTGACAGGCCGGTATCTGTGTAGCTTTTCAATGGGAGAGTGCATAGTAATATTGTGATGGTTCCCGCCGTGAGTTTCGTAAGTCCGGTGACCAATCCCTGACCTGCTCCCACCACGGCGACCAATAGGAGTGGATCCCGATAGGAAATTGGCCGAGGGACCCGAGGGAGAAAGAAAGGTTTCTTCAAGCACTGGTAGGTTGGTTTTTCTTAGATTAAATCGTGTGCTCAATATAATCATTCAAGCCTAGTGGATTTAAAGTCTTCAGCTTGAATATCCAGTAATTCTCCCTCCTACACAACTGCGTGTAGCGGCGATGGCTGGTGGCCGGAATATGTTCTATGGGTACTATGGAAAAATCTGAAAACTTACATTCGTGTCGTAGTGCGGCATGGCGAGAGACGCTATGTTGTTGATATCCTTTTTTCACATTGGATCGATGGTTATTGAGTCTTGTGCTGAGCATTTGTGTGGTTCTACCAACATATTGGGTGCCGCAGGTACATTCCAGGAGGTAAATGACATATTCAGTTTTACAAGTCATTAAAGTTTTAATCTTAAATGTTTCACCAGTGGTTTTGGAGGTGAACACTTTGCATTGTTTTTTTATGCTGTAACAACATTTACAATTTGCCATCCCGCATCGGAAAGCCCCTGTAATAGTGCCGGTTGTTAATGTAGGTTTCCTCAGAGATTGATTCCTTCTGAAGGTAATTTTTGGGCGTGCTGGTAAGATGTCTTTTAAGAATGGATCTAGTAGTAATATATCCCAGTGCGATTGCAGTATTTGTTTAATGTTCCTATGGTCTGTAGAATAAGTAGTTAGAAAATTATATGTGTAGCTTTTATCTTCTTTTATATTTGTTGGGTTTGTAGCTTTAGGCTGGAGGCAGGTCTTCTGGTCCAGATGGCTCGCTTTCAGCTTACTATTTTTGATCAGAGATTTTGGATAGCCTTTTTCCTTAAATCTATTATCCAGGATTTTGCTCTGCTCTTTGAAGTCTTGGTCCGTCGTACAGCCCGGCGGATTCTCTTATATTGTCCGAATTACAGCTTTTAAAATTAAGGTAACTATTTCCGTCCGTTAATTTTAATTTCAAAAGCTGTCATTCAGACAAATGGACCAAGAATATCCCTTTCGGACAATATAAGAGAATTCGCCGGAACTGTACGACGGACCAAGACTTCAAAGAGCAGAGCAAAATCCTGGATAATAGATTTAAGGAAAAAGGCTATCCAAAATCTCTGATCAAAAATAGTAAGCTGAAAGCGAGCCATCTGGACCAGAAGACCTGCCTCCAGCCTAAAACTACAAATCCAACAAATATAACAGAAGATAAAACCTACACATATAATTTTCTAACTACTTATTCTACAGACCATAGGAACATTAAACAAATACTGCAATCGCTCTGGGATATATTACTACTAGATTCATTCTTAAAAGACATCTTACCAGCACGCCCAAAAATTACCTTCAGAAGGAATCAATCTCTGAAGAACATGCTGGCCCTGAGTAAGCTGAGAAATATAAGGAAATCTACATTAACAACCGGCACTATTACAGGGGCTTTCCAATGCGGGATGGCAAATTGTAAATGTTGTTACAGCATAAAAAAACGATACAAAGTGTTCACCTCCAAAACCACTGGTGAAACATTTAAGATTAAAACTTTAATGACTTGTAAAACTGAATATGTCATTTACCTCCTGGAATGTACCTGCGGCACCCAATATGTTGGTAGAACCAGACAAATGCTCAGCACAAGACTCAATAACCATCGATCCAATGTGAAAAAAGGTTATCAACAACATAGCGTCTCTCGCCATGCCGCACTACGACACGAATGTAAGTTTTCAGATTTTTCCGTAGTACACATAGAACATATTCCGGCCACCAGCCATCGCCGCTACACGCAGTTGTTTAGGAGGGAGAATTACTGGATATTCAAGCTGAAGACTTTAAATCCACTAGGCTTGAATGATTATATCGAGCACACAATTTAATCTAAGAAAAACCAACCTACCAGTGCTTGAAGAAACCTTTCTTTCCCCCTCGGGTCCCTCGGCCAATTTCCTATCGGGATCCACTCCTATTGGTCGCCGCGGTGGGAGCAGGTAAGGGATTGGTCACCGGACTTACGAAACTCACAGCGGGAACCATCACAATATTACTATGCACTCTCCCATTGAAAAGCTACACAGATACTGGCCTTTCACTGATAGGTCAATCGCCCGAACTAATGGCACACACCCAAAATTGGATACGTACACATACAAGCACCATACAGAAAAGAACCAAGCAATCCGGCACAAAAAATTTGATTGGCTAAACAGCCCCTCTCTGACCATTTTGAAGTTTGAATTTTGCACCATCTAGGAGATCGCGGCTCACGGCTCTTTCCATTGACAGAATACAAGTAATTCTGATTGGCCACCTCGCTCTTTACTTCATAGTGATTGGTCGGCGTATTTATCATACAAGAAGCGACTTTTACGACGTACATTCCCCCAGCCGATAACATGCTCTATTGGCTACTAACAATAGTGACGTCATGTGCGGCTCTACGTTGATTGGTCACTATGTTTTGTGAATGAACCAGCGTACCAGCACCAGATATGACGTATACATCCGATTCCAAGCCTCGTCTTGGTTAATCCAAAGTCCAACCCTGTTTTCTGGACTTACACACTGTGATACATTGCACGCTCATAAAAGATTACAAATATATACAATATTAACATAATTTTGCGCAACCACATGTTTTTTTATACCCGCATTGGTTTTTATATATGTCTTTGTATAATATGTGTAGAAAATTGATCGTATGCAATTTTAACAGTCAATGTGAATTTTAATTGAAACGCCCCTTTGTGGGCAGTACTGAGTTTTAGTTTTTTGCGCCTATTTTCTTGTATAAATGGCGCCTCACTGTATGCACCTTATTCTGTAATTCTTGCAATTGAGAAAGGGGGAACTTACCCTCAAAACGCGTTTTGCATGTCCATATCTCAGTTTATGTTTCAATAAATGAAATTTTAATTATAAGACCGAAGCTTCATTCCGATCTCTACAAGGCAGCGCCACCGCAGACCATTTTTTTGCAATCTTCCTTGCACCATTCCACAACGGTACAATATACATTGACATCCCTTTTTTGACATGACAACGGACACCTATACTGCAGAAAAGCAGTATGAATGGGGAATATTCATATAATGATGCCCTGAAAGCCAAAGGGGGCTCCTCTCCTTTGGGGTCCTACCATGCGGCCAAGGAAACAAATATGGCCTAAGCGGGGGTATTTCCAAACACGGGCCCAGCAGCTTAATAAAATATAAGGTGCATTTCTTGCAATATCAGAAGTGATGTACAAAAAATATGTCCCACAAATGGTGCATTTGTGAAAAATTTCAAATTTCTAATTTTTAACACTGACTTTGTAATAATTCCTGCCAAAAAACTATGGTGTTAAAATACTCACTGTACCCCCTAGAGAATACCTTGAGGGGTCTAGTTTTTAAAATGGGGTCATTTGGGGGGGGGGGGTGTTCCTATGTTCTACCACGTTCAAATTTCTGCAAACCTTGCATAGCACATAAAAAAACGATGTACTTTTCAAATTTTCAAAATTTCAAGTTAAATTGTTAGGCTTCTAATTAATTTAAAATGTTAATTAAAAACAAAAAAAATGCTGTCAAAATAAAGAAGACATTTGAAAGTATACGTTTCATAAACTATTTGGTCAGGAAGTATAAATATATGCAACCTATTAGTGTTAAAATAGCAAAAAATCTTAATTTTTTAAATTTCATGATTTTTTGCATTGTAAAAAAAAATACAAATGATATCGGCTTACTTTTACTATGTACATGAAGGACAACTTGTGACAAAAAAAGTATGTCAGAATTATCGTGATTGGCAAAACGTTACCAGAGTTATTCTCTAATAAAATAGACATCCCTGATGTGAAAAAACAGGCCTGGTCTTTCAGGGGCGTACAGGTTTATTTGTATTGGTCCTTAAGGGGTTAAAGGAAATATTGGCCATTAAACATAAAGAAATCATTTTTTAGCTGGAATTCCGTCACCATTAAAATAAATTCATTCAAACCAGGGGAGTACCTACTGTAAGTTTCCATATGCCTGGCAAATGCAGCCAGACCTCACTCCAGGGAATAGATGGATACAATGATGCAACATTGCATGTTGCCCATGCAAATGTAAAATCCCACTGTAAATGGTCCATTACATTCAGTACATATGTAACGCGTTTCAGAAGACAGGAACACCGATGGATGTGGATCCGCTGGACCTGTGTGGCAGATGACTCGGACTGTACCAGGGAGTGCAGTCTAAGGTGTAAGGTTGCGTATTCTGGACGTAGCAGGAGGTCAATACGCAGGCGGCAGAGAAGCAAGGTCGGGTCACAAAGCAAAGGATCAGATACACGGCAAGGCAGAAACAGGAATGCCTTCTCTCAGGCTCAAGGCAACAAAGATCCGGCAGGGGAGTGAGGAGGGTGGAGGAATATATAAATGAGCCAAACGTGAATCACACTGATGAGCACACTGGCCCATTAAATCTTAAAGCTCCGGCATGCGTGCACCCTAGGGGACAGGGACATGTGTGCCAGAGCAGTGAAGCAGAGATGGGGGCAGGAGAAGCACCAGGTGAGTGATGGACTGGGGCTAGCATGCAGGCACGTCCCATGATGCGAGTCCCAGCCCCTCCGGCAGTAGCAGGTAACAGGACCATGCGCTCAAGGCCAGCGTGTGCGGCCGGAGCGCATAACGTAACAACATATTTAGTATCTTTTGCGAAACTGGGTGTAACCCTGGTTAGGGGCTGCAGGTAACTGTTAACCTAGTCTCCCAGTCTCTCCCCCCAAAGTTTCAATGCCTGCAACTATAGGGTGAAGGGGAGGTGGAAATACCCCTTTGTGGAGAGAGTGGAAGACTGGAGTGACTAGATTTGGTACCATAATATATTCCTTCATTTTGGTGTCAATGACCCCAATTTTAACACCTTCCTCTAATAGTCTGTTCAGGGCAGCTTGGCAGCTTTTTGTAGGGTCCCCCTCTAGTTTTCTCTAAGTTGTGGCATCTTGGAGCATGTTCACATTAAGTTTCTCATATAAACTACATCCAAGATGACAATTGATTCCCCCCTTATCTGAATTACGGATAATCACATTTGGATTGTTTTTGAGCTCCTGAACTGCCATTTTCTCAGCCCTGGACAAATTAGAATTGGGTGAGAATTTGTTGGCTGTTGTTTTGCTATGTAATTTTACCAAATCTCGCTCCGCCAGCTCCTCGAACTTGTCCAGGGCTGGTGGGCAAGATGCTACAGGGTAAAAATCTCTATTTGATGCACAGAAACCTTGTCCGCTGTCACAAAAATTTGATGACTCAATATTTAATGCTTTTAGGGTAAGAGTCTTTTTTTTTTTTTTTGGTCAACAAAATCAAAGAAAGTTTAATATTTTGCCAAGATGAACAACATTTAGAAAGCTTTTGTATGTGACAGTACCCGTTTAAACATTTTAGACCCTTAAAAATAGGCAGTGTAGAAAAGACCTATACTAAGGCCCCCATCACCTTATGATGAAAGCAAAGATTGTCAAATGATAAAAGCCTGTACTGGTAAAGAATAAAAGTATACACTGTCTAATGATAAAAGCCTTAATGTAGTAATGACTAAACATTCACTGTCTAATGATAAATCTGGCCCTAGACTATATGTCAATATTTGCAGTTTGTACATTACAAACAATATAATGTAATGGATAAGAATGAGTCTTGTTTAATATCATGGATGTTCATCAAATGGAATGTATGTGATAAGAAGTAAAACTGGGTTCTAAGCATACCGGTGACTAAAATCAGTAACTGCCAGAACACTAACAGAGTAAAACACTGATTAATAGAACATGACGGGAAAATCCTGACTAGACTGTAGATGCCGCTTGAGAATAAACTATATATTTTTACTGGACTGACAATATTCTGAACACCAAAGAGAAAATGCTGAGATCAAATATTAAAGTAGAAAGGAGAGCAGATAGATGCAAGATCCCTGTCTCTGGAGGATCCAACATGTCCACACATTACAAGAACTGCTCATTGATTATAGTGGACATCTTGTTTTTCATTTGCCCAATGTTGGTGTTGCAGAGGAATTGAACACTTGCTGCCATGTTCTCTTAAAGATTACATCTGGTTGTTAATAGCCCCAGTGATCAATGGGAGCTACTTCTAATAAAAAAAAAAAATGAAAAGTGGATACCATCGAGTTACATCATTCAGGTTTTCATTATCTTCTACACAAATTTTCATTATTTATTTTATTATATTACTGTTCTTTTGTAACAATGATATCTAATCAAGGTAATATTTATGTGTGTAATGTATTCAGATTTTTAATGATTTACTATGGATACACTAGAATTTATTGTTCAGTTTTGACATAGTATTCCAGAGTTAGAAAATTACCGTATTTATCGGGGTATACCACGCACCGGCCTATAACACGCACCCTCATTTTACCACGGATATTTGGGTAAAAAAAGTTTTTTACCCAAATATCCATGAAAAAATGAGGGTGCGTGTGTGCGCATGTATACCCCGATATACCCCCAGGAAAGGCAGGGGGAGAGAGGCCGTCGCTGCCCGCTTCTCTCCCCCTGCCTTTCCTGGGGTCTAGAGCGCTGCTGTCGGCCCTTCTCACCCCCTGGTTATCGGCGTAGCTGCCCGTTCTGTCCCCCTGACTATCGGTGCCGGCGCCGATAGCCAGGGGGAGAGAAGCGGCGCCGACAGCCAGGGGGAGAGAAGGGGCAGCGGCACCCATTGCCGGCGCCGCTGCCCCGTTGCCTCCCCCCATCCCCGGTGGCATAATTACCTGAGTCCGGTCCACGCTGCTCCGCTGCTCCAGGCCTCCGTCGTGCGTCTCCAGCGTCGTTGCTATGCGCGGCGCGGCGCTCTGACGTCATACGCCGCGCCGTTCAGCGCATAGCAATGACGCCAGGGACGCACGACGGAGGCCTGGAGCAGCGGAGCAGCGCGGACCGGACTCAGGTAATTATGCCACCGGGGATGGGGGGAGGCAACGGGGCAGCGGCGCCGGCAATGGGTGCCGCTGCCCCTTCTCTCCCCCTGGCTGTCGGCGCCGCTTCTCTCTCCCTGGCAGGAGTCAGGGGGACAGAACGGGCAGCGGCGCCGATAACCAGGGGGTGAAAAGGGCCAACAGCAGCGCTCTAGACCCCAGGAAAGGCAGGGGGAGAGAAGCGGGCAGCGACGGCCTCTCTCCCCCTGCCTTTCCTGGGGTGTATCGGCGTATAACACGCACACAGACTTTAGGCTAAAAATTTTAGCCTAAAAAGTGCGTGTTATACGCCGATAAATACGGTATAAGGAAACAAAACTATCATCCCAAGATAAATAACTGACTAATATAGGGTTGTCACAAAATATACTGGCTTCAGTATGTTTTGCCTGAAATACTCCTGACAAGAAGTTGTGTAGTCCTTTCATTGTCAGTATGGTGTTGTATAACCCCTTCAGGACCAAGCCCATTTTGGCCTTAACCTCCTGAGCGGTATTCCCGAGCGTGACTCGGGGTTAATTTTCCCTGCTAGGATCGGTAACCCCGAGTCACGCTCGGGGTAGAATTGCAGAGTTCCCGGCCGGGCTGCACGATATATCGCAAAAGCAATGCGATATAGCGATGCGGTCCCCGGGAAAACATGCGATTATCTGCTCTGGTCGGCTCCCGTTGCGGGGGCCGGCCAGAGCAGGTAAAGAAAAATACTAAAAGTCAGGCCGCAGTGGTGTAAAGCCTGTGATTGGCTGAAGGGGAAAGGGCTTGTTATGCAGCAAATACACTAGGTTTGAAATCTGCCGGCAAACCTAGTGTATTCTGCTGCAGGACAAGAAGGTGACAGAGGGGGGAATGTGACTGGGGGGGGAATGTGACTGGGGGGGAATGTGACTCGGGGGGAATGTAACAAGGGGGGGGGGAATGTGACAGGGGGGAATGTGACAGGGGGGGGGGAATGTGACAGGGGGGGGAATGTGACAAGGGGGGGAATGTGACAGGGGGGGGAATGTGACAGGGGGGGGAATGTGACAAGGGGGGGGAATGTGACAGGGGGGGGAATGTGACAAGGGGGGGAATGTGACATGGGGGGGGGAATGTGACAGGGGGGGGAATGTGACAGGGGGGGAATGTGACAAGGGGGGGGGAATGTGACAAGGGGGGGAATGTGACAAGGGGGGGGAATGTGACAAGGGGGGGAATGTGTCAGGGGGGGAATGTGACAGGGGGGAATGTGACAGGGGGGAATGTGACAAGGGGGTGGAATGTGACAGGGGGGGAATGTGACGGGGGAATGTGACAGGGGAAGAATGTGACAAGGAGGGGGGAGAATGTGACAAGGAGGGGGGAGAATGTGACGGGGGATGTGACAAGGGAGAGGGGGAATGTGACAGGGGAGATGTGAAATGGGCGGAGGGAGATGTGAAATTCAGTTAAAAAAATTGTACCGCTTTTGGTACAAATTTCCAGACAGAATCATACCGCCAGGGAGGTTAAGGACCAGAGCATTTTTTGCACATCTGACCACTGTCACTTTAAACATTAATAACTCTGGAATGCTTTTAGTTATCCTTCTGATTCCGAGATTGTTTTTTCGTGACATATTCTACTTTAACATGGTGGTAAATTTTTGTGGTAACTTGCATACTTTCCTTGTGAAAAATCCTAAAATTTGATGAAAAATTTGAAAATTTAGCATTTTTCTAACTTTGAAGCTCTCTGCTTGTAAGGAAAATGTATATTACAAATAAAAAATTTTTTTATTCACATATACAATATGTCTACTTTATGTTTGCATCATAAAAGTGACGAGTTTTTACTTTTGGAAGATACCAGAGGGCTTCAAAGTTCAGCAGCAATTTTCCAATTTTTCACAAAATTTTCAAACTCACTATTTTTCAGGGACCAGTTCAGGTTTGAAGTGGATTTGAAGGGTCTTCATATTAGAAATACCCCACAAAAGACCCCATTATAAAAACTGCACCCCCCAAAGTATTCAAAATGACATTCAGTCATAATTTTAACCCTTTAGGTGTTTCACAGGAATAGCAGCAAAGTGAAGGAGAAAATTCACAATCTTCATTTTTTACACTCGCATGTTCTTGTAGACCCAATTTTTTAATTTTTACAAGGGGTAAAAGGAGAAAATGTATACTTATATTTGTAGCCCAATTTCTCTCGAGTAAGCACATACCTCATATGTCTATGTAAAGTGTTCGGCGGGCGCAGTAGAGGGCTCAGAAGGGAAAGAGCGATAAGGGTTTTTTGTAGAGTACGTTTTTCTGAAATGGTTTTTGGGGGGCATGTTGCATTTAGGAAGCCCCTATGGTGCCAGAACAGCAAAAAACCCTCACATGGCATACCATTTTGGAAACTAGACCCCTTGAGGAACATAACAAGGAATAAAGTGAGCCTTAATACCCCACAGGTGTTTCACGACTTTTGCATATGTAAAAAAAAAAAAGAATTTCACTAAAATGTGTGTTTCCCCCCAAATTTCACATTTTTCCAAGGGTTAATAGCAGGAAATACCCCCCAAAATTTGTAACCCCTTCTCTTTTGAGTATGGAGGTACCCCATAAGTTGTCCTGAAATGCACTATGGGCGAACTACAATGCTCAGAAGAGAAGGAGTCATATTTGGCTTTTTGAGAGCAAATTTTGCTCGGGGGGCATGTCACATTTAGGAAGCCCCTATGGTGCCAGAACAGCAAAAAAAAAACACATGGCATACCATTTTGGAAACTAGACCCCTTGAGGAATGTAATAAGGAATAAAGTGAGCCTTATTACCCCACAGGTGTTTCACGACTTTTGCATATTTTTTTTCCACTAAAATGTGTTTCCCCCCAAATTTCACATTTTTGCAAGGGTTAATAGCAGAAAATACCCCCCAAAATTTGTAACCCCATCTCTTCTGAGCAAAAAAAAACCACATGGCATACCATTTTGGAAAGTAGACCCCTTGAGGAACATAACAAGGGGTACAGTGAGCATTTGCCCCCCCACTGGTGTCTGACAGATCTTTGGAACAGTGGGCTGTACAAGTTTTCATTTTCACGGACCACTGTTCCAAAGATCCGTCAGACACCTGTGGGGGGTAAATTCTCACTGTACCCCTTATTACTTTCCGTCAGGGATGTAGTTTCCGAAATGGGGTCACATGTGGGGTTTTTTTTTTTTTGCGTTTGTCAAAACCGCTGTAACAATCAGCCACCCCTGTGCAAATCACCTCAAATGTACATGGTGCGCTCTCCCTTCTGGGCCTTGTTGTGCGCCCCCAGAGCACTTTGCGCTCACATATGGGGTATCTCCGTAGTCGGGAGAAATTGCGTTACAAATTTTGGGGGGCTTTTTTCCTTTTTATCTCTTGTGAAAATGTAAAGTATAGGGCAACACCAGCATGTTAGTGTAAAAAAATTATTTTTTTTACACTAACATTCTGGTGTAGACCCCAACATTTCCTTTTCATGAAGGGTTAAAGAAGAAAAAGCCCCCCAAACCTTGTAACGCAATTTCTCTCGAGTACGGCGATACCCCATATGTGACCCTAAACTGTTGCCTTGAAATACGACTGGGCTCCAAAGTGAGAGCGCCATGTTCATTTGAGGCCTAAATTAGGGATTTGCATAGGGGTGGAAATAGGGGTATTCTACGCCAGTGATTCCCAAACAGGGTGCCTCCAGCTGTTGCAAAACTCCCAGCATGCGTGGACAGTCAACGGCTGTCCGGCAATACTGGGAGTTGTTGTTTTTCAACAGCTGGAGGCTCTGGTTTGGAAACAGTGGTGTACCGGACGTTCTTATTGGGGGAGGGGGGCTGTGTAGGGGTATGTGTATATGTAGTGTTTTTAACTTTTTATTTTATTTTGTGTAGGTGTAGTGTAGTGTTTTTAGGGTACAGTCACATGGGCGGGGGATTACAGCAAGTTTCCCAGCGCAAAATTTGCTGCATCTCAAGATGCGAGAAACCCACTGTAAAAGCCTCGCCCATGTGAATGTACCCTGTACATTCACAGGGGGGGGGGGGGGGGGTGCACCAGCTGTTGCAAAACCACAACTCCCAGCATGCATGGTCAGTTAGTGCATGCTGGGAGTTATAGTTTTGCAACAGCTGGAGACACACAGGTTAGGAAACACTGAGTTAGAAACAGACAATGTTTCCCAACCAGTGTGTCTCCAGTTGTTGCAAAACTACAACTCCCAGCATGCCCAGACAGCTGAAGGGCATGCTGGGAGTTGTAGTTCGGCAACATCTGAAGGGCCAGATGTTGCTGAACTAAAACTCCCAGCATGCCTGGACAGTCAGTGCATACTGGGAGTTGTAGTTTTGCAACAGCTGGAAGAGCATAGATTGGAGACCATTATACAATGGTCTCCAAACTGGGGCCCTCCAGATGTTGCAAAACTACAACTCCCAGCATGCATGGTCTGTTAGTGCATGCTGGGAGTTATAGTTTTGCAACAGCTGGAGGCACACAGGTTAGGAAACACTGAGTTAGAAACAATGTTTCCCAACCAGTGTGTCTCCAGTTGTTGCAAAACTACAACTCCCAGCATGCCCAGACAGCTGAAGGGCATGCTGGGAGTTGTAGTTTGGCAACATCTGAAGGGCCAGATGTTGCTGAACTAAAACTCCCAGCATGCCTGGACAGTCAGTGCATGCTGGGAGTTGTAGTTTTGCAACAGCTGGAAGAGCACAGAGTGGAGACCATTATACAATGGTCTCCAAACTGGGGCCCTCCAGATGTTGCAAAACTACAACTCCCAGCATACCCAGACAGCCAAAGGCTGTCTAGGCATGCTGGGAGTTGTAGTTTTCAGACTCCAAGAAGCAGCAGTGAAGATCTTCACTGCTACCTCTGAGGACCACATACTTACCCGTCGCTGCTCGTCCACGTGGCCGGTCCTGCCGCTGCTCCTCGGTCCCGCCGCTGCTCCAGGTAAGGCCGCCGGTCCCCGCGTGTTCCCCCTCCTACGCCGCAGGTCCCCACGAGCACCCGCAGCCATCGTCCCCCGTTCTGCCCGACTTCCAGGGGCGGGCAGTGCGGGGGATCTGAACTTTCACCCCAGATCACTGTGATTGGTCCACAGGGACCAATCACAGTGATCGCTGACCAGGACCATCAATGGATGGTCCTGGGGGTGAAGCAGAATTTGTCCCCTGCTGGAAACAGCGGGACTTCTGCCAGTTAACCCGTGCGATGCTGCGCATCGCCGGGTTAACTGAATGTCATTTATAAACGCCGGGATGCGCGAACGCACTGCACAACCCGGCGTTTATATATGACATTCTGCGGGAAGGGGATAAACAGCTCCCCAGCTCATCCCTTTCTCCGAAGATGACTCGTCATGATCTGCTGTCTTAGGAGGCTTGGTTGGATCTTGTCTTTGAGCTCTGGTCCTGCCCCTGAGTGATTCAAATAAAATAATAAAAGAAGTGCATTTATTGTGACATATTGTATTACATAAGAGGTGCAAACGTTCTTGTACTTAGACGAACATTATTTTAATAATTGTTGAACACAGTTTTCACATGCTTATGACTTAAGCAAGGGTTACACAGTGTTATTTTAGCTGCATTTATTTAATTTGGGAAAATACATCCGCATTTACGTAATTTTGTGCACAAACACTTAAAAATAGAGCACTTTAAGATCATCCTTTTTTTTATAGAGTTTTAAACATTTTAAAGAAAAGGGAACAAGTTATCACAAAATAAAGCAAACAAGCATCAAAGAAATAGACAGCTGTCACATTGGTATATAATAATTAGACAGACACAGCTGACTTTCAATGTAAAATAGAGCACTTTAATGGTAAAAATGCTGACACACCTTGTCTGCGATTTTGCAGACACATTAAGTCTGGAACTCCACTGAGGTTTTTTTTTGCAAAAACGCCATCAAAAACGCCAATTTTCCCGCACAGCGTTCTTTCAGTGAAAAAACACCGCGTCCAGATGTTAGCTGCAAGTCAATAGTAAACTACAAAATGCCAGATTCACTTGGCGTTTTTCAGTTTGGCGTTTTTTTAATCCTTTTGCCGTTTTCAGCAAATTCGGGCTCAGAGGCTGGATTTTCAAAACGCCCGACAAAACCTAGTTTGGCGTTTTTTGCCCTGAAATCATGGTGTTTTCCTCCCGTAGAAGCCTATGGGAGAGCAAAAACGCCAAGAAAAACGCCATGTTCGTTTAAAATTTTGCGTTTTTGCAGGCAGTTTTTATTCTTTTTTGGACTTTAGCGATCCAAAAAAGTGATGGAGATACCTTTTTTTATTAAAATTTTGTAGGGTACCATTAAAAAATAACAATAAAAAAGATACAGTAGTGATGGAAAAAATTGTACCTAACGAAATATATCTTTTTATTACGAAATGTTTATAAATTTTTAGACAGGGATCAATTTATGTGGGCGGGTAAAGCACAAAAAATGTAGCCGACAATATTAAAAATGTAGTGAGTGTGCGCTTTTCACTTTTTATTTTATTTTTATTTTTTAAGCAGTACTACTACTCCCAGCATGAAACACAATGTTCCATGATGGGAATAGTAGTACCTGTACTAATAGACAGACCGCCTGTTGCGATCCTCCTGTTTAATGTATAGATGCGGTGGCCGCTCTTCTATGGTCCCCTGCCCTGACGTATATATACACATATTCATATTTCCCGCAGAGAGCTGTGATTGGCCAGATGGTTCCAGCCAATCACAACTCTGGGGGAAATAGGAACATGTGTATATATACGGCTGTGCAGGGGACCTTAGAAGAGCGGCCACTGCATCCATACATTATACAGGAGGATCACAGCTGGTGTCAGTACTGATACCAGCTGTGATCTTTCCTTAACTACAAGTGCTACTACTCCCAACATGGAGTACACTCTGCTCTATGCTGGGAGCTGTAGTATCTGCATTAATAGACAGATCGCATCATGTGTCAGAAGTTACACTCGCTGTGATATGTCTATTAATGCAGGTACTACAGCTCCCAGCATGGAGCAGAGTGTGCTCCATGTTAGGAGTAGTAGTACTTGCAGGTAAGAACAGAACAGCAGAGATGGAGTGGCTGTATACATCGCTCGCATCCCTGCTCTGCACTATACTCCGGCCACTCATTGAAATTTCCCTCAGAGAGCTGTGATTGGCTGCAACCATCTGGCCAATCACAGCTCCCAGGCAGAAAATATGAATGATGTTCTATTCACATCACTGGCCGGAGTATAGTACAGAGATGTGAGCGCTGTATAGAGCCGCTCCGCTTCTCTGCTATATAATGGACGATCGCATCGGGTGTCAGGACTGACATCCGGGGCGATATGTCAATAGTACAGGTACTAATACTCCCATCATGGAACAGTGTGTTCCATGCTGGGAGTAGTAGTACTACATAAAAAATTAAAAAAAATAAAAAGAGAAAAAAGTTAAACACAAACACTTTATAAAAAAAAACTTTATTAACATTTTGTAATAAAAAATAAACATTTAGTTAAATAAATTTTTACATCCCTACTGCATCCCTTTTTTTTTTTTTTTTTTTTTTTTTTTAGCACCCAACTATTTTGTTAAAACGCCAAAGGGGCCAAAAAAGGCAAATTCCACACAAAGGTAAAAACGCAAGAAAAAATGCCAAAACGCAGGGAAAAACTGTGGCAGTTTTTTGGGTTTTTTTTCTGGCATTTTTAAGTCAAAAAAATCGGCTGAGTAAAAATCTCAGTGGAGTCCTAGCCTTGTAGTAAACGTAACAGCATACATGGCCACCTATTCACACTGGGTATATAAGGTGCGTTTTAAAGGGAAGACTCAACAGGTGGCACCCTGACTGGCCTGCCTGGCACTAAATAGCTGTGCTCCAACGATCCCGGAACAACCCATCCGCCCTCCTCAGAAATTACAAAGTATTAAAAACATACTATGCCGCACCATGACTCTGATGCTGCGCTGAGGCTGGAGTTTACGCCAGGAAGGAAGACAGCGCAGCACCAACAGGCATATGAACAATAGTGAAGCCACAAGAAAAATAAATAAAAAACAACTCGGTACGTTACCCACCCCAAAATGTGCATGAAGCTGTATTACTAATGATGTTTCTTTTTTTTTTTTTTTAAGGAAAAATTTTAGTGCCACGTATTTTGTGCCTTATTCTATTTTAACACAACATTGATTTAAAAATTTAGTGGGTACGCCAGCATGGTCGTGTCCTAAAATTAACAAGGTGTGCAGTGTATATTTTCAACCTTAAAATTAATAGAGTTATTAGTTATATAATAATTTTTTTCTATAATTAACATTAAAGGGGTACTCCAGTGGAAAACTTTTATTTATTTTTAAATCAACTGATGCCAGAAAGTTTCACAGATTTGTAAATTACTTCTATTAAAAAAACTTAATCCTTCCAGTACTTATAGCTGCTTAATACTACTGAGGAAATTATTTTCATTTTGGAACAGAGCTCTCTGCTGATATCACGAGCACAGTGCTCTCTGCTGACATGTCATGGCAGTACGGAGATGTCAGTAGAGAGCACTGATAAAGATTTTTTAATTGAAGTAATTTACAAATCTGTTTAACTTTCTGGCCCCAGTTGATTTAAACAAAAAGTTTTACACCGTTGTACCCCTTTAACATTAATGTAGTAGCTTTGTTTCATGATGCAGAACAAGAACAGAAGTTAAAGTGGGTGTTAATTTCCTTTTCTGTGGACTTTTGGACTTTCTGTAAGGCAGGTTGGACCTGGAATACATATGTGAGTTTTAAATGGAGATGCAACTTTTTTTCTTCATAAATAGCGACTATCACATTTGATAAATACATGACCACTGCAAAGTAAAAAAAATAAAAAATTACTACGTGAGCAGATTTCAGAAATGTGCTTTGGAATAAGCAAAAATCAAAAAGTTGCAGTATGCATAGAAAAATGTATGTAAGTACGTGCAAATTTTTTACGCAAAAAAAAATCTACTACGTAGCTTGATAAATCTCCTTCTATGTGAATCTAGGATCTGCTGAGGGGGAGATCTGATAAACCTAAGATGGCGGTTGGAGGTCCCCTCATCTGCCTTTGACCGCTCTCATGGGGTCTTTTTCTCTGCTCTGCCTCCTAGACCAGAAAAGTAGAGTGACAATTATACTGCTTGGTGCTATGCCTATGCAAAGCACAGAACAGTATTAGCAGTCTAATGATTGGTATAAATAGTCTTCTACTGGGACATAAAAAATTAAAAAAAAATATTAAAAAAATTATGTAAATAAGCACTTCTTCCAACAAAATTTTTAATCGGCCCTTTTCCCATGTTACTGATGTAAAGGCAAGCGGAGGAGGCAGCGTCGATGTCGGCATCAGAGGCAGTAGTGAAGATCGCTGTAAAGTGGTCTTCACTGCTCCTTCTAGGAGTTTCAAAACCTTTCACTGTCCGGGCATGCTGGGAGTTGTAGTTTTGCAAAGTCTGGAGGGTCACAGTTTGGAGACCACTGTGCAGTGGTCTCCAATCTGTGCTCTTCCAGATGTTGTAAAACTACAACTCTCAGCATGCCAAGACAGTCCAGCCATGCTGGGAGTTGTGGTTCAGTAACATCTGGCCTTTCAGCTGTTGCCAAACTACAACTCCCAGCATGCATGGGCAGTCTGGGCATGCTTGGAGTTGAAATTTTGCAACATCTGGAGGGCTACAGTTTGGACACAACTGCACAGTGGTCTCCAAACTGTTCTCCTCCAGTTGTTGCAAATCTACATCTCCCAGCAAGCCCTTCGGCTGTCTGGGCATGCTGGGTGTTGTAGTTTTGCAACAACTGGAGGCACACTGGTTGGGCAACATTGTCTTTTTCCTAACTCAGTGTTTCCCAACCCGTATGCTTCCAGCTGTTGCAAAACTACAAGTCCCAGCATGCCCTTTTGCTGTCACTGCATGCTGAGAGTTGTACCTTTGCAACAGCTGGAGGTCCCCCCCCCATGTGAATGTACAGGGTACATTTACACGGGCAGGGGTTTACAGCGAGTTTCTCACTGCAAGTTTGAGATGCAGCAAATTTTCCACTGCAGCTCAAACTCCCAGTGGGAAACTCGTTGTGAAACACCTCCGCCCCCCCCCCCCCCCATGTGAATGTACCCTAAAAACACTATACTACACTAAACCTATACAAAATAAAAAGTAAAAGCACTACATACACACACACACACACCCTTACACAGTTACCCCCCCCCCTCCTCCCCAATAATAATGGAAAGCGTCTTCTGTTTCCAAAATAGTATGCCATGTGTTTGTTTGTTTGTTTTGCTGTTATGGAACCATAGGGGCTTCCTAAATGTGACATGCCCCCTAGAAACCATTTCAGCAAAATTCACTCTCCAAAATCCCATTGTTGGTCCTTCCCTTCTGAGCCCTCTACTGCGCCCGCTGAACACTTTACATACACATATGAGGTATTTCCTTACTTGAAAGAAATTGGGTTACAAATTTTGGGGGGCTTTTTCTCCTATAACCCCTTGTAAAAAATCAAGAACTGGGTCTACAAGAACATGCGAGTGTAAAAAATTAGATTTTGAATTTTCTCCTTCACTTTGCTGCTAGTCCTGTGAAACACCTAAAGGGTTAACACACTTACTGAATGTCATTTTGAATACTTTGAGGGGTGCAGTTTTTATAATGGGGTCATTTGTGGGGTATTTCTAATATGAAGGCCCTTCAAATCCACTTCAAACCTGAACTGGTCCCGGAACTGTCCAGAGCAGCATCTGTTTGCTATGGGGATTTTCTCCTACTTTGGACAGTTCTTAAAATGGACAGAGATGTCAGCAGAGAGCACTGTGGTCATGATTCAGCAGAGAGCTCTGTGTTCCAAAAAGAAAATAATTTCCTATGTAGTGTTCAGCATCTAATAAGTACTGCAAGGATTAAGATTTTTTTAAAAGAAGTAATTTAAAAATCTGTTTACAAATCTGTTTTGTCACTCCTTCGCTTCTGAACCCTCTAGTGCACCCACAGAGCACTTTATGCTCACATATGGGGTATTTCCTTACTCGAGAGAAATTGGGTTACACATTTTGGGGGGCATTTTTTTCCTTTTACCCCTTGTAAAAATTCAAAAACTGGGTCTACAAGAACATGTTAACAAACATTCTGAATATAATTTTGTATACTTTAAGGGGTGCAGTTTTTATAATGGGGTCATTTATTGTTTTTTTTTTATATGAAAAACTGGTCCCTGAAAAATTCCAATTTTGAAAATTTTGTGAAAAATTTGAAAATTGCTGTTGAATTTTGAAGCCTTCTGATGTCTTCCAAAAGTAAAAACATGTCAACTATATGATGCAAACATAAAGTAGACATATTGTATATGTGAAACAATATGTAATTTATTTGGTATGTCTATTTTCCTCACAAGCAGAAAGCTTCAAAGTTAGAAACATGCATGACATTTTGGAATGATGCAAGTATTGAGGAAAATTTACCACTATGATAAAGTAGAATATGTCATGAAAAAATAATCTTGTAATCAAATTCATAAGTAAAAGCATCCCAGAGTTATTATTGCGTAACCCCTTAAGGACTGAGCGTTTTTCCGTTTTTGCACTTTCGTTTTTTCCTCCTTACGTTTTAAAAATCATAACCCTTTAAATTTTGCACCTAAAAATCCATATCATGGCTTATTTTTTTTTGCGCCACCAATTCTACTTTGTAATGACATCGGTCATTTTACCCAAAAATCTACGTTGAAATGGTAAAAATATCATTGTGTTGAAAATATCATTGAATTAAAAATGCCATTTTGTAACTTTTGGGGGCTTCCGTTTCTACGTAGTACATTATTCGGTAAAAATAACACCTTATCTTTATTCTGTAGGTCCATACGGTTAAAATGATACTATACCTACTTATATAGGTTTGACTTTGTCGCACTTCTGGAAAAAATCATAACTACATGCAGGAAAATGTATACGTTTAAAATTGTCATCTTCTGTCCCCTATATTTTTATAACTTTTGTATTTTTCGGCATACAGGGCGGTATGATGGCTCATTTTTTGCTCCGTGATCTGTAGTTTTTATCGGTAGCATTTTTGTATTGATCGGACATTTGGATTACTTTTTATGTATTTTTTCATGATATAAAAAGTGACCAAAAATATGCTTTTCAGACTTTGGACGTTTTTTTGCGCGTACGCCATTGACCATGCGGTTTAATTAATTATATATTTTTATAATTCGGACATTTCCGCATGCGGCAATAGCACATATGTTTATTTTTATTTACACAGTTTTTTTTAAATGGGAAAAAGGGGGTGATTCAAACTTTTATTAGGGAAGCGGTTAAATGATCTTTATTCACTTTATTTTTCACTTTATTTTTGCAATGTTATAGCCCCCTTAGGGGGCTATAACACTGCACTAACTGATATTTTACATTGATTACCATAGGAAACCATTGATCTGTGATTCTGCCGCTTGACTGCTCATGCCTGGATCTCAGGCACTGAGCAGTCATTCGGTTATCAGACACCAGGAGGCAGGTAAGGCGACCCTCCTCGTGGTACGCCCTCAGTCCTTAACGAGTTAATGTGACAGTTGCCAGATGTGCATAAAATGCTCTGGTCCCTAAGGTCAAAATGGGCTTGGTTCTTAAGGGGTTAAAAGTTTTTACCTAAAAGTGTACAGTGTGAAAACAAAACCCTCCAAAAATAGCAAAATTGCAGTTTTCTTTTATTTTCCCCACTCAAATATATATATTTTTTTAGGTTTGCCATACAATTTATAATAAAATGAGTGATGTCATTCTCTCATCTATTGTAGCTACTTCCCTTGGTCAATTGAAGTTTGAATTACTACTGTTTTCATTACTGAGCTCCACTATTAATGGCCGAACCTTGCAGCTCAAAAACAGCGTTCAGAATATTTAGTTCCACACTGGCCAGTGGAGTACCCCTTTAATCCACCTGAAAGTTTGAGTACTGACTATTTTTGGCAGTCAAATACTAACTCAAATACCCTTGGTACTTATTCTGCTACAGTCTTGCAGATTTATTTTTATAATTTCACAATCCCACTATATATGTTTCAAAGTACTTCTTTTACCACAGGCCCTTTCAGTTAGGTCTCTAAAACTACTAGATGTAAAGTAAGCTCAGTGAATTTTTATTTTTTTTATTTTTATTAATGTCTCTGCTAAGGACAACTGCCTACTTCCAAATTTCATTTCTTCACACATCCTATTCCACTTCTTGACCGATAAGTCAATTTGAAAGTCTCTCTCCCATGTAGCCATGTAATCTAGTTTACCCTCAGGGGGTTTATTCGGCTCTGAATAAATACATGATATCATTTCCTGCCTTTTCGGTCCCCCAAATAAATCTTCTCGAGTCATGACTTCTTACTGATTCCATCTTTCAAATATTTATTTTATTTATTTATCTGCATAAAGCTAAAATTTTTCCTTTTTCCTTTTTTGTATCTCCCGTTTGTCTGTTACTTTTTCTAATCTATCATTGGCTTGAAATCAATGTATTATAACATATATTTTTGATTCCACTATTTAAAACTCATGATCTAAACCAAACTTGAATGGAGGAATAACTGAAAATTTTATATCAAATTAAAGGGGTTCTCCACTGCTTTAACCTTCTTTGGCCAGTTAGTTAGTACTGTGGCTATATGTCATTAACACTTTCTTTCCTGTTGCTAACGCTACTATATGTGTTTTTTTTTAACCTTTTTCAACAGACCGGAAGCTGGTTAATTACTTAGTTTGCTGGCTTGCCTCGACCACTTTTTTTTTTCTCCCGTCGCCATCTTACCATCGATACGTCACCCTGCAGTGTGTTCTGTGGGAGGCCGGCCTGCCCCTTGCTCCGTTCGTGCCCGCCTCCAACGCTAATGAATATTCTGCCATCATAAGCGCGCACCTCCTTACTTTCATCTTCTTCTAAAGGCTGCTTGCGGCAAATCGGCTCCGGTGATTGGTGCATGCGCAGTTCGTCCTCGATCGTGAGGGTCATCTACGCATGTGCCATTGGGATGTCAGTCTCGGGCCTGGCGTGTTGGGGGATTGTCAACACTAACCTAGGTTAGTGTTAACAATCCCCAAGCGGGTCAGGCCAGAGGATGACATCACAATGGCACATGCGCAGATGACCCTCACGATCGAGGACGATCTGGCTTTGGCTCAAAAACTGCAGTGGCAGTTTTCCAAAAACTGCCAGAAAAAAAAAACTAGTGGAATCCTAGCCTCACACGAATATAAAAACCACACATAGGAACCACCCGGAAAAGCAACCTCCAAAACAGCTGGAAAATCTGCTTTGCAATTTTTAGAAATACATGGGGGAGATTCATCAAAACCTGCCTAAAGGAAGAGTGGTGCAGTTGCCCATAGCAACCAGTCAGATCGCTTCTTTCATTATTCACAGGCCTCTTTAAAAATGAAAAAAGCAATCTGATTGGTTGCTATGGGCAACTGCATAACTCTTCCTCTATACAGGTTTTGATAAATCTCCCCCCATGTGTTTTTCAAAGCTATTTTTGAGGATTTTTTTTCAAGCAGTTTTTATGCTATTCTGACAATTTTTAATTGAAGTCAATGACTGAGTCTAGCTGAAGCTGGGTCTGTATTCTAAAGTGTTGTATTATTAAGTGTTACATTTGAGAAGTTTTATAAGCAGAAGTTTAAAAAGCAGGAGTTGTAAGCAGGACCCACTGTAACTGTAAGTATTACACTCCGTTGATAAAAGTAGTTTTTCTTAATAGTTAATAACAGCTGTTTGTCACCAAGGATATGGACAGCAGGATTGGAGGTTTTCTTCAGTGCACATTGTGCCACATGTATACATCTCTGGAGCAGCAGCTTCAGGGTGAATACCGCTGTGACAAATGTGAGCATGTTGCCCATCTGGAAGCTCGTATTAGAGATCTAGAGGAGCAAAATGCAACATTGAGGGCGATTGACAATCTTACAGAGCAAGCAGTTAGTGGGGTAGAAATGGAGGTTGGAGAAACTAGCCAGGAGGCCCAAGTAGGGAGCTGGGTTAATGTAGTTAGAGGGACTGGAAAGGGGGCAAGGAAAAGGAAGGTCACTTCTGCTTCTGATCTCCCAAGTAAAATTGCCAAGTTGGGCGATGATGCGAGGGCCTCAGTGTCAGAGATGGCAACCCTAGTGGATACTGTTCTCCCTAACAGCCGGGGGAACAGCTCAACTAGTAGTGTGGGGGATGGTAACGCAGGTAGGCCAAGACAGTTAGTTGTGGTAGGGGATTCTATAATCAGGAAGACGGATAGAATAATTTGTCGCCAAGACCACCTCAACCGAATGGTTTGCTGTCTCCCTGGTGCCAGGGTTCGGCATGTGGTGGAAAGGGTGGACAAATTACTAGGGGGGGCTGGGGATGACCCAGCTGTCGTGGTCCATGTGGGAACCAACGACAGAATACATGGTAGGTGGAGGTCCTTGAAGAATAATTACAAGGAACTAGGTGCCAAGCTGAAGGGAAGGACCTCTAAGGTTGTGTTCTCTGGAATACTTCCTGTGCCATGCGCATCACAGGAAAGACAGCGGGAGCTTAGGGAGTTAAATGCATGGCTTAAGTCGTGGTGTGAGGGGGAAGGGTTTGGGTTTTTAGAGCACTGGGCTGACTTTTCATTAGGGTACAAACTCTATTCTACGGATAATTTGCACCTGAATGGAAGGGGGTCTGCTGTGCTGGGGGAGAGAATCCTGGAAGGGGTGGCTGAGTATTTAAACTAGGTGAGTGGGGGGAGGATAATAAAGCAAAGAAAGCAGACAGTGGGATGGATAGGTTAGAGAGGGGTCAGGACATAATGGCGGGTGGAGAGGAGTCCTGTGGGGGGAGGTTAAGAGCAGTGGATAAGGAGATTCATGCGTTACAAACCAGCTGTAAAAATAAATGTAGCCCGAAAAATTGTAATCCCAATAATTAAAAAAATTCCATTAGCCCCAATAACTCAATAACTACAATAAGCCCCATTAACTCAAAAAATACCGTTAGCCCCAATAACTTAAATAACAACGTTAGACGCAATAACGCAAAAAATCCCATTAGCCCCAATAACTTAAATAATAACGTTAGACCCAATAACTCAAAAAATCCCATTAGCCCCAATAACTTAAATAGTACAATTAGCCCTTATAACTCAAAAAATGACATTAACCCCAATAACTCTGAAAATCCCATTAGTGAGACTACATGTGTAAAACTTAATGGAAATGTAAAGTGTATGTTCACAAATGCCAGAAGCCTAGCAAATAAAATGGGGGAGCTTGAGGCCTTGATACTGGAGGAACACATTGATATAGTTGGGGTCACTGAGACATGGCTGGACTCCTCGCATGACTGGGCTGTCAATCTGCAGGGGTTTACATTGTTTCGCAAGGATAGAATGAAAAGAAAAGGTGGTGGAGTCTGTCTGTATGTAAGAAGTGGTATGAAAGTCAGTGTGAACGATGCCATAGTGTGTGATGATTTTGAGGAGGTGGAATCATTGTGGGTAGAATTACAAAAGGAGGGAAATACTGAAAAAATAATATTTGGTGTAATCTACAGACCCCCTAATATCACTGAAGAGATAGAAGGTCGGCTGTATAAACAAATAGAGAGGGCCGCCCGGGCAGGTACAGTGGTAATAATGGGAGATTTTAACTATCCAGATATAGATTGGGGTCCGGGGTTGGCTAAAACTACAAAGGGGAGAAAATTCCTAAATTTATTGCAGGATAATTTTATGGGCCAGTTTGTGGAGGACCCAACAAGAAGTGATGCCTTGTTGGATCTGATCATTTCCAACAACGCAGAGCTGGTTGGTAATGTAACTGTGCGGGAAAACCTTGGTAATAGCGACCACAATATAGTTACTTTTGACTTAAAATGTAGAAAACAAAGACAGACGGGGAAAGCAAAAACATATAACTTTAAAAAGGCAAACTTCCCTGGGTTGAGGGCTGCACTACAGGACATAGACTGGGGGGAGGTGTTCTCAAATACTGATACAGAAGGTAAATGGGACATCTTTAAATCAACTCTAAATAACTATACAGCTAAATATATACCAAAGGGGAACAAATATAAACGATTAAAACTAAATCCTACATGGCTGACAAATGAGGTTAAAAGAGCAATAAACAACAAAAAAATAGCCTTCAAAAAATACAAATCTGATGGGTCAGCTATAACATTTAAACAGTACAAAGAGCTTAATAAAATCTGTAAAAATGTAATAAAAACAGCAAAAATTCAAAATGAGAGACAGGTGGCCGAAGAAAGCAAAACTAATCCTAAATATTTTTTTAGATATATAAATACAAAAAAACCAAGGACAGAGCATGTAGGACCCCTTAATAATGATAATGGGGAGGTTGTCACGGGCGATCAAGAGAAGGCGGAGCTACTGAATGGGTTCTTTAGTTCTGTATATACTAAGGAAGAAGGAGCTGACATTGGCCAGGTCAGTGCTGGTAACACATCATATAATGTACTGAACTGGCTTAATGTAGAGATGGTACAAGGTAAGTTAAGTAAAGTAAATGTAAGCAAATCTCCAGGGCCGGATGGACTACACCCAAGAGTTCTTAGAGAGGTAAGTCCAGTAATATCTGTACCCTTGTTCATGATATTTAGAGATTCTCTGGTGTCTGGTATTGTGCCAAGGGACTGGCGCAAGGCTAATGTGGTACCAATCTTCAAGAAGGGCTCTAGGTCTTCGCCAGGCAATTATAGACCGGTAAGTCTAACGTGCATTGTGGGTAAATTGTTTGAAGGACTTATAAGGGATTACATACAGGAATACATAGGGGATAATAGTATTATAAGTGATAGCCAGCATGGGTTTACTAAGGATAGAAGTTGTCAAACCAATCTAATTTGCTTTTATGAAGAGGTGAGTAGAAGCCTTGACAGAGGAATGGCTGTGGATATAGTGTTTCTGGATTTTGCCAAAGCGTTTGATACTGTCCCTCACAGACGTCTGACAGGTAAGTTAAGGTCCTTGGGTTTGGAAACTTTAGTTTGTAACTGGATTGAACACTGGCTCATGGATCGTACCCAGAGAGTGGTGGTAAATGATTCGTACTCTGATTGGTCCCCGGTTATTAGTGGTGTACCCCAAGGTTCAGTACTGGGCCCACTGCTGTTTAATTTATTTATCAATGATATAGAGGATGGTATTAACAGCTCTGTTTCTATCTTTGCAGATGACACCAAGCTTTGTAGCACAGTACAGTCTATAGAGGATGTGCATAAGTTACAAGATGACTTGGATAGACTAAGTGTCTGGGCATCCACTTGGCAAATGAGGTTCAATGTGGATAAATGTAAAGTTATGCATCTGGGTACTAATAACCTGCATGCGTCGTATGTCTTAGGGGGGATTAAACTGGCAGAGTCACTGGTAGAGAAGGATCTGGGTGTACTTGTAGATCACAGACTACAGAATAGCATGCAATGTCAGGCTGCTGCTTCCAAAGCCAGCAGGATATTGTCATGTATCAAAAGAGGCATGGACTCAAGGGACAGGGACATAATACTCCCCCTTTATAAAGCATTGGTACGGCCTCACCTGGAATATGCTGTTCAGTTTTGGTCGCCTGTTCATAAAAGGGACACTGCAGAGTTGGAAAGGGTGCAGAGACGCGCGACCAAACTAATATGGGGCATGGAACATCTTAGCTATGAGGAGCGATTAAAGGAGTTACAATTGTTTAGTCTTGAGAAGAGACGTTTAAGGGGGGATATGATAAACGTATATAAGTATATTAATGGCCCATACAAAAAATATGGAGAAAAACTGTTCCAGGTTAAACCCCCCCAAAGGACGAGGGGGCACTCCCTCCGTCTGGAGAAGAAAAGGTTTAGTCTAAAGGGGCGGCACGCCTTCTTTACCGTGAGGACTGTGAATTTATGGAACGGTCTACCTCAGGAACTGGTCACAGCAGGAACAATTAACAGCTTTAAAACAGGGTTAGATACATTCCTGGAACAAAATAACATTAAAGCTTATGCAGAATTATAAAACTACATCCCTTTCCCTTATCCCCTTACATCCTTCCCTTCAATCCCCTGGTTGGACTTGATGGACGTATGTCTTTTTTCAACCATACTAACTATGTAACTATGTAACTATGTAACTATGTAATGGGGGAGATTTATCAAAACCTGTGCAAAGGAAAAGTTGACCAGTTGCCCATAGCAACCAATCAGATTGCTTCTTTTATTTTGCAGAGGCCTTGCGGAAAATGAAATAAGCAATTTGATTGGTTGTTATGGGCAACCCCTATGGGAACTGGAAACTGCACATTTTGAAAAGCATTTTTGGGGCCTTTTTTAGGTGTTTTTTTGGGTGTTGTTAGGTCTTTTTTGGTGACTTTTTGCCCACGTAACCATACTCTTAAGCAGCATAGAAGTTCATTCTATTTATAAAGCTTAAAGAAATACGCTGGCAAAAATGTACTTCTACAGGATAGGGGATAAGTAGCTGATCCACTATGAGCGGGGAGTCTGATCTCCAGGACGGGACCCGACACACTCACTGAGGAACATATTTCCATTTGCGTTTCCCTTCTAACCTTTTATAGATATCTCCAACGATTTTTCTACAAATTGAAGTGCCACACTGAGTCCTTGGAATTGCACAAGTCACTCTGTGGTCTTGCACCTTCAGCAGTCCTTGTCACAGCAGGATGGAAACATTTGTTTAGTAAGGTTTGGCAAACCTGCTTTTCTCTAAGGCCATGTTCACACATCAGAATATCCATAGAGAATTCCACATTGGAATTTAGCATGAAGGTTCCACTACTGCAGAGTCCCGTTGAATTCAACGAGATACTGCTACGCTGTGCACACTGCAGAATTTCAGTGCCAGATGTTTCTGTTTATGCTTTTTACGGACATCGCATGGAACACACAGCCGTCTATGAGATGGCGCATTCCTGTGCAGTCCTAGCATTTGCATGTTTATGCTGACGCCCACAGTCTGCGGAATGTCCGCACAGAGAATTTTTATGTGGACATTCCAACGTGTGAACATGGCCTAAGTAATCAAGAGTTCTTCTTACATTAACCCCTTAACGACTTTGTGGCACCTCACCTTAGTTTTTTGCGCGACTAATTGAACTTTGTAATGACACCTTTCATTTTACCATAAAATGTATGGCACAAACAAAAAAAATATTATTTGTGGTTGAAAATTGAAAAGAAAACTGCAATTTTGCTAATTTTGGTGGGTTTTGTTTTTACGCTGTGCACTTTATGGTAAAAATGACATGTTCTATTTACTCTATGGGTCAATATAATTAACATGATACCCATGTTTACATGTTATTGTACTGATTTTAAAAAATGTCAAACTTTTTTAACAAAATAAGTAGGTTTAAAATTTCCTTACACTTTTATTACTTTTTTTTTTTACATTTACATTGTAATTTTTAAGTCCCCACATGGGACTATTTATAGCAAGCTATTTATTGCTTTTATTGTTCATGGCCATGTTACCAGCCCACCAGCTTCATGCTACTACCAGTTTGCCATCTCATGCTGTAAGCTAGTTCGCCATCTGATGCTGTACATTAGTGACATCTGTCTGCCATCTCATACTGTATGCTATTAACATCTGTCTTCCATCTCATGCTTTGTGCTATTAACGTCAGTCAGCCACCACCTGCTGTACATGGGCTACTACGGGCAACACCAATCCACTATCAACCTACATCCAGCCAAGCCTACACATACACAACCCATCATCCCAATCAGACTTAACTATTTTAGAACACCAATTCTGTTGCTACTCCCAAAAAAGGCATCATTTTTGGAACATGTAAAAAAAACCATGCCGTCTTCTTCACTTGCTAGACTAAGAACCTGTTGCTACTCCAAAAAATTTATCATTTTTGGCATGCCGGGATAAAGCCACAGCATCTTCCCATGCCGCTGTGTGTATATTAACACTAGCAGGCATCTACCGACGACCAGGGATACTTTATGCCACTTTATTTTGGTGTGAAAAAGTCTAAAAAAATGGGCGAGCTGGAATACTTACCACAGGTTACCGCATGTCGCCATAACTGAACACTTTAAAACTACTTGAATACATTCATAACAATGTTAGACAGGGGTTTAGAGGTGTTAGGCAGTATTACAAATGTGTTTAGGAGCCTATTTAATTGCCGGTTTGAGTCGGACAAAGCAGAACCAAACTTGTGATTTCCAAAAAGTTTGCCGCGTCCGGCAAGCCAAACTTTTCAAAAGTTTGGTCAACTCTACTTCTAATATAGCCCCAAAAAGCACTATATATTACCTTTGAGTTAGGTAAGGTTCACATTGTGTTTTGTGTTTATGCTTCACTGTTTTAAGGGGTGTAGCTATAGGGGGTGTAGAGGTAGCAGTCAAACCAGGGCCCTGTTGCCTAAGTGGGCCTAAAATAACATCTGCTCCTTAAGAGACCAATATTATAATTGGGCTCTGTTGCATATTTTACATTGGGGCCCAGAAGCTACAAGTTACGCCACTGACTGTTTCCATTTCTTTACCTTTAATTTTACTGTATTCAGAGGCATAGTCATCTACACTGTTGTATACAGCAGAACAAAAGTACATATTGTAATGTATTTTTATAATGTAAATCAATGAAAAATGTATGGCTATAGCATTATCCATTTTAAGCATCGGTTAATATATACAGTTTTGTTCTTTTCAAAAGTATTAAACATATACAATAAATGTTAATAGAATGCAGTGTGAACCTAGTTTTAAATGTCCTACTCCCTGTCTTGAGTAACTACTCTTATAGGGGGGGGATTTAACATTGGATGTAGACTAAATGTTAGCTCTGAATTTGTCCCAAAAAATTTTGTTTGCCACTTTTTTTTGGGACTTTTCAAGTAGACAACTTTCTTACGATGGTGTAGGTATGTCAATATTAAAGGGGTATTCCGGGCAAAAGCATCTTATCCCCTATCCTTTGGAGATGTCTGATCGCAGGGGGCCCGCTGCTTGGACCCCCCGCGATCTCCCTGCATCACCCGCATTGTATGCAGGGCTGCATCTCTAGTTTCAGAATCCTCCGGGCGTCTCTAGTTTCAGAAACCATCACACCCCCTCCCATAGGCATGAATGGAGGGGGCATGGCGTCATGTCTCCAGTCCCGGAAACCCGGAGGTTTCCTAAACTAGAGACGCAGCCCTGCATAGAATGCGGATGCTGCAGGGAAATCGAGGGGGGTCCCAGAAGCGGGTCCCCTGCTATCAGACATCTTATCCCCTATACTTTGGATAGGGGATAAGATATTTTTGCCCGGAATACCCTTTTAAGTAGTTTTTCTGCATTGATCATGGATTTATTATGTTTGTCACACAAAAAATCACAAAACCCTTAATTTTTGGCAAATCTACAGCAGCACAGGCCTGGGGCTAACAACACTGGCTGTGAACAGCATAAGTAAAAAGTTGCACAATTGGTTGCAATAGGTTAAAAAGAGGAACCATACATAGTAGTGTACTTAAATGTCATTTAAAAAAAATGTACTATCAATAGAGTACAGTATTTATCATGCCATGGTATAATTTATTACATTTAGCGCCAGTACACATTACGACTAAACAACTTAAAGTTATAGAAAAAGTTTTCACCTCCACTCTTGATAAATCCCCTCCCCCATTGACTGTGTTATTTACTTTGACATTTGAGAGGTTAATGGTCTATCTATATTATTAGTATATTTGTAAAATCTGAATTATCATTCTAAACACTTTTTACTTAAAGAGTATCTTTCATGATCTTGTAAAATTTTACAATCCTCCCAGTTCACTGCCCCATCCTGATAAACCACCACCTGCCTTTATTTTTACTATTTTTTTAGTTTTCTACCTTGATATTGCTCTGTATTTTCTTCTCAGTCAGATTCACAGACTGGGAAGGGGTGTTACCCAGCAGGCGTGACATCATCTGAAGCCATACAGGGGTGTACTTCCTTCCTCACTCTGCTACACACAGCCCAGAGCAGTATTGTGTGTGAGATGAGCTATGATTGGCTAAGGCTGCACAAACCAACCTTAGCATTTCCTGATTTTGGACTTCTGCCAGGCCAGCAGGAGTCCAAAGTCTGTGCAAGAGATATGGGGGGGGGGGGATGTGCTCTGGACAAGTAGGGAGACACTTAATGGCAGCTTTTTTAAACACAAATAAAACATAGAAGCTTCATATGTTTTTTTTAAACAAAGTCATTAGAAAGATTTTTATTTACCAGAAGCAGTGCAATAGCAAAAATTTGTTTTAAAGAGGGTAGCCATTTAATCTTGGCCTATTATATAAAATCTGAGTTTCAATATTTTTTTTATCTGCTATACTGAATATAAAGAAAATACATTGTGATATGCTTTCTCCAGCTTTGCTTACTGATTTTCAGACTGAGCCAGAGTCTGTCCTTCCTCTTTATTTTCATGAAGCTAACTTAATAATATTATCCCTAATGTACGCCTTATGTGCTAACAATATTGTACCCACATGCACCTATTCTGTCTCATTAATAGCAAAATACAATTTAATGTCCTCTTCAATTTGTTTCCTAATTATTTCATCTGACAACAAAGTATCATTTACTCTCCAATCTCTCAACCTCTGCACCTCTTGTCCAAACTTTAATTCTGTCATCACAGCATCATTATTGGACCAAGCACGATACAGTAAGTGCCTAGAATAAACAAAGCTTCAAATTATCACCACCGTTACTAAAATCACACGTACGGTATTCTGGAATAAATTATGTAAATCTGTGAATAATTAGTATATCCCTTTAGTTATTAGTTTATCGTTCATGTATCTAACTTATACCTACCTGAGTATTACTTTGAGATATTAAAGGACATCAGTCATCAGTGTCACCTGCACTAACCTGTTGGTACAGACAGTAAGTGCAGGTGATACTGATGACAACGATTCTTACCTGGTCCCCTTCCGTGCTGTGGTTCTCTGGCCATACTCTTCGGTATCTTAAGCTCTGGGTCCGACTTGGAGCATGGACGGAGCTTAGTGACGTCACCACTGCTGTTTGCCAGCAGCGGGACCCAACAGAGAACAGCAGCGGTGATGTCACTAAACTCCGCCCATGCTCCAAGTCGGACCCTGAGTTGAAGATACCAAAAAAAAAGGACAGCCAGAGTACCACAGCACGGGAAAGGACCAGGAAAGTATGGTTGTCATCAGTGTCACCTGCATTACCTTTCTGCATCGATAAGTTAGTGCAGGTTACGCTGATTACAGATTTCCTTTAATATTTTGAAATAATTTGAAGTTCGTATCTAAAGGTTAAGTCATTTTAATGCATGCATATTTTCCTACATGCTTAGACTGAATTCTCTGGTGATCAACAAAAAGAAATATAATAAGAGATAATTATATAACCAGTCCTCAAGAAGTAGTGAAAATAAGTAGTGAAAAAAGGGGAAAGAATAAAAAAGGGAAAAATTAGTGGTTTTGAATAAAAAATGTACAGTGATATGTGAAATAAAAAAAAAAATAAAGACAACAGTAAAAAATAAATAAAAATGAAAAAGAGAAAGGGGAGAAGAAAATGATAAATAAATGAGGAAAAATACAAAATAAATAAAAGTGCACAGTATCGAAGAAAAAAGGATGAAATCAAAGTGATAAATAGGAAAAAATTTGAATATTAATAATTTGTTAAAAAACAAAAAAATAATGAATAAGCCTGCAGAAAATGATAATACTTAAACAATCATATGCATTTATTAAAAATAAAACTGATTGAAGCCTGGGCAGGGCCCTTGCTCTGGCATGCGATAAAAATATTCCAATAAAATAATAAAAATGCCAACTATCTCAAATTACAAAAATAGTCCTAATCTGAACACATTTATAATATCAAAAAAGGCAATAAATCCCATCCATTATCACTTCATTTTTCTGAATCACACAATAATAACCCCTCTGAATTGTCTTTTGTGGCACTACAGTTAGTTAGAAAATGTTGGAGAGGTAGTGATCTCATTTCTCGTCTATCTAGGGCAGAAGCAAGGAAGATCTTCGAATTTGACTCTCTAGTCCCTAAAGGACTCAATGCAGAGATGGAACTTTTTGGATTTCTTTGACACGCCCGCTGGGTCCTTTTCCATGACCCGTCATTGTCTGGTCGTTTATCGACACAATGACGTGCCCTGGTGGGAACCCCGCGTGCGATCTACATATATACTATTATCCTCGACTGTGTCTTTTATTGTCAAAACTGTGAGATTGTTACATTCTGCCTGAGTACCATGTCATATTTTAGTATATATTTTAATATAGTTTTTTCACCATGTCCTATCACACATCTGTTTGTCTGTTTTCTTCTTTCTATCTTTTTCTCTTCTTTTTCACTTTTCATATATTAATTTTACTTCTTTACAGTTTAGTGTTTTATTACTCATCCATCTATTGATTGATCAAATTTAGTGTAATTTATACCTGTGATGCTTTATACACAATTTTCTCGATATGATTTTATTTTATATATATATACACATCTATGTATATCTATGTATATGCACCCATGTGTGCACATTCACCTATCAATTTAACATCTTTATATTCTTATTTTTGTCTATATTAAATATATATTTTATTATATTTTTTTTTTATTTTTATTTTTTATTTTTTTATATTTATATTTATTTATTTGTACACAACTACACTAGATGAGTGATATAACTTATGCACATTTTATATCTCTGTATTATCCATATATCATCTGCTAGATCCGATTCCATGTTTTCCATATGTTCTTCTATTTATTGGTTAGTGACATCATCGCTTTTTTCTTATATAAGCCTGCCTCATATGTACTGGCCTTCTTAACCTAATCAGGCTACTGAGGAATGCGACATTAAGTCGTGAAACGCGTTTAGCCTTGTCTTACATTCATTTGCCATCCCTCTCAAATTTGGCTTGACACCTGTATCAGCCGATACTACCTGGACAGCGCTGTAGGACCCGGACTAGTGGACCACTGTGAATTAACGCGCCATTCACACGCCACGAGGACGCCGGGCAGCGGCTGCCGTTTTCTCCATAGACCGGCCACTAAGTTGTGCGAAGCACGATACTCCCACCTGGCTACGATCTATTACCCAGCGGCTTACATTATCGTAATCGGGAGCATCACACCGTCCCAACCACGGCACGATAAGTACCTCTTTACCCATACCAGGGCAGTGATCGATCCGGTCCGTGCGGGCACTGGGCTCCCACAGTCCCCGGAGACTGCAACTTTGGAGATATACAGCCGCCGATCATCACGGTGAATATAAGCATAAGGTACTGTGCCTGATCTCACATAAGCAGCTGTATCTTGCTATCAATATTGTTATTTCTACAAACATTTGTTGTGGGACACAAGTAGATAACAGCGAGCAATTACAATGAAACATTGAAACATTTATCACAGCTCAAGGTGACTGTATTCTATATAGGAGTATCATTGGAGCACACAGTCTCTCCGATCACCGGATTTTTCATTTAATATTGTTGCTATTCACATCATTTTTTCGGCTACAAAGGACTATTTTTGTAATTTGAGATAGTTGGCATTTTTATTATTTTATTGGAATATTTTTATCGCATGCCTGAGCAAGGGCCCTGCCCAGGCATCAATCAGTTTTATTTTTAATAAATGCATATGATTGTTTAAGTATTATCATTTTCTGCAGGCTTATTCATTATTTTTTTGTTTTTTAACAAATTATTAATATTCACATTTTTTCCTATTTATCACTTTGATTTCATCCTTTTTTCTTCGATACTGTGCACTTTTATTTATTTTTTATTTTTCCTCATTTATTTATCATTTTCTTCTCCCCTTTCTCTTTTTCATTTTTATTTATTTTTTACTGTTGTCTTTATTTTTATTTTTATTTTTATTTCACATATCACTGTACATTTTTTCTTCGAAACCACTAATTTTTCCCTTTTTTATTCTTTCCCCTTTTTTCACTACTTATTTTCACTACTTCTTGAGGACTGGTTATATAATTATCTCTTATTATATTTCTTTTTGTTGATTACTGGGTCTTTTGGGGTTTTTAGAGCTACCAGTTAACCTCGGAGTAGATGGTAGATTGAGCTGCACTGCCTCTTTGTCTTCTATTGAATTCTCTGGTGCCCAGTAGGAATTGACCAAACAAGTAAGCGTTCTATGCAGCTCTCCAATCAGAAGGGGATTTGATAGCAGTGGGCATCTACTACAGGACGGTAATACAGATGAATATTGTTAGCTGCCTGCATGGACATTCAGTTTCATATGCTACAGGATACTATAGACTTAAAGCTTTTAAGACCATGTGAGGAGATGACTGTGCAGGCTACAATTATGCAATGACATCATCACTCTTTCTAGCACCTTTCCAGGATTCTACTTCCCAGTGTTATAGGCACTAAACAATCACCAGCATCATTTGTCATGGGAATAGAGCAAGGGGAATATTATTTTTATTGTCAGTTAGACCACTATTCCTTTGTAGGAATCACTCTGGGGTACCTCTACTGAGTGCGGGCACTAAAGGGGCACCAATACTGAGTGGGTGGGTTTAATGGGACCAATACTGAGTGGGGGGTTTAACTCCTTCAGGACGAAGGGCGTACCTGTACGCCCCTTGCCCGGTCCCAGTGTGTAAAACGGGGTCACACCGGGTCAGTTCCGGCTGCTAACAATAGCTGGGACCCTGGACTAATAGCGTGCCGCACCGATTGTTGAAAGTAAACGCTTCTTGGCAGCTCAGTCGGGCTGATCGGGACTATTGCAATAAAATCACGACATCCCGATCAACTAGGACGCGAGCGGAGACCCCCTTACCTTGCTCTGTCGTGTCCGATCGGCATTTGATTGCTCCAAGCCTGAGCTACAGGCTTGAGCAATCGAGCCCCTATCTCACTGATCCATGCAAAGCTATGGCTTTGCAGGGATCAGGGTAAAAGATCGGTGTGTGCAGTGTTATAGTTCCCTATGGGAGCTATAACATTGCAAAAAAAAAAAAAGTTAACAAAGGTCATTTAACCCCTTCCCTAATAAAAGTTTGAATCACCCCCATTTTCCCAGAGTGGCCCCGCATTATAGACAGGGAGATGGCTGTGGGCATACAGGTACGCCCTCGGTCTCCAACAGGTTAATATGAATGTCTGTTCAGAAAGTATTAGATTTAGTCATTTCATAAAAATTCTCCTGTTTTAAAATGTCCTGGAAAAAAATACAATAATGATAATTATCATCATCATTCTGTTTATCATCCTAAAAAAATAATATGAATTATGTGAACCAATTTTTTTGCCATCCAGTAAAATTTAACTTCAGCTCTAGGCTTTGCAATTTTGTCTTCGAACCATGAAAAATTTGGAAGATCCCAGATTACAATTGCATTTTTGTATTATTTTTCTTTTATTCCAAATCAGTTTTTTTTTTCCCAGACCATCAGTTGCCAGAATGAATTTTACAGTTTGGTGTTTAACCATATCTAAACTTAAATTATAGTTTTAATCAACCCAATAGTCTAGATGGTTACACTATGGAAATCATGATAACTTTTACTAGAGAGAATGCAAAATAATGGAAACATCTCATTGTAGCTGTAATGTCAGAGAAAATGACTTCTCCATTGCAACTGAGAAAACTACTAATAAAAAGCATTGCACAATTCTTAATACAAAAGGCACACTTAAAATGAAAGTGAGAAAATGTCCTTTAGGCTATGTCCACATACTGTTTTTTTAGCCTAATTTTGAGCTGTAAACAGCTGAAATAATGGACTAAAAGCAAAAAATGATTTAGAAAAACTGTAAGTGAACAGAATGACGGCTGAACATAAGGTTAATCCGTTAAGGAAAAAGGGCGTACCTGTACGCCCTGAGACCGCTCCCTTTCTATGATACGGGGCCAGTCAGGAGAGAGCACAGAAGAGGGCTATCAGACAGGAGTAATATTTAAAAAAAAGTGAAAAAAAGAAGTTAATAAAGATCATTTAACCTTTCCCTAATAAAAGTAAGAATCACCCCCCCCCCCCCCTTTTCCCTTTAAAAAAAAAAAAAAACAGTGTAAATAAAAATAAGCATATGTGGTATCACCGCATAGCGGAAATGTCCCATTTATAAAAATATATAATTAATTAAACCGCATGGTCAATGGTGTATGCGCAAAATAAATTCCAAAGTCCAAAATAGCGTATTTTTGGTCACTTTTTCTACCATGAAAAAATTAATAAAAAGAGATCAAAAATTCCAATCGATACAAAAATGGTACCGCCAAAAACTTCTGATCACGATACAAGAAATGAACCCTCACATGGTAAGGAGGAAAAAATGAAAGTGCAAAAAAGGAAAAACTCCTGGTCCTTAAAGGGTGAAAAAAACTGTGGGAACATAGCCTTATACTAAATAACAAAGGAATTAGTCTTTTGGGGAATAAGTCTGATTCATTTCTTCACCATATTATACAATATGTGAAGCATAAAAACATCTAAGTTGCCAACAATAATAAATAAGCAAAAGCAAGATTAAAGCAAAATATCCTGTAGTTTACATAAAACAAACATTTTCCTTTGTACAGTCACAAAAATTGTTCCTAGGGATTAAACACACTAGGGCATATTTTTTCGGAAGACAATTAAGGCTGCATGCACATCATGTTTTATGCCTCAGGCAGCATGGATCTGTTGGAAGAAACTCAAAATCGGCTGCTGGTGTATTTGTGCTTGAATTGGCAATGTCCAGAAAGTAGTCACCAAGTGACTTTGTTGGGGTTATTTTTTCTTTACTGTATTCTACTTTTGATTGGACTGAAAGATGCGTCAGACCATGTTTTTTTTTGGTCCTAACCAAAAGTCAGATATGGTTGGAAAATGATCAGAACTAAGTCACTAGGTAAATTTTTTTGGGTCATTGGATTAAATGTGGTCTGTACAGATCTGAACACAGATACACAACATAGCTTCTTCCAACAGATCCATTCCACAAATGCGCAACACGTGATGTGAATGCTCACGCATGGTTGGATTCAAATTCAGGAACCAAGACCACAAGACAACAATGCCAACTAACGATCACAGCAACTCAAATATTTTTATTTAAAAAGCAGAAGGATGCCATAATAAGGAGAACAGAAAATCATAAGGTAAGTTTTTTATTTATTTATTTGTGCCATGTATTTATATTTGAAATGTATTCTTATTATTCCCTGTATGACTTCTTTCACATTTTGTCTTTCTTCCTCATCACATTCAGATACAAGCAAAAAAAGTATATTTTCATTTAGTGGACAATGCCAGATTCAAAAACTTTTTATGGTTGTACATATTGACAAAACATTAACCTTTCTAATATACTTCATAAGAAAATGTTATTTCCTTTTTTATAGAAATCATGGCTTATAAAATAATGGCTTTGTCCAAGTGGAAGCACAGACATGGACGAAGTCCTGTAAGTGAGAGTGGACTAGCACTCCTCTGTGCTATCTCCTGTCTAATTGCACTTCTCTGGGCTCTCTTCCTTCTCATAGCACTCCTCTGTGCTCACTCCTGTCTGATAGAACTCCTCTGTGCTTTCTCCTGTCTGATAGGACTCCTCTGTGATCTTTCCTGTCTGACAGGACTCCTCTATCCTCTCTCCTGTCTGATAGCACTCCTCTGTGCTTTCTCCAGTACGATAGCACTCCTCTGTGCTCTCTCCTGTCTGATTGGACTTCTCAATGCTCTATCCTTTCTAATAGCACTCCTCTGTGCTCTCTCCTGTCTGATATCACTTCTCTGTGCTGTCTCCAGTCTGATAGGACTCCTCTGTGCTCTCTCCTGTCTGATAGGACTAATCTGTGCTTTCTCCTCTCTTATAGGACTCATATGTGCTCTCTCCTGTCTGATACCACTCCTCTGTGCTCTCTCTCCTGTCTGATAGTACAACTCTGTGATCTCTTCTGTCTGATAGTACTCATCTGTGCTCTCTCCTGTTTCACATGACTCCTCTGTGCTCTCTCCTGTCTGATATTACACCTCTGTGCTCTCTCCCGTCTGATAGGACTCCTCTGTGCTCTCTCCTGCCTGATAGGACTCCTCTGTGCTCTCTCTTGTCTGATAGGACTCCTCTGTGCTCTCTTCTGTCTCATAGGACTCCTCTGTGCTCTCTCCTGTCTGATAGTACACCTCTGTGATCTATTCTGTCTGATAGTACTCCTCTGTGCTCTCTCCTGTTTAATAGGACTCCTCTGTGCTCTCTCCTGTCTGATATTACTCCTCTGTGCTCTCAACTGTCTGATAGCACTCCTCTGTGCTCTTTTCTGTCTGATAGGACTCTTCTATGCTCTCTCCGATCTAATAGCACTCCTCTGTACTCTCTCCTGTCTGATAGCACTTCTCTGTGCTGTCTCCAGTCTGTTGGGACTCCTCTGTGCTCTCTCCAGTCTGATAGTTCTCCTTTGTGCTCTCTCCTGTCTGATAGGACTAATCTGTGCTTTCTTCTATCTAATAGGACTCCTATGTGCTCTCTCCTGTCTGATACCACTCCTCTCTGCTCTCTCTCCTGTCTGATATTACACCTCTGTGCTCTCTCCTGTCTGATAGGACTCCTCTGTGCTCTCTTCTGTCTGAGAGTACTCCTCTGTGCTCTCTCCTGTCTGATAGGACTCTTCTGTGCTCTCTCCTGTCTGATAGGACTAATCTGCGCTTTCTCCTCTTATAGGACTCATATGTGCTCTCTCCTGTCTGATACCACTCCTCTGTGCTCTCTCTCCTGTCTGATAGTACAACTCTGTGATCTCTTCTGTCTGATAGTACTCCTCTGTGCTCTCTCCTGTTTCACATGACTCCTCTGTGCTCTCTCCTGTCTGATATTACACCTCTGTGCTCTCTCCCGTCTGATAGGACTCCTCTGTGCTCTCTCTTGTCTGATAGGACTCCTCTGTGCTCTCTTCTGTCTCATATGACTCCTCTGTGCTCTCTCCTGTCTGATAGTACACATTTGTGCTCTCTCCTGTCTGATAGTACGCCTCTGTGATCTCTTCTGTCTGATAGTACTCCTCTGTGCTCTCTCCTGTTTCATAGGACTCCTCTGTGCTCTCTCCTGTCTGATATTACTCCTCTGTGCTCTCTCCTGTCTGATAGCACTTCTCTGTGCTCTCTTCTGTCTGATAGGACTCTTCTATGCTCTCTCCGGTCTAATAGCACTCCTTTGTACTCTCTCCTGTCTGATAGCACTTCTCTGTGCTGTCTCCAGTCTGTTAGGACTCCTCTGTGCTCTCTCCAGTCTGATAGTTCTCTTTTGTGCTCTCTCCTGTCTGATAGGACTAATCTGTGCTTTCTTCTATCTAATAGGACTCCTATGTGCTCTCTCCTGTCTGATACCACTCCTCTGTGCTCTCTCTCCTGTCTGATATTACACCTCTGTGCTCTCTCCTGTCTGATTGGACTCCTCTGTGCTCTCTTCTGTCTGAGAGTACTCCTCTGTGGTCTCCCCTGTCTCAAAGGACTCTTCTGTGCTCTCTCCTGTCTGATAGCACTCCTCTGTGCTCTTCCCTGTCTGACAGTACTCCTCTGTGCTCTCCCTTGTCTGATAAGAACCCTCTGTGCTCTCTACTGTGTGAAACGACTCCTTGTGAGCTCTCATGTCTAATAGTACTCTTCTGTGCTCTCTCCTGTCTGATAATACTCCTCTGTGTTCTCTGCTGTTTAATAGTACTCCTCTGTGCTCTCTCCTGTCTGATAGGACTCCTCTGTGCTCTCTCCTGTCTGAAAGTACACCTCTGTCATCTCTTCTGTCTGATATTACACCTCTGTGCTCTCTCCTGTCTGATTGGACTCCTCTGTGCTCTCTTCTGTCTGATAGGACTCCTCTGTGCTCTCTCTTGTCTGATAAAACTCCTCTGTGCTCTCTCCTGTCTGATAGGACTCCTCTGTGCTCTCTTCTGTCTGATAGTACTCCTCTGTGGTCTCCCCTGTCTCATAGGAATCTCCTGTGCTCTCTCCTGTCTAATAGCACTCCTCTGTGCTCTCTTCTGTCTGATAGTACTCCTCTGTGGTCTCCCTGTCTGATAGTACTCTTCTGTGCTCTCCCCTGTCTGATAATACTCCTCTGTGCTCTCCCCTGTCTGATAGGAACCGTCTGTGCTCTCCCCTGTCTAGTAGGACTCCTCTGTGCTCTTCCCTGTCTGACAGTACTCCTCTGTGCTCTCCCTTGTCTGATAAGAACCCTCTGTGCTCTCTACTGTGTGAAACGACTCCTTGTGCTCTCTCCTGTCTGATAGGACTCCTGTCTGTTAGCACTCCACTGTGCTCTCTCCGGTCTGATAGTACCTCTCTGTGCTCTCCCCTGTCTAATAGTACTCCTCTGTGCTCTCCCCGTCTGATAAGAATCCTCTGTTCTCCCTTCTTTCTGATAGCATTCCTCTGTGAGCTCTCCTGTCTGATAGTACTCCTCTGTGCTCTCTCCTGTCTGATAGGACTAATCTGTGCTTTCTTCTATCTAATAGGACTCCTCTGTGCTCTCTACTGTCTGATAGCACTCCTCTGTGCTCTCTCCTGTCTGATAGGACTAATCTGTGCTTTCTTCTATCTAATAGGACTCCTCTGTGCTCTCTCCTGTCTGATACCACTCCTCTGTGCTCTCTCCCCTGTCTGAAAGTACACCTCTGTCATCTCTTCTGTCTGATTTTACACCTCTGTGCTCTCTCCTGTCTGATTGGACTCCTCTGTGCTCTCTCCTGTCTCATAGGACTCCTCTGTGCTCTCTCCTGTCTGATAGCACTCCTCTGTGCCTTCTCTTGTCTGATAGGACTCCTCTGTGCTCTCTCCTCTCTGTTAGGACTCCTCTGTGCTCTCTCCTGTCTGATAATACTCCTCTGTGTTCTCTCCTGTCTAATAGTACTCCTCTGTGCTCTCTCCTGTCTGATAGGACTCCTCTGTGCTCTCTTTTGTCTGATAGTACTTCTCTGTGGTCTCCCCTGTCTCATAGGACTCTTCTGTGCCCTCTCCTGTCTAACATCACTTCTCTGTGCTCTCTTCTGTCTGATAGTACTCCTCTGTGCTCTCCCTGTCTGATACTACTCTTCTGTGCTCTTCCCTGTCTGACAGTACTCCTCTGTGCTCTCCCTTGTCTGATAAGAACCCTCTGTGCTTTCTACTGTGTGAAACGACTCCTTGTGAGCTCTCATGTCTAATAGTACTCTTCTGTGCTCTCTCCTGTCTCATATGACTCCACTCTCCTGTCTGATAGCACTCCTCTGTGCTCTCTCCTGTCTTATATTACTTCTCTGTGCTCTCCCCTCTCTAATAGTACTCCTCTGTGCTTTCCCATGTCTGATAAGAACCCTCTGTTCTCCCTTCTGTCTGATAGCACTCCTCTGTGAGCTCTCCTGTCTGATAGTACTCCTCTATGCTCGTTCCTGTCTGTTAGGACTCCTCTGTGCTCCCTTCTGTCTGATAGCACTCCTCTGTGCTCTCTCCTGTCTGATAGCACTCCTCTGTGCTCTTTCCTGTCTGATAGTACTTCTCTGTGCTCTCCCCTGTCTAATAGTACTCCTCCGTGCTTCCCCTGTCTGAGAGCACTCCTCTGAGCTCTCCCCTGTCTGATAGTACTACTCTGTGCTCTCCCCTGTCAAATAGTACTCCTCTGTGCTCTCCGCTGTGAGATAGGAACCCTCTGTGCTCTCTCATGTCTGATAGGACTCCTCTGTGCTCTCTCCTGTCCGATAGTACTCCTCTGTGTTCAAACCTGCCTAATAGTACTCCTCTTAGCTCTCCACTGTCTGATAGAACTAATTTCTCTCCCCTGCCTGACCGGACTCCTCTGTGTTCTCTCCTGTCTGATAGTACTCTTCTGTGCTCTCTCCTTCCTGATAGTACTCCTCTGTGCTCTCTCCTGACTGATAGCACTTTTCTGTGCTCTCTCCTGTCTGATAGGACTCCTCTGTGCTTTCCCCTGTCTGATAGCACTCCTATGTGCTCTCTCTTGACTGATTGGACTCTGCTTTGCTCTCTCCTGTCTTATAGTACTCATCTGTGCTCTCTCCTCTCTAATAGCACTCCTGTGTGCTCTCTCCTGTCTGATAGTACTCCTCTGTGCTCTCTCCTGCCTTATAGTACTCCTGTGAGCTCTCTCCTTTCTGATAGGACACCTATGTGCTATCTGCTGTCTGATAGTACTCCTCTGTGCTGTCTCCTGTCTGACAGCACTTTTCTGTGCTCTCTCCTGTCTGATAGGACTTCTCTGTGCTCTCTCCTGTCTGATTCTACTCCTCTTTGCTGTCTCCTGTCTGAAAAAACTCCTTTGTGCTCTGTCCTTTTTGATAGTACTCCTCTGTGCTCTCTACTGTCTGATAGTACTTCTCTGTCCTCTCTCCTGTCTGATGGGACTCCTCTGTGCTCTCCCCGGTCTAATAGCATGCCTCTGTGCTCTCTCCTGTCTGATAGTACTCCTCTGTTCTCTTTCATGTCTGACAGTACTCCTCTGTACTCTCCCCAGTCAGATAGTGCTCCTCTGTGCTCTCCCCTGTCTAATAGCACTTTCCTGTGCTCTCTCCTGTCTGATAGGACTCCTCTGTGCTCTCTCCTGTCTGCTTCTACTCCTTTGTGCTCTGTCCTTTTTGATATCAGTCCTCTGTTCTCTCTACTGTCTGATAGCACTTCTCTGTCCTCTCTTCTGTCTGGTAGGACTCTTCTGTGCTCTCTCCTGTCTGATAGTACTCCTCTGTGCTCTCTCCTGTCTGATAGTACTCCTCTGTGCTCTCTCTAGTCTAATAGCACTCCTCTGGGCTCTCTCCTTTCTGATTCTACTCCTCTTTGCTGTCTCCTGTCTGAAAAAAACTCCTTTGTGCTCTGTCCTTTTTGATAGTAGTCCTCTGTGCTCTCTACTGTCTGATAGCACTTCTCTGTCCTCTCTCCTGTCTGGTAGGACTCTTCTGTGATCTCTCCTGTCTGATAGGACTCCTCTGTGCTCTCTCTGGTCTAATAGCACTCCTCTGTGCTCTCTCCTGTCTGATAGTACTCCTCTGTTCTCTTTCCTGTCCGACAGTACTCCTCTGTACTCTACCCAGTCAGATAGTGCTCCTCTGTGCTCTCCCCTGTCTGATAGCACTTTCCTGTGCTCTCTCCGGTCTGATAGGACTCCTCTGTGCTCTCTCCTGTCTGATAGCACTTTTCTGTGCTATCTCCTGTCTGATATAACTCATCTGTGCTCTCTCCTTTCTGATTCTGCTCCTCTATGCTGTCTGCTGTCTGAAAAAACTCATTTGTGCTCTGTCCTTTTTGATAGTACTCCTCTGTGCTCTCTACTGTCTGATAGCACTTCTCTATCCTCTCTCCTTTCTGATAGCACTCCTCTGTGTTCTCTCCTGTCTGATAGTACTTCTCTGTGCTCTCTCCTGTCTGATAGTACGCCTCTGTGTTCTCTCTGGTGTAATGGCACTCCTCTGTGCTCTCTCCTGTCTGATAGCACTTTTCTGTGCTCTCTCCTGTCTGATAGGACTCCTCTGTGCTCTCTCCTGTCTGATTGCACTTTTCTGTGCTCTCTCCTGTCTGATAGGACTCATCTGTGCTCTCTCCTTTCTGATTCTGCTCCTCTTTGCTGTCTGCTGTCTGAAAAAACTCATTTGTGCTCTGTCCTTTTTGATAGTACTCCTCTGTGCTCTCTACTGTCTGATAGCACTTCTCTGTCCTCTCTCCTTTATGATAGCACTCCTCTGTGTTCTCTCCTGTCTGATAGTACTTCTATGTGCTCTCTCCTGTCTGATAGTACGCCTCTGTGCTCTCTCTGGTCTAATGGCACTCCTCTGTGCTCTCTCCTGTCTGATAGTACTCCTCTGTTCTCTTTCCTGTCTGACAGTACTCCTCTGTACTCTCCCCAGTCAGATAGTGCTCCTCTGTGCTCTCCCCTGTCTGATCGCACTTTCCTGTGCTCTCTCCTGTCTGATAGGACTCCTCTGTGCTCTCTCCTGTCTGAGAGCACTTTTCTGTGCTCTCTCCTGTCTGATAGGACTCCTCTGTGCTCTCTCCTTTCTGATTCTGCTTCTCTTTGCTGTCTGCTGTCTGAAAAAAATCCTTTGTGCTCGGTCCTTTTTGATAGTACTCCTCTACTGTCTGATAGCACTTTTCTGTCCTCTATCCTTTCTGATAGCACTCCTCTGTGCTCTCTCCTGTCTGATAATACTTCTCTGTGCTCTCCCCTGTCTAATAGTACTCCTCTGTGCTTTCCCCTGTCTGATAGCACTCCTCTGAGCTCTCCCCTATCTGATAGTACTACTCTGTGCTCTCCCCTGTCAAATAGTACTCCTCTGTGCTCTCCGCTGTGAAATAGGAACCCTCTGTGCTCTCTCCTGTCTGATAGGACTCCTCTGTGTTCAAGCCTGTCTAATAGTACTCCTTTTAGCTCTCCACTGTTTGATAGAACTCCTCATTTCTCTCCCTTGTCTGACAGGACTCCTCTGTGATCCCTCCTATGTGATAGTTCTCCTCTGTGCTCTCTCCTGTCTGATAGTACTCCTCTGTGCTCTCTCCTTTCTGATAGGACACCTATGTGCTATCTGCTGTCTGATAGTACTCCTCTGTGCTCTCTCCTGTCTGATAGCACTTTTCTGTGCTCTCTCCTGTCTGATAGTACTCCTCTGTGCTCTCTCCTGCCTGATTTTACTCCTCCTGGCTCTCTCCTTTCTGATAGGACACCTATGTGCTCTCTCCTGTCTTATTCTACTCCTCTTTGCTGTCTCCTTTCTGAAAAACTCATTTGTGCTCTGTTATTTCTGATAGTACTCCTGTGTGCTCTCTACTGTCTGATAGCACTTCTCTGTGCTCTCTCCTGTCTGATAGGACTCCTCTGTGCTTCCCCTGTCTGAGAGCACTCCTCTGAGCTCTCCCCTGTCTGATAGTACTACTCTGTGCTCTCCCCTGTCAAATAGTACTCCTCTGTGCTCTCCGCTGTGAGATAGGAACCCTCTGTGCTCTCTCATGTCTGATAGGACTCCTCTGTGCTCTCTCCTGTCCGATAGTACTCCTCTGTGTTCAAACCTGCCTAATAGTACTCCTCTTAGCTCTCCACTGTCTGATAGAACTAATTTCTCTCCCCTGCCTGACCGGACTCCTCTGTGTTCTCTCCTGTCTGATAGTACTCTTCTGTGCTCTCTCCTTCCTGATAGTACTCCTCTGTGCTCTCTCCTGACTGATAGCACTTTTCTGTGCTCTCTCCTGTCTGATAGGACTCCTCTGTGCTTTCCCCTGTCTGATAGCACTCCTATGTGCTCTCTCTTGACTGATTGGACTCTGCTTTGCTCTCTCCTGTCTTATAGTACTCATCTGTGCTCTCTCCTGTCTAATAGCACTCCTGTGTGCTCTCTCCTGTCTGATAGTACTCCTCTGTGCTCTCTCCTGCCTTATAGTACTCCTGTGAGCTCTCTCCTTTCTGATAGGACACCTATGTGCTATCTGCTGTCTGATAGTACTCCTCTGTGCTGTCTCCTGTCTGACAGCACTTTTCTGTGCTCTCTCCTGTCTGATAGGACTTCTCTGTGCTCTCTCCTGTCTGATTCTACTCCTCTTTGCTGTCTCCTGTCTGAAAAAACTCCTTTGTGCTCTGTCCTTTTTGATAGTACTCCTCTGTGCTCTCTACTGTCTGATAGTACTTCTCTGTCCTCTCTCCTGTCTGATGGGACTCCTCTGTGCTCTCCCCGGTCTAATAGCATGCCTCTGTGCTCTCTCCTGTCTGATAGTACTCCTCTGTTCTCTTTCATGTCTGACAGTACTCCTCTGTACTCTCCCCAGTCAGATAGTGCTCCTCTGTGCTCTCCCCTGTCTAATAGCACTTTCCTGTGCTCTCTCCTGTCTGATAGGACTCCTCTGTGCTCTCTCCTGTCTGCTTCTACTCCTTTGTGCTCTGTCCTTTTTGATATCAGTCCTCTGTTCTCTCTACTGTCTGATAGCACTTCTCTGTCCTCTCTTCTGTCTGGTAGGACTCTTCTGTGCTCTCTCCTGTCTGATAGTACTCCTCTGTGCTCTCTCCTGTCTGATAGTACTCCTCTGTGCTCTCTCTAGTCTAATAGCACTCCTCTGGGCTCTCTCCTTTCTGATTCTACTCCTCTTTGCTGTCTCCTGTCTGAAAAAAACTCCTTTGTGCTCTGTCCTTTTTGATAGTAGTCCTCTGTGCTCTCTACTGTCTGATAGCACTTCTCTGTCCTCTCTCCTGTCTGGTAGGACTCTTCTGTGATCTCTCCTGTCTGATAGGACTCCTCTGTGCTCTCTCTGGTCTAATAGCACTCCTCTGTGCTCTCTCCTGTCTGATAGTACTCCTCTGTTCTCTTTCCTGTCCGACAGTACTCCTCTGTACTCTACCCAGTCAGATAGTGCTCCTCTGTGCTCTCCCCTGTCTGATAGCACTTTCCTGTGCTCTCTCCGGTCTGATAGGACTCCTCTGTGCTCTCTCCTGTCTGATAGCACTTTTCTGTGCTATCTCCTGTCTGATATAACTCATCTGTGCTCTCTCCTTTCTGATTCTGCTCCTCTATGCTGTCTGCTGTCTGAAAAAACTCATTTGTGCTCTGTCCTTTTTGATAGTACTCCTCTGTGCTCTCTACTGTCTGATAGCACTTCTCTATCCTCTCTCCTTTCTGATAGCACTCCTCTGTGTTCTCTCCTGTCTGATAGTACTTCTCTGTGCTCTCTCCTGTCTGATAGTACGCCTCTGTGTTCTCTCTGGTGTAATGGCACTCCTCTGTGCTCTCTCCTGTCTGATAGCACTTTTCTGTGCTCTCTCCTGTCTGATAGGACTCCTCTGTGCTCTCTCCTGTCTGATTGCACTTTTCTGTGCTCTCTCCTGTCTGATAGGACTCATCTGTGCTCTCTCCTTTCTGATTCTGCTCCTCTTTGCTGTCTGCTGTCTGAAAAAACTCATTTGTGCTCTGTCCTTTTTGATAGTACTCCTCTGTGCTCTCTACTGTCTGATAGCACTTCTCTGTCCTCTCTCCTTTATGATAGCACTCCTCTGTGTTCTCTCCTGTCTGATAGTACTTCTATGTGCTCTCTCCTGTCTGATAGTACGCCTCTGTGCTCTCTCTGGTCTAATGGCACTCCTCTGTGCTCTCTCCTGTCTGATAGTACTCCTCTGTTCTCTTTCCTGTCTGACAGTACTTCTCTGTACTCTCCCCAGTCAGATAGTGCTCCTCTGTGCTCTCCCCTGTCTGATCGCACTTTCCTGTGCTCTCTCCTGTCTGATAGGACTCCTCTGTGCTCTCTCCTGTCTGAGAGCACTTTTCTGTGCTCTCTCCTGTCTGATAGGACTCCTCTGTGCTCTCTCCTTTCTGATTCTGCTCCTCTTTGCTGTCTGCTGTCTGAAAAAAATCCTTTGTGCTCGGTCCTTTTTGATAGTACTCCTCTACTGTCTGATAGCACTTTTCTGTCCTCTATCCTTTCTGATAGCACTCCTCTGTGCTCTCTCCTGTCTGATAATACTTCTCTGTGCTCTCCCCTGTCTAATAGTACTCCTCTGTGCTTTCCCCTGTCTGATAGCACTCCTCTGAGCTCTCCCCTATCTGATAGTACTACTCTGTGCTCTCCCCTGTCAAATAGTACTCCTCTGTGCTCTCCGCTGTGAAATAGGAACCCTCTGTGCTCTCTCCTGTCTGATAGGACTCCTCTGTGTTCAAGCCTGTCTAATAGTACTCCTTTTAGCTCTCCACTGTTTGATAGAACTCCTCATTTCTCTCCCTTGTCTGACAGGACTCCTCTGTGATCCCTCCTATGTGATAGTTCTCCTCTGTGCTCTCTCCTGTCTGATAGTACTCCTCTGTGCTCTCTCCTTTCTGATAGGACACCTATGTGCTATCTGCTGTCTGATAGTACTCCTCTGTGCTCTCTCCTGTCTGATAGCACTTTTCTGTGCTCTCTCCTGTCTGATAGTACTCCTCTGTGCTCTCTCCTGCCTGATTTTACTCCTCCTGGCTCTCTCCTTTCTGATAGGACACCTATGTGCTCTCTCCTGTCTTATTCTACTCCTCTTTGCTGTCTCCTTTCTGAAAAACTCATTTGTGCTCTGTTATTTCTGATAGTACTCCTGTGTGCTCTCTACTGTCTGATAGCACTTCTCTGTGCTCTCTCCTGTCTGATAGGACTCCTCTGTGCTCTCTCCTGTCTGATAGGACTCCTCTGTGCTCTCTCCTGTCTGATAGTACTCCTCTGTGCTCTTTCCTGTCTGATAGTACTCCTCTGTGCTCTCTTCTGTCTGATAGCACTCTTCTGTGCTCTATCCTGTCTGATAGGACTCCTCTGTGCTCTCTCCTGTCTGATTGGACTTTTCTGTGCTCTCTCTTGTCTGATTGGACTTTTCTGTGCTCTCTCCTGTCTCATAGGACTCCTATGTGCTCTCTCCTGTTTGATAGTACACTTCTGTGCTCTTTCCTTTCTTATAGCACTTTTCTGTGCTATCTCCTGTCTGAAAAACCTCCTTTGTGCTCTGTCATTTCTGATAGTAATCCTCTGTGCTCTCTACTGTCTGATAGCGCTTCTCTGTGCTCTCTCCTGTCTGATTGGACTTTTCTTGGCTCTCTCCTGTCTGATTGGACTCCTCTGTGCTCTCTACTGTTTGTTAGTACACCTCTGTGCTTTTTCCTTTCTGATAGAACTCCTCTCTGCTCTCTCCTTTCTGATAAGACTCATCTGTGCTCTCTCCTGTGTGATAGTACTCCTCTTTGCTCTCTCCTGTCTGATAGGACTCCTCTGTGCTCTCTCTTGTCCTCTCAAACACAGATGAGTGCTAGCTCACTATCACTTACTGGACTTTGTCCATGCCTGGGCTTCAGTTTGGACAATTGCATGATTTTATAAGCCTTGATTTCTATGAAAAGCAAATATAATTTTCTTATGAAGTATATTAGAAAGGTTCATGTTTTGTCATGATGTACAACACATAAAATGTGTTTGTATCTGACAGTGCCCTTTTAATGGACTGCATGTAATCATCTTCTTACTATGTTGCGTGTTGAATACATTACTGAGAAGTATATATTGTCTCAAAAACAAAACAAAAAACCCAGTTAGACAATTAGGAAAGGAATCAAACATAGTAGAACAAGTAGACTACAATACTGCATTATACTGTAGGTCAGCTTGTATTAGTGTTCAATCTTCTATTGCAGCCAAAGAAAACATTCCAGGGTAGAGGGATGAGTAAGGCTATGTTCACATGGGGGAATGTCCGCACAGAAACTCTCCATGTGGACATTCTGCAAACTGGAGGCACTGGCATAACATTAACCTTATTCACTGGATCTCAGGTTTGGAGCTCTGAAGCATTAACCCTCCTACTGCTCTCCACTAGGGATCTTAAAATATGACCATCTGACTGCCCTAGGCAAACAGGGATGTTTATATGAACATTCACTGTGTTTTACTTTATTTTCTGGGTTGTTACAATAATGGAGACACCTAATTTATATTGTTTTACTCTTTATGCAAGAAATCATTCATACAAGGTACTGTCATAGTGAAAAAAAGTGATGTTACTCAGTACCTAATCCTGATCATGTACATATAATTGTATGTATGCATGCTTCTAGGACCTATATATCCCTAATACATAGCATTTATATGTAGCTCACTTGCTTTTTCTTCTTGCCTTATGGAGGGGGCGTGTCCGTCTCTCTCCCTCACTGTGATAACTCATCTGGCTTGCACCTGAGTCCCTCAACATCTAGGCCTCATTCCAGTTGTTTATAACTAATGTTATGTCAATGAACTAGTCCAGTGTTTCGTGCTGGGGGTAGTAGTTTTGCAACTGTTGTAAGCACCTTGGTTGGGATACACTGGACTAGAATCTCCATCCTGGTCAAGATTCTTAGCTTTAAAACAACAGCAAAATCTCCTTCAGAAGCAACTTTCTCAGTAGTCACTGCTGCCTGAACTGCGCTCAGAGAAAGCGCCATTGTGCTTTTCTAGGTGCCCAAGCAGAGCCCAGAATAATAAACGGAGGAGAGGTTTATAGCATTTGCCTGAATGATATGCAGCCCTGTGTATCAAGATGCTGTATAGCCAATGATTAGGGCGCTGTATGTCATTATTTATTTTATGTAGTTCTGTATTGTTCAGTCAATGGAAAACAGTGCTCAGAACATTTATGAGACTCAACCATATTACATCTACTGCCATGAACTGTGTTTCTGCTGTTTATCATGTATTGACTTGGCACTACAGTAGGTTTTGGTACTTGCACACAGTATGTGGGCTTTTTCTGATCACTATTACTTACATACAGAACAAAGGTGTCTTCTACAGAATTATTTTCTTAATTTAGCATTCTATTATTTAGGGCAGAACCACGTCATCTGGTTGGGTTGCAGTGGCATCACACTTGTTTTCCATAGTAAGCAATGGGAAAATGTTATTGCTGTACTAATGGTCCGTGTCTGCATCTGCGCTGCTGATTTTGCAGTTGGCTGCACAGCTATGTGAACCTACATGCAGATTTTTGAGCGCATCGTAAGTGTTCCTGCTGAACTGTGCGGGTGGGACACCCTTCAGAAACAGCTGTGTTGTCCCGGTACAGGACATGTCCTGTTCCTTTTGTCTGGAGTCCCCTCAGCCAGAGTCCCTCCAGCCAGAGCTAATGGGCTCTCCTGAAGGGTTAACCCCTATTCGCCTCTTAATATTGTAATATTTAATGTATATATTTATATATGTAATTAATCTAGGATACCTCTGCATAGGACCTTAGAGGTCACGTGCCTTTAATGTATGTTATGCTATTATTTAAGGACCTTTGGGTCATGTGATATACCCAGAGTTCCAGAGGTCAAGATTGACAGGTTTGGCTGACCAATGAGCTTTATCCCACCCCCTTAATATATAAGGCGCTGCTGACACTAAATTCTCTCTCTCGGTCCCTGCACTTCAAAGCAAGCACATCAATCTATATATCTTCATCAATTCAAGCTAGGCCTGAAGCCTTGTCTTCCGCAGCCACTAACCCGTGAGTTATCCAGCTCAAAACTACTAAAATCCTGTGTGACTACTGCAACTCAGTTATCTTCAAACCAGTAGCACAGTGGCTAGCAAATCAAAGCTCATCATACTTAGAAGTCCCAGCAAACCTGTGAGGAACCTGAACTACGGTCCTCTATGCAAAGACTGTTTTGTTACCTGTAGTTGCATAAAATATGCAGTAAAGTTTATTATGGTTTACATCAAATATCTGCTGTGTACATTCAATTATTTCTCCCTACCATTTCTGGGATGGTTGGTGGTAGGACAATTACTCTAAGGAAACCGTATCCTGGCGTCACGACAACATAGGGTTAATACTAACATACCCTACACTATTACCTGCACCACCTGGTCACCACACAGCAAATTAAACTAATAAGCAAGTTCCATATATTTGCATCTGAATACACTCTATTTGCTACATCGCAACAACTGGTAAGTGTACAACTGCAGGTGAAGAGCAGTATTTCAGAAGCAGTTACTGCATGGGATCAACCAGAATGCAACATGATTATTTGTATTCACTAGAGATGATCGAAGTTACAGTAATTCAATTTGTCACAAACTTCTCGGCTCGGCAGTTACTGACTTTAGCCTGCATTATTAGTTCAGCTTTCAGGTGCCTCGGTGGGCTGGAAAAGGTGGATACGATCCTAGGAGAGAGTCTCCAGCCCACCCGGAGCACCTGAAAGCTGAACTAATTTATGCAGGATATAGTCAGCAACCGCCAAGAACTTTGTGACGAATCAAATCCCTGTAACTTTGCTCATTTCTATTTTTTCACCAATAAGAGGATCACAATTGACAGATTCAGATCTGATTATTTATTAATGTTTGATTGATTTTATTTTTTATTTTTTAAATAAGTTGAATTCACAGTTGGTAGATTTGCAAATCCCCAGAACCCAGCATATGAATCAGATTTGACACATCTTATCTCTTTAAGGGTACAGTCCCATGTATTTCCTGCAGGGCAAAATTTGCCTCACCGCAGGAAATAAGCTGCATATTCTCTAATGAGCATGCACACAGGGCTTCTCTGCCGCAGCCCTGTGTGCACACTAAGGTTTGGAGGCGGGTCCGCGCACCAATGTGGCGTGACGCGCGGCCCTGCCTCCAAACCTCACTGCACACAGGGCTGTGTGAATGCTCATCTGAGAATACACTGCGCAGTGTGAAATGTGCTGTATGTGGGACCGTACCCTAATGCAGAATATTTCCACATCGAAATTGGCCCGTAGTATATATTTTCTCATCTGCAGGTTGTTAATTTATGTTGCAGATTTTTCTATAGGAGCTCTCACCTTTAGGTTATGTTCACACAGCAGAATATTTGAGGAGAACACGGACAGACATTTCACAAATAGCAGCATCGGCAGAACATGCTGGCGGCTAGGACTGCTTGGAAATGTACCGTCTCAATAGACAGTCATGCATTTCTGACCAAATTCACCCCAAAAAATTGGCATGTCTTACTAGAAGACCAGAATTAGATGGTTCCGTCACGGAAGTTCCGCCATGTGCACTGTGTAGCAGAATCCCATTGAAAGCAATAGGACTCTGCTGCAACAGAATTTCCGCACTGAATTTTTCCGCTGGGTTTTGCTTAGAAATTCTGTTGTGGCAACATCGTGTTAGGGTAACGTTCACACATTGATAACTCACAGCTGGTTAGCCGCTGTAGAAAATCTGCTGAAAATGTTGTTTCCGCTGAAAGTTTTGTTGTCTACGGAAAAACTGCAATAACAAAAGAATTGCAGATTGCCGCCGGATCCATTAATTAAATAGTAGTGAAACTCACAGCGGATCTCCTGCAAGATTTGTGGTGGAAGTCAACAACGATTTGCAGTGAAATCTGACTTGTGACCTTTCCCTTACCTTATTGTAGGACGAAGCTAAGAAAAGTATTTGATTAAAAAGATAGGTTGTGTTAACACATTCAAGTTTTTAATTGCAATCATTAAATTCAGAGCCAAGAATAGCCCACAAACTGAGGACATTTCTGTGATGTCCCAGTATGGCAAATGTTACTACAGTCCTGTCATGTTGAGTCCCTGTACGTCCTCAGGGCTCTCCTGCAGTGTTCCCCCATAATGTGAATAGGTTGTATATTAAGTGCAAAGGACCTTTGACGTTGGTCATAGGATTATTAGTCACATGGTAATGTTTGTCACATGTTTAAGTCATATGTTTGTTACCCAGAGAGCACCAGGTGACCCGCAGTTGGCCTATGGGCTCCTTGCTCAGCCCCCCTTTATAAGAGGGGGAGGTACTAGAATCTCTCTCTTGTTTTTCACTTTCTGCTGAGGTCAAGTCCAGCACATCTGGAGGCCTCAACCTAAATTGCAGCCACAAGTCAGTAAGTCAAGTCATCTTTATCATCTTTCATCATCTTCAGTAAAGTCAAGTCAATTGTAGTCAGTGTGGCCTGCACCTATAGTCTCTCAAATCACTGCAAGCCCCAGCAAGCTGCAAGGTCCCCTTGTAACTGGTCACATCTCTGGGATCCTGGCTGAACTGTATAGACTGTACCATCTGTCTACCTCAGTAAAGCTACCGTTAACCTTAACCTTGCCTTGGCCAATTATTTACCCCTGCCTAACCTAGGACTAGTGGTGCTACCTTCGGGTGGCCACACCCTGGCGTCACGAACACGAAGGGGTTAATGTCATCTACCTCTGGGAAACACCATCCGCCCCAAACACCTCACATCACACCCGTGGCTCACCACATTTATAAATAAAAAGGCTGAGACTTCCCCTCTTTTCAGATCCATTCCTGGGTTTGTATTCAATAATGGCAATTAAAACCTGAACGTGTGAACACATCTCTACAGTTTACGGTTCTGTACTTATACAAGGATTCAGAAAATATATTTTTACAAAACACAAAGAACATTTGCAGAAGATTCCTTATGTCTGGGTTAAGATCAGCAAACTGCAGTTTAAAGATATAAATAGCCAGTGACAAGTAATGTCAGCTGATAATTATCTTCAGTGCATCCCATCTAGATGCCCTCAAGCAGAGAAACATAATGTGATGCCTTAGAAATGACAGCTTTTGCCTTCTCTGCAGATGGCCTAGCCTCTTTTATAATTGGTAAGGTGAACTCTAAAATACTTTTTTTTGCATTTTTAAACCCAAAATGTGTTGTTGACCTACGTAGAAAAAGCCTTTAGATAAAGACCTACCTTTTAGATCACTGTTGACCACTTTTGTTTGCTGAGGCCCTGAGGCTACAAGAGCCAGAAGACTCCTGGTCTATGATCAAAGCATTTAGGGGTGGCATGGGATACAGTATGTACTCTTTGTAGCCGATGTTCACTTTGGTTATGTGAAGGAGGTGGAGTTTATTTTTCTCTCCCTTTCGCTGGAGGTCCCAACATTTCCCTGTATAAAATCAATACATTTTTATGGGCACAATGTAATGCTCCCTTTCCCTTGTAGTGCAGCAGGCCATGGGCTGCAGATGATGGGAAAGCATGAAAAGCAGAAGCCAAGTGGGATGCCAATGTGTTCATGATGAGGGTGGTAGTTCCTTAATTAACATAGTCTGGTGATTATCTCATTGACAGAGGCCTTCCATTTTCCACCAGACCTCCCATACTCTTTTGGTTGGTGCCGTAAAGAGGGGGTTACACTTAGGATATTAGTGTAGCAGCCCTCCTTGGGCACTCCTCATGCATGTTTGTCTCCTGGCTAAGATAGATAGGGTTGTCCTTTGTGCAAATAGTCAAGGGTAGCTTGTGCAAACCAGACAAGGGTAGCTTACAAAATAATATCTTGTAGTTCTATTTACTTGGTAATCAGAAGAACACTTCCACTAAAAAGATGGAGGCACAAAGTATTTAACACAGATTTAGACTGACTTTGCTAGGGATGCAGCAAGTTTTCCTTTAAATCCAGTTTAGTTTCTTTCTAGTTGTTTCCTTCTCTCTGGTCTTTAACCACTTAAGGATACAGGGCGTACAGGTACGCCCCCGTTCCAGAGTCCTTAAGGATTCGAGGGGTACCTGTATGTCCTGAGTCCCGTTAACGGGGTTTAAACTGTTCTCACAAGTGGAGAACGGGTTAAACCCTTTGGGTCCTGTGGCTAATTCCGGGCACTGACGATTGGGCCGCTGCACGGCATTAACCCTTTATACGCCACAAATCGCGATGTCCTGATCAGCTTACTGGACCTGCTTCCTCACCTGCCTCCTCGTCGTCTGATTGGCGAACTACTGCTCCACGCCTGCTCAGCAGGCTGAAGCAGCAGAGCGCCGATAACACTGATCAATGCTATGGTATGGCATATCATTGATCAGTGTATGCAATCAAAAGATTGCATGGTATAGCCCCCTAAGGGGCCTAAAAAAAAGTAAAGGGTGGTAAAAAAAAAATATAAGAGAATAAATGTGAATAATCCCCCCCCCCAATAAAAGTAAGTTTGAATCACCCCCTTTTCCTTTTTTTAAGTAAAATAATGTAATAAGCTAAATGATAATCATATGTGTTACCTTTGCGAGCGTAAATGTCCAAACTATTAAAATATAAGGTTAGCTAAATTGCACAGTTGATGGCGTGCACATAAAAAAAATTCCAAAGTCCAAAATTGTGAATTTTTGGTCACTTCATATACCATAAAAATGGTACCCATAACAACTACAGACCATGGCGCAAAAAATAAGCCCCCATATAGCCCCATACGAGGAAAAATAAAAAAGTTATATGGGTCAGAATATGACAATTTTAAACATACTAATTTTGGTGCATGTAGGAATAATTTTTTAAAGTAGTAAAATAAATAAAACCTACGGTATCCCTGTAACCGTATGGACCTACAGAATAAAGATAATGTGTCATTTTTACCAAAAAGCGCACTGCGTAGAAACGGAAGCCCTAAAAAGTTGCAAAATGGCTTTTTTTTATTTCACCTCACAAATATATATTTTTTTGTTTCACTGCAGATTATGTTATAAAATAAGTAACATCTTTACAAAGTACAATTAGTGATGCAAAAAATAAGCCCTTATATGGGTCTGTAGGTGCAAAATTGAACGCGTTATCATTTTAGAGGAAAGAGGAAAAATCGAACGTGCAAAAACAAAGATTGTTTTGAGTCAGATCGCCGGGGTCCCGCTGCTGAGGACCCCCGGGATCGCCGCTGCAGCACCGCACTATCATTACTGCACAGAGCGAGATCGCTCTGTGAGTAATGACGGGCGATACAGGAGACATCATGGCTCCGCCCCTTGTGACAACACGGCCCACCCCCTTTAATGCAAGTCTGTGGCAGGGGGCTTGACGACCGCCACGCCCCCCCCATAGACTTGTATTGAGGGGGTGGGCCGTGACATCACAAGAGGCGGAGCCGTGACGTAACGATGCTCCGGCCCCTGCATTGTCCGTCATTACGCGCAGAGCGAACTCGCTCTGTGCCGTAATGATAACGCAGTGCCGCAGCGGCGATCCCGGGGGTCCCCAGCTGTGGGAACCCGGCGATCTGACATCTTATCCCCTATCCTTTGCATAGGGGATAAGATGTTTAGGGGCGGAGTACCCCTTTAAGGTGAAAATGGGTCCTTAAGGGGTTAAGTGATCAGGTTTTATCAGATTCAGAAATTTTACTACTTGGCTCACAGATTTTGTCTTTTTAAATCAGTTTCTTTGTAATGCAATTACAAATGCAGCTGGGGGGTGCACATACCTTTGTACTGCAGTCCCCAGCTGCACAACATAGATCGTTAGATATCTGTAATGTGTACGCCACGGTTGTGCTATGCCAGGATAGAAGTTACTAGCCTAATCCAGGGCCGAGAGGTCTTTGTTCAACTTTCCACAGACTACATTTGTATGTATACATTTGTAATTTTTTCACCCAGATCTTTTACATGACATATAAAAATGTTCTACTTTTGTCCTGATTTACAGAAAAGAAAATGTACAATATTACATTGAGGGCATTACAGATGGGTAGAGTTTAGCAAATAGATTAGTTTAGAACCTATTTTGCTCTGAATTTCTCAAAGAATTCAGCTTTTTCTATATCCAAAGTTTCAGGTAACTACTGTACAGAAACAGGGACTCCTGTTATTTGACAGGTCTCCCTGCTTCTGTATACTAGACATGCCTTGCAGCTCAGCTATACTTGCAAGATCCTGCACTCGTCTGATGTGCTGAGATGCTTACCCTGCCAGAAGTAGCATATGCACTGCAGCTCATTGGATGGTCACTCCTCACCAAGCTTCTTAAGAGTCTCTGCACAAAATAAAGATCCCCTTTTTGCACCCCCAAAACTGTCCTCCCCACTTAACTTTAATATTAATAACAGTACTTGCTAAGTGTGGCACCGAGGTAAGTGGGGATGCACAGGCTGCATAAAAGTTCTTTCTGTGGTATCCTATGCTATCAGTGTAAGGCACAATGAAAACCATGTACCGGAGCAAGGACTATTTGACAGGAGTCCCCAATCCTATAAGTAGTGCCTATTGCACCCTTCATTGTTTTGAGTGATGCCAGCACTTCGCTGCACTGGCTCCCTGCGTAACAGCAGGTCTGTGCTATGCCCGTGATCTGCTCTACATAACCGTTGAATCAGCGCCTGTATTTGGCTAATATGGCATCATACTGGATCTGACAGGACTGAACCTTTTGTCTACAGGATACCTGGCTGTGTATTTTTGTTCCCTACAGGACTCTTAGGGACAGCTTTTCCCTCCACAGTGGCCTCATACTCTTTGGGTTACACCCACATGTTTTTTCCTTAACAGGAGATGCTGCCATATATTTTCCATTATCCCTCAGCCATGATTATGCACCTTTACTGAGTTTTGTGGTCACCTTAAATTGTTATAATATGAAACCTTTGTTTGAACCTCCCTAATGATGCCACTGACAAATACGTGGTAGAAATGCGTTGGGGGTACCCTTTGTGTTTCCTTTTGGCGTTGGTGGGCTGGCAGGGCCCAACTGAGCCTATCTTTTGTTGTAATCATATCAAGAATTGACCACACTATATTATACAGGATTTTAGTTGGTGTTGGTTACACAGGCACGTTACTTTTGGTTAGGATATTTTAGTGACATAATAAAAGTAAAATTTTAGGCACACCTTGAGCACTACAGTATACTGGTTGTTCATTACTATTTTGTCCTTGATGCTGGGTGTTGATTATACTTAAGTGTGGTTCTACGCAGGACCAATTATCTATGCTGCGCCATTATTTGCTAAATTTATTTTGGGAGTTTTTTTTTCAGCCCTGTAGGTGAGTAATGAAAAATTCTAAGCCAGTTTTACATCACTTACTTTAAACAGCTTCAAACATACTGTATCAACAATAGTATAATTGTTCAGTCTTTGTGTTCCTCAATTTGTAAAAGAACAAAAAATCAACAAAATAATTGGATTTTGCACATCATAGGGTAGTACAAGACACTCCGTTATGTATTTTTCAGTTTATAAACTATGAAATTCAAAGTTCTCTGTCTTCTCAGACAAATTACTAAAACCTCCTACGGCTTCAAGCTGTTATTTTTTGTTCTTCACTAAAAGGGGCACTGCCTGCTTATATTTATAAACTCTGCCCAAGTGTTTTGTGCAATGATAGTACATACTGTATTGTAAAGCTACTAAAAATAAAAAAGAGCTTCTCTACAGCTATGATTTCATATAAAAAAAAGCAAGAAAAGGAATCTTATTTTGTATACTACTTTTAAATGGCCATATATAAAGTAAATGTAGGAAGAAAAAAAAACAAGAGCGAGGCTGAATTCTGCAGATGTGATGAGCCGCATGTATAAATACAACCACACATTTATCTGATATATGTGTATAACGCTGTAGGGCTGGTACTCATTTTGGCAAAAATGACTCCCATACTATTATGAATATTCTATGAGATGCAGTGAATATCAAACTACCTTCCAAACTTCTATGCAGTGAGTATCATGTCTACAATCATGAATGGGCTTTATATAAACATTTAGAAAAAAACTACTGAACCTTACCTCTATGAGAAGATTGCCAGATAGATATACCACATGGTACATAGTGATCTGGTGAAAGCCACACATACAGTCCATATTAAAGGAGTACTCCGCTGAAAAACATCTTATCCCCTATCCAAAGGATAGGGAATAAGATGTCTGATCACGGGGGTTCCGCAGCTGGCATCCTAGTCATCCGTGCACGGAGCAAACTCTGCTCTGTGCTGGATGACTGGCGACTACAGTCGCCACGCCCCCTCCATTCATGTTTGTGGAAGACATAGACATAAATGGAGGGGGCTTGGCATGACATCACGAACATTGAAGCTCCAAGCTCCCATGTTCCAGACGCCACTGCTGCCGGCCCAGAGATCGCAGGGGTCCCCAGCGGCAGGAACCCCGCAATTGGACGTCTTATCTCCTATCCTTTGGATAGGGGATAAGATGTTTTTCAGTAAAGTACCCCTTTAAGTACATTCTCTCTCCCTCATTAATAGGTAAATAAAATATAGCTCATTTACTATTAAGTCCATCAAAATAAAGACCCATGCACTTTGCATAAAAAGGCGAGCATGTCACTCCAGTACACATATATTAATTGAGTGTATATTATGTGTGTTCACTTAAATGTACAATTGGATTCAATTGTATCTGGGCGGCAACACTGGACATAAAATAAGCCATTAATATATCATTAAAGTAGAGAATATCAGCTTCAATTCTAGACATTCAACAAACATATTTCATGTACATAGTCCCTCTTTTGTCGCAGGCTTAATAGTAATTGAATGATCTTGAACCCACTAAAATCATCAAATTCTGAGATTTCTACCTGGAGATGATTTTCCAGGCCTTCAGTAACTGCTTACTATGTAGCTTGTTCTGCTTTCAGTTTTTTTCCTTAGCAACGGAAAAGCATGCTCAATAGCTGTCAGTCAGTCTCCTTGATAAAGCCACGTTGGAGGCGAAACATGTCGGAGTTTGACAGTAATACTTTTTAAATTGCATCCTCATTGCATCTCAGTCCATACAGTATTGTTGGTATAGGTCAAAGAGCAGAAGAGTGGCCTTTGAGCCACCATACTTGCAAATCCGCACCTGCGGTGCACAGCAGGATGGAGGTTATTGATCTCTGAATAGTTGTCACACAGAGTTTAAGCACCTGAATATCTGAACCCTGTTTAACATATAAGTCACACATTTGTGGACAAAGGAAATAAATATCGGAGTGTACTTATGAATATTAGGGTATACTACAAGGGTAGTTTATAACACCCATAGTGGATAATGCGGTCATTTACAGATAGGAGGGTGACGTAACACTTCTAGTACATATTTGACCTTTAGCTAGACCAGGGGACACCAGGGGAAATGTATCATATTCTGTAAGTCAGTTTTCCTGAATACAAAAGTTACAAATATTTGTGCAAGCCACACTTGTGCAAAAATGTGCAAATTCTCCCTTTTTTGTAAAGTGCATGGGTCTTAGAACAGCAGCATGGTCTTTTGCAACCTGGCAGAATTACTATAATTTACACCAGAAACTATCCCATTGTTGGAGTACATATCAGTCTGAGAACACAGACAGCCAAAGATGCCCAAATGCATCTGGTGCATGTCACTCCAGTATTCTTTTGTGTAAGATTGGCATGTGAAAAATCACTATATATAAATTCCCCCTAATGTGTCCAGCTCCAGTATACAATGCATTCAAAACATTTTCAGGCCCACGTTTTTTACACTTAAATATGCTAAGGCTTTGTGCTAAAATATATAAAAAAAAAAAAGTTTCCCCCATCAATCTGTACTCAATATCCCATAATGACAAAGGGAAAACAGAATTTTAGAAATGTTTGCATTGTTACTAGAATTTTGCATGGACATAAGTGTTTAGACCCTTTACTATGATACTTGATATTTAGCTCTGGTTACTCCCACTTCTCTTGATCATCTCTGAGATGGTTGTACACCTTCATTGGAGTCACCTGTGGTAAATACAGATGATTGGACAGGATTTTGAAGGACACACCCCTGTCTATATAAGGTCTCACAGCTGACATTGCATATCAGAGCAAAGACCAAGCCATGAGGGGCTGCCTGTAGAGCTCAGGGACAGGATTGTGTGAAGGCCCAGATCTGGAGAAGGGTACAAACATTTCTGCTGCACTGAAAGTACCCAAAAGCACAGTGGCCTCCATAATTCTTAAATAAAAGACACATTTTGGAACAACCAGGACATTTCCTAAAGGCTGCCCCACCAAATTACGTAATCGAGGAGAAGGACCTTGGTAAGAGAGGTGACCAAGAACTCAATGATCACTCTAGCTTATCGCCAAAGATCCTGTGTGCAAAATTGGAGTAACTTCCAGAAGGTCAAATATCACTGCAGCACTCAACCAATCTGGGCTTTATGGCAAAGTGGCCAAAAAGAAGTGTGTCCTCAGTAAAAGACATATGAAAGTTTGCAAAAAATCCAATGCTCTTGACCTTAGACTGGCTAATGGTTCACCTTCCAACAAAACAATGGCCCTTAGAACACAACTAACACAACACATGAGTAACTTGGGGACAACTCTGGCAATGTCCTTGTGTGGCCCAGCCAGAGCCCTGACTCACTTGAACATGTCTGGAGATGGAAATATATTGTCCACCAATAGTTAACAGTGAGAACTTTAATGGATCTGCAGACAAGATTGTCTTTAAATCTAGGTGTGTAAACCTTGTCACATCACACCTAAGACTATTGTCCCTGCCAAAGATGCTTCAAATCAAGTATTAAGAAAGTAGTTTGAATACTTATTTCCATGCAAAATATCAGTGTTTCTTTTTTTCAAATAATTTTGCAAGTATTTCAATTCTTATTATAGGGTATTGAACTTGCACACACTTTTTTTTCCTTATTATGTCACATTGATATATGGTTTGATTTGCTTGTCACACAGTAATTTTTTTAATTAATTTTTTTGTATTCTTTACCATATGTGTTTCCTGTTTTGAGAGTGGGTCATCTTTTTCATTGTATACATTATGCTAGTCCAGGAGGGGACCATATTGCTATGGTCTATAAATAGAGCTAGACCACTGTCTTCTAATCTCTGTGTACTTTTGTTATGCTTTATCCATAGGGTCACTGTACAGTAAAACGGCAACAGCCTGCTGATGTATTTTCATACACATATTAATTGAGTCTATATTATGTGTGTTCACTTAAATGTACAATTGGATTCAATTGTATCTGGGCGGCAACACTGGACATAAAAAAAGCCATTAATATATCATTAAAGTAGAGAATATCAGCTTTAATTCTAGACATTCAACAAACATATTTCATGTACATAGTCCCACTTTTGTCGAAGGCTTAATAGTAATTGAATGATCTAACATATTACCTATAGAATTGTAAATATTTTTTTTGTTCTAGTGTCTGCCTAGAGTCTTGAATCCACTAAAATCACCAAATTCTGAGATTTCTACCTGGAGATGATTTTCCAGGCCTTCAGTTACGGCTTACTATGTAGCTTGTTCTGCTTTCAGTTTTTTTCCTCAGCAAAAGAAAAGCATGCTCAATAGCTGTCAGTCAATCTCCTTGATAAAGCCACGTTGGTGGCGAAACATGTCGGGGTTTGACAGTAATACTTTTTAAATTGAATCCTCATTGCATCTCAGTCCATACAGTATTGTTGGTATAGGTCAAAGAGCATAAGAGTGGCCTTTGAGCCACCATACTTGCAAATCCGCACCTGCGGTGCACAGCGGAATGACGGTTATTGATCTCTGAATAGTTGTCACACAGAGTTTAAAGGGGTACTCCGGTGCTTACACATCTTATCCCCTATCCAAAGGATAGGGGATAAGATGCCTGATCGCGGGAGTCCCGCAGCTGGGGATGCCTGTGATCATGCACGCGGCACCCCGTTTATAATCAGTCCCCGGAGCGACGTCACACTCCGCCCCTCAATGCAAACCTACGGGAGGGGGCGTGATAGCTATCACGCCCCCTCCCGTAGGCTTGCATTGAGGTCATTTACAGATAGGAGGGTGACGTAACACTTCTAGTACATATTTGACCTTTAGCTAGACCAGTTATCCATGCATACCATTTAGAATCAGTCACTCGATATACTAATATCAAGGAGGGAACTCTCTACACCACTTATTTGACAGGCATACGGAAGGTGCTTCAATCTGTAGAGACCTTGGTTAAAAATATGCAATCCAATACCTTGACAATAATGGGGGATGTGTTTTTAACCCCTTAAGGACCAGGCCATTTTACACCTTAGGACCAGAGCGTTTTTTGCACATTTGACCACCGTCACTTTAAGCATTATTAACTCTAAGATGCTTTTACCGAATATTCTGATTATGAGATTGTTTTTTCGTGACATATTCTACTTTATTTTGGTGGTAAATTTTCGGCGTTACTTGCATCCTTTTTTTGTGGAAAATTCCAAAATTTCATGGAAATTTTGCATTTTTCTAACTTTGAAGCTCTCTGCTTGTAAGGAAAATGGATATTCCAAATAAATTTTATTTTTATTCACAAATACAATATTTGCACTTTATGTTGGCATCATAAAATGGACATAAAATTTTTACTTTTTGAAAAAATTAGAGGGCTTCAAAGTAGAGCAGTAATTTTCAAACATTTTATGAAAATTGCAAAATCTTAAGGGACAGATGTTACAGAACTACAACTCCCAGCATGCCTGGGCAGTCTAGGCATGCTGAGAGTTGTAGTTTGGCAACATCTGGAGGGCTACAGTTTGTGCACCACTGTAACGGTGGTCCCCAAACTGTGACCCTCCAGATGTTGCAAAACTACAACTCCCAGCATGCCCAGACAGCCTTTGGCTGTCTGGGCATGCTGGGAGTTGCAGTTCGGCCTTCCTAGTGGTTGCCACAGTAAAAATCACTTTACTTTCAGTTTCATTTCTCCCCCCCACCATCGATTCCCTACCTGAGCCGGGATCTCCGGTGAATATCTGCGATGATTGCCGGGCCCCAAGAGTCTTCTCCTCCAGGTACCAGCCTCCATGTTCTCCCCCCGTTCTGCCTGACATCCAGGGGTGGGCAGAACGGGGGGTTTCCATGGCAACCCACCATCCTGCTCTGCCATTGGTCAGAATCAGTTCTGACCAATGGCAGGGGATGGGAGGAGATCGAAACATTGCGACCTCCCTCCTACCCTGCAGGATGCTGGGGCTGTCATTCCCAGGTCCGAGCATCCCTATTTTCCGGGTGATCGGGTCACCAGAGACCCGATCAGCCCGGAATAGGAGAAAATCACGTGTCTGAACTGACATGCGATTTTCTGCGATCGCCGACATGCGGGGGTCCCGGGACCCCCCTCTGCATTTGCACGGCATGCCTGCTGAAAGATTTCAGCAGACATGCCGTTCTGATATCTGCCCGGCGAGCGACAGAGACCGGAAATACAACAGGACGTTCTCTAACGTCCTTGGGCATTAAAGCCCAGGTAGCGGGGACGTTAGAGAACGTCCTATGTCCTAAAGAGGTTAAATGTGTGTTCTCTCACCTTTACTTATTAAAAGTTATGTTTTATCTCTATCTTTAACACATGTATTATAGAGGTCTTTTCTAACCCCTAGGGGTTATATTGTTGTGTAGTGTATATACCTCTACATGTGTTGTTAGGCCAATTTGAGAAAGTAATATCTGCCAGTGCTTCATCATCAGGAACGGTGCTACTACTGCAGGCCAGGGATTGACATGGAGCTCATCCCTTAGGAGACAAAGAAACCTTGAGAAAATAGATGTTGGTTCACATGTGGAGAAATATGGCTTAGCCACACTGGGTCCTTTTCTAGTGTCAAGACCTGAGCCTTACCAGATGTCTGGAGCAGAAACCACCCAAGCTTCCAGGACGAGTGCAGGACATAAACCTCTACAGCTGTGGGTGCTGATGACCATCGGATCTGTCACTTTAGTGGTTGTTGCTGTTGCTTTTAAATGAGTAGTCCAGTATTGAAAATGTATCCCCTATCCTAAGGATAGGGGAAAAGTTTCAGATTGTGTGGGGTTCGACTGCTGGGATCCCTTGCAATCTGCTGTATGGGGCCTCGGCTCTCTGGCCAGATGTCGACCTCCACACGAAGGGGCGGCTGAAACGCCCCCTCAATACAGGGCTATGGCAGAGCCCTGTATTGAGGGTGTGTGTCGGCCGCCACTTTGTGCAGTGGTTGACACGCCCCCTTCCCGCGGTCTGCCGGGAGATCACGGGGGGGGGGGGTTCCCAGTGGTCAGACCCCCTGCGATCTGAAACTTATCCTTTATCCTTAGGATAGGGGATACGTTTTTCAATACTGGATATCTCCTTTAATGTGGCTGTGAAATGTCTTCTGGAAAGATTTTCTGCCTATCTATGAAGAAATAAACATATCTTAGAAATAAGAGAAGATAGCCAGGATCTGAAGAGAAAGTAAAATGGCGGATATAGGAGACGAGACATTAGTGAAACATATTGCACTCATTAAATATATTATCTAAAGAATTTAAATGTCATACTTTGATCATACATGATAAACAGCAATCTTTGTCACTATTCCACATTACCTAAAAACTTGAATAAATTACTAATTAAATAAAAATTGTTAAATCAGTAGAAACTAGAGAACAGATGTTCTTAGGGTTCCATGCTGAGATCTAGCTACTGGACTACACAGACAAATATTATCCCCTCTTTATGTTATCTGGGTAAATGAAATACAAATCCTATTTCTTTCCAGAGTAGAGCAAAGGTTTTGAGCTTTCCAGAACAGCTGGTGTCCACTCATTTGTGAGAACACATAGTCGAGAGTCTTTGGTCACACATTTGTTTATTATCAGTCCAGCTGTGATAATGCTTCAGATTAAAGAAAAAAGCTTGAGTTGCCTTCTTTTACTACTGTAAGTACAGAAAAGTAAGTGAGGTCTCAAAACTAACACCTAAGAAAAGAATGGAGAATCAATAAAGAAAATAGTACTGAAAAGCAGTGTAGTTCTAGACAGAAAAAGTCTTCTTTTTGTAATCATTTAATGCATTTTGGACTAACAAACGTAATGCTATATTTCCCAATTTACGTTTTATAACTAATAAAGACCAAAGGCTTTTGATGCCACTGCCCTTTAAGAATTAAAAAAAAAATAAAGTAAATTTCAATTCTCTCAACTTTCTGTTAGGTATACAATGAATATTTACATAATTTATGGTTGGACTATATAATTACCCTCATTTTACCCACAAATTTTGCTAATGAATATGTATCTGGAAAAGGGTTGCGTCCAACCCTGAAACATGTGATACTTCTCTGCACACCTGAAAGAAATAAAAATAACTTCAACGGTCACTATTCCCTCCATTGCAGGTGTGATTTCCAGAATATCTGTACATTACGTAGTGCTGAGGATCAACACTGTCCTTGAAAGGTAAATTGAGGCTTTACAGGCAGCAACAACAGTGTCATGCCCTTCCTTGATGTGCAGTTTTTTTTTTTTTTTTGCTTGCGCAACTCCATGCAAAGCAAGGGCATTAGTACCCCCTTCTCCCTATTGTATCCCTTAGCACAGTACCAGCCTGTTTAGTCTAGTGCGCTTTCCAAAACACAATCATGTCATGCCATAGGATAGTCGTGTAGGTGCTCAATAACAGGGAGAGCCCAAAAGTCACTTTGTCACTCATCTGAATTAGTTATAGTCTCTAACAAAGCCATGCAGGTTTTAAACAACCTTTTAAATAAACCCTTTACAAGTTTTGAAATTCCTCTGGGGCAGTTCCAATAAAAGTCTAATTTTTTGCTTTTATTAAATGGTGATCCTAGATATTGATCCCAAAATGGGTTGATTGGGTAAAGAAGTCTTGCAGCAGCTCCTGTTGTGTGATCAAAAAGGCATATATAGATGTTGTATCCACAACATCATCAGGTGCCCTATAAAGGGCCATGTTTTTTTCTTTCTAATTATAACCAAGTTTTCACAGAAGCCAAGAAATGACATGGAAATTAGAGTTTTTTTTGAAAAAATATGTTTTGAATTTTACTGATTGTAAATACTAGTGTAGCATTGCTTCCCCTTCTGAGTTTTTACTTACACAGTGGGAAACTGGCTTTTTTTTAGTGGGGTTCTAGAGGTTGGCTCTAGATACCACTGAGGCTCCTGAGAATAATTTACCCTCTTGAATAGTAGCAACAGTATAATATGCCTTTAAGATTCAGTCATAGCGGATCTATTAAAGGGAACTTGTCATCATTATCAGCCACACTAACCTATTGGTATAGGCTTGTGGTGCAGGTGACACTGATAAAATTATACAATACAATCCCTGATTCATGCTTTTATTCCACCAATATTCACAGTACACAATAGTTGTCCTTGCACAATCAGTGGAAACCAACGAGACTGCCATAAATCTGAAAGGAGCCACAGTAAGCCTGTGATGCTTAATCCATTGCAGGCTTACTGTTAAAAGGAATCTGTCATTTTTATCTCCCACATTATTATTATTCTATTTCTTCAATGAGCAGCTTGGAGCAAGGTGGCTTGGGCGTATCTAAGCCCCTGTGTATGGTGACATCTGTCTTCAATCTTCATATATAGCACTTTCTCCTTCTTTGCTGAGGCTCCCATGCTGTAGAATGACGCTCCATGCTGAAGCTACACCCCTCTCCTCCCCATGCACAGCCAGTATGAAGTTAAATCTCTCTTCTACTAGAGATTCTACAGTGGAGGAGATGGGTATTTCCTTAGTTTGTTCAAGGTGCTACAGAAACTATTGTGTATGTGACCAGTAATGTGTATGCAATGTCAGTCACATACACTGTTCTACTCAAAGTGCTGTTGCACTCTGACCCAAAGATGCTTTGCATAGCATTGGTGCTGGCTATATATATATATATATATATATATATATATATATATATATATATACATGCTCTGCTTTGGCTGCATGGTTTTTGGCTGTGCACTACACTAAAACCTGCAATATGTACATGTTCAGGTAATTTTGATTTGAGATAAGAAGCAAATTCACTGAAATGAAAAGTGTTAAATAAAATACATACCAGATTATATAAACCAAGTGCACATTATATTACATGAAACATGTCTTTTATTCTGTAATCATTACAATTAGAGATGAACAAACTTCCAGTGATTTGATTCATCACGAACTTCTCGGCTCGGCAGTTTCTTACTCTAGCCTGCATAAATGAGTTCAGCTTTCAGGTGCTCCGGTGGGCTGGAAAAGGTGGATACAGTCCTAGGAGAGAGTCTTTAGCCACCGGAGCACCTGAAAGCTGAACTTATTTATGCAGGCTAGAGTAAGCAACTGCCGAGCCGAGAAGTTTGTGACGAATCGAATCACTGTAACTTCGTTCATATCTAATTACAATCATCAATTCTGAGAGAAGACAATACATAGTGCATGGTATATTTGGTAAGTGCTTCGCCTTCATTGACAATCAAAATTAGTTTGGCTGGGCCACGTGATGGGATTGTTTAGGTAAGTGTCATTTTCAGAACTCATCAGAATTACAAAGGTTTTACTGTGTTTTGTTTCTCTTCTCTTCAATGGACAAGAAATGAAGTAGAAGTGATACAGAGGGAACACTAATCTATGTGAAAGAAGCATTGGAATTGACATAGTTCTGCTACAGAGACTGATACTTAGAAATTTTGCCAATAACAGTTATTGATATTGTAGACTTTCAAAATGAGAACCATACAGTAGTGTCTGCATGACTAGAGAGATAAAGGGTAAAGGCTGATGACTGGAAAAGCTCCAGTCACTGTCTTTTTTATTCTCTGTACTTTGTAAAATGTGAGTTAGACATTACATACATTACATACCGATTGAGCTGTTAACTGTGTAGGTATATTCATGCATTGAGATCTGCATTAAATTTCATGGGGCATCTACATGGCTGTTTACACTACACTGACGTAGAAGCAGATTCCATGTAGAAATCACACATCAGGTAAGGTCGATTTTAGCTTAAAGGGGTACTCCGGTGGAAAGCTAATATTTTCAATCAACTTGTGACAGAAAGTTAAATTAGTCGTATTTAAAAATCTTAATCCTTCGAGTACTTATCAGCTTCTGTATGCTACGGAGGAGGATGTATAGTTCTTTTTAGTCTGACCACAGTGCTCTCTGCTGACACTTCTGTCCATGACAGGAACTTTCCAGAACACAAACAAATCCCCATAGCAAACCTCTCCTCCTCTTGACAGTTCCTGAAATGGACAGAGGTGTCAGCAGAGAGCAATGTGGTCAGACTGGAAAGAACTACACAACATCCTCTGGAACATACAGCAGCTGATATGTACTGGAAAGATTAGGATTTTTAAATAGAAGTGATATACAAATGTTCAAAATCCCCTTAAACCCTTAAAGGGGTACTCTACCCCTAGACATCTTATCCCCTATCCAAAGGATAGGGGATAATATGTCTGATCGTGGGGGTCTTACCGTTGGGGACCCCCGGTATCTCAGCTGCAGCACCCGCTGTCATTACTGCACAGAGCAAACTCTCTTTGTGCGTAATGACGTGCGATACAGGGGCTGCCCCTTGTGAAGTGACGGCCCGCTCTCTTAATGCAAGTCTATGGAAGGGAGCGTGGCAGCTGTCACGCCCCCTCCCATAGACTTGCATTAACCCCTTAAGGACTCAGCCCATTTTGGCCTTAAGGACTCAGACAATTTAATTTTTACGTTTTCCTTTTTTCCTCCTCGCCTTCTAAAAATCATAACTCTTTTATATTTTCATCCACAGACTAGTATGAGGGCTTGTTTTTTGCGCGACCAGTTGTCCTTTGTAATGAAATCACTCATTATGTCATAAAATGTATGGCGCAACCAAAAAACACTATTTTTGTGGGGAAATTAAAACGAAAAACGCAATTTTGCTAATTTTGGAAGGTTTCGTTTTCACGCCGTACAATTTATGGTAAAAATGACATGTGTTCTTTATTCTGAGGGTCAATACGATTAAAATGATACCCATTATTACATACTTTTATATTATTGTTGCGCTTAAAAAAAATCACAAACTTTTTAACCAAATTAGTACGTTTATAATCCCTTTATTTTGATGACCTATAACTTTTTTATTTTTCCGTATAAGCGGCGGTATGGGGGCTAATTTTTTGCACCATGATCTGTACTTTTTTTTGATACCACATTTGCATATAAAAAACTTTTAATACATTTTTTATAATTTTTTTTTAATAAAATGTATTAAAAAAGTAGGAATTTTGGAATTTTTTTTATTTTTTCGTTCACGCCGTTAACCGTACGTGATCATTAACATTTTATTTTAATAGTTCAGACATTTACGCAGGCGGTGATACCAAATATGTCTATAAAAATTTTTTTTACGCTTTTTGGGGGTAAAACAGGAAAAAACTGACATTTTACTTTTTTATTGGGGGAGGGGATTTTTCACTTTTTTTTTACTTTTACTTTTACATTTTTTTTTACACTTGAATAGTCCCCATAGTGGACTATTCATAGCAATACCATGATTGCTAATACTGATCTGTTCTATGTATAGGACATAGAACAGATCAGTGTTTTCGGTCATCTTCTGCTCTGGTCTGCTCGATCACAGACCAGAGCAGGAGACGCCGGGAGCCGCACGGAGGAAGGAGAGGGGACCTCCGTGCGGCATTATGAATGATCGGATCCCCGCAGCAGCGCTGCGGGCGATCAGATCATTCATTCAAATCGCGCACTGCCGCAGATGCCGGGATCTGTATTGATCCCGGCACCTGAGGGGTTAATGGCGGACGCCCGCGAGATCGCGGGCGTCGGCCATTGCCGGCGGGTCCCTGGCTGCGATCAGCAGCCGGGATCAGCCGTGCATGACACGGGCATCGCTCCGATGCCCGCGGTTATGCTTAGGACGTAAATGTACGTCCTGGTGCGTTAAGTACCACCGCACCAGGACGTACATTTACGTCCTGCGTCCTTAAGGGGTTAAGGGTGCGGGCCATGATGTAATGAGGGGCGGAGCCGTGACGTCACAATGCTCAGGCCCCTGTATGTTCCCAGAATGATGACCCAGAGTATAGTCAAAAGTAAAAATTATGCCCTGTGCTCTGAATCCTCATTCTGGGGATGTGATGTATGTGGCCGTTGCTATTCTGTAACCTCAAATGTGCACCCTGCTCAGCTGTAGAGAGAGCGCTGCACATTTGAGGCAACATAAAAAAGTCCCCGATGCTAGTGACTCAATGACCCATGACCCATTTTTGGAAGAAAAAAAATACCCCCAGAGGTCTTATTAGTTTTTTTTTATTTTTATGAAAGAGTTTTTTTGGCAATTTAGTGTTTCATAGGGTTAAAATTTGGAATGTACTCTAGACTTGGTACATTGGGGTCGAATTATGGGAAATTAAAAGAGAGGCCCGGATGATCGGGGCAAGTGTCACAGTGGTGGTGTCCTTCTGTATCCCCCTCTTTTGACACACTCTGCATTTTTTCTGTGATGTTCCCTTCTTTCCAGTGTGGGGGACCTCACCTGGAAAGTGCTGGCCTGGGACGATTCTGGCACCTATATTTCCAGTTCTTTGGGAACTCCGCTTTCCCGGTCGCCAAAGATCAGGGCACTTAGGACTTCTTGGAACTGAAGGAATGTCCCTGTGTTGCCAGCATACTGGGACAGTACAAAAGAGTTGTACATGGCAATCTGTACCAAGTAGACCACAACTTATTTGTACCATACCCGTGTTTTCCGCATGGGGATGTATGGCTTGAGGACTTGATAAGTAGTGTTGCTCACGAATATTCGCAATGAGAATATTCGTGAATATAGCACTATATATTCGCAATTACGAATATTATTTTTTTTTTTTACAGTACACACCACAGTGATCGTATATGCGAAAATTAGCATATGCGAATGTTCGCATATGTGAGCATTAGAGTATGCTAATTTTCGCATATGCTTATTTTGTTATATGCTAATTTGCGCATATGCTAATTTTTGCAGATGCAAATTTTCGCATATGTGAAAATAAATCGCGAATATTACGAATATGCGAATTTAGCGAATATATGACGAATATTTGTCCTTATATATTCGCGAAATATCACGAATTCGAATATGGCCTATGCCACTCAACACTATTGATAAGAGAGATTGACTCCCCCATATACTAATTGTAGTCCAGAATACAATCAGGCTTGAGGACCATTGCTGTGGTACCTCACACAGGGAGAGGTGAGCTGCCGTTTCCATGAATTGTGGTCAGCATAAGGATATCCCTCTTATCCTTATACCTGACCAGCAACAGGTTTTCATGGGTAAGGGCACGGGACTCACCCTTGGGCATAGGTGTCTAAACAAAATTTAGAGAGAGGCCTCTCTGGTTCCTCCGCACAGCCCCAAAAGCGGACATGGACCTGCAGCAAGGGATGTGAACAGAGGGATGCTGGTATAAAAGTTGTCAACATAAAGGTGGTAACCCTTATCCAGCAATGGGTGCACAAGTTCCCAAACGAGTTTCTCGCTAACACTCAGAGTGGGAGGACATTCTGGTGGTTCAATATGGGAATCCAATCCCTCATATACTCTAAACTTGCAAGTGTATCCGGAAGTACTCTCACAAAGTTTGTAGAGTTTCATGCCATACCGTGCCCGCTTTGAGGTAATATACTGGTGGACAATGAGTCTCCCCTTAAAACTGATAAAAGACTCATCTACAAGAGCTCCCTGAGGGGTACGTAGGCCTCCCAAAATTTGGCCCCAAAGTGAACCATGACCGGCCTCTCTTTGTAAAGCCCGTCATAGGCAGGATCTCTTTGTGGGGGACATGCCTCATTATCAGCAAAATGCAGGCATTTCCGAATGGCCTCCAACCACCCCCGTGCCATGACCATACCGTAGAGTGGGGTCTGGTAGAGGACATCTCCACCCCAGTACTGCCTGACACTTGTTTTTTTGATTATGCCCATATGCAGCACGGGGCCACAAAATGTCCTAATTTCGGCTGCATTGATTACATACCATTCATTGGGCCTAGCCAAAAACGAATCAGGATGGTGGGCAATGAACTGTTGGGCATACACGTTTGTTTTCTCCACCATATTATTGACAAAGTCATCACTGAAATAATAACTAAAATAGTCTATTTCAGTGTATCCAGCCGTATCAATCCGGATTTCTGAGTCGCCGAAAAACTCAGGAATTGGTGGCTGATATCCCTCTGGGGGTCTCCAGACAGGTCCTCTGGAAGGGGGCTCCGGTACCTTTATCTGGGGGGTTGGACTATTACATGCGGCATGGATGCTCGTATTAGTGTCGGCCACTGAGTCACTATCATGGAGGTTGTGTGGCCTCCCCTGGTGGCATCTCCACCGCCTTCTGGGGGGCTCATCATCAGTGCTAGATTATGAGCAGAAGGGGAAGAACACAGGAAAGTAGGATCTTGCTCCTTCTCACTGGCGGATTCGGAGTCGGAGGCAAGTGAAGCCTATGCCTCCTTTGCCGAAAATGCCCGTTTGGGCCATCACCTTTTTTTTCTACTGTGGCAGGGGGGTGGTGGTGGGGGGAGGAGAGGATGTGTGCAGGGGGGGCAGAGGCGGGGAAGTGTGTATGTGTGTGTGCCTGGTGCAAACTTTATATGATGGTGTGTGATAAAATATCACACATATGAAGAAAAAAAAAAAAGTGGCCAAAAAAAATACCAAATGCTCCAAATGCAGCACCCTGAAACCCTAATAGGGCCCGGGTCATGCTGCAAAATGTGTGGCGGATCTTACTCTTTACACTCTTACCTGTCCCTTTACAGAAAACTCACCTTGCACTAACAGTGGCAGCAGGCCACTTCTTCAGCCGTGAGGGGCACAGATCCGATCAGTGGGGGGGAGGGGTTCTTGGCTCCTGCTCTCAGCTCTGCCCGCTGTCTGACTTCAGTTGGCTAGCAAAGCTGAGAGAAGGGGACATTAACCCCTCCCCTGATAGCTTCTATTGGTCGGACGATTGTCCAATCAATAGCAGCTCATCTGGGGAGGTGACGGGATCACAACTTCCCCCCAGTAACAGGAGGTGATTGCCGGTGTATAGTACACCGCCGATCACCTTCTTATTATGTGACCTGTATGACTGGAATCGCTGCAGATGGCTGGTGTGAATTCTCAAGACCTCCCAGGCTTTGTCACTGGATACCTGCTGAATGATATCAGGTACAGGTACGCCCTGTGCCTTTAACTACCAGGACGTTCATGCTTATCCGCATGCCTTATGTCCTTGAGGGGTTAAAAAATCTGCAATGATGATTTAATTAACTTGACTAGAGGATCACATAGATCCTTGGACCCAACATATTAACCCAAACCCCATTACCCATAAAGAACCACTGGCTCCCCTTTTGATGAAAGGGGCACAGCGGCTCACTTTTATTAAATAACAATAATAACAAAATACCATACAAAAATATCTTATAAATAACCTACTAAACCTTGTAAAGTGCATTAACATTGTACCAAATCTCTAGCAGGAGGGGGACTTGTAGTGGCTCAGCTTCTTTGGGTCTCCTCCTTTGTCCTTGGTCATTCCTCAACTGACCCAAGGGCACCCATTCAGAGACTCCTTTCTTTTTGAGACTTTACCTGGATTTACACCAACCGGCTGTCCCCAGCTGCACCATACTGCTGTCTCTGCTGCTCTGACTCCTTCTCTTCAGTGCCTCTAAGTCCCCATCTAACTTCTGCCGTTGTGACCAAAAAGAAGAAAAAAAGACACAACACAGTACAGAGCAACAGTGCAATAAAATTAGGGTGGGTGGTCAATTCTCTTCCTGCACGCCAACTGTCCTTTCCGCATCCCCAGATAACTTTTAACCCCTTCCTCCGGGCCACACCTCTCTCCTGATGTCACCCCCCCCCCCGGACTGACACCTTAAAGCCCTCTACCTACCCTAGGTTCCCATGTAGTTCCCCTCCCATGCTGTCCAGTACAGGAGCTTTCTTTATTAAAAAATTGTGGAAAAATTCAGAGCCTTTTGAAGGGCATACTGAGGATAATCCATTTCCCATTATGCTCTATATGTAGCATCTTTGGGGCACATTGATAAAGTGGAATTTACTCTTTGCTTTACACATCTGGAGCATAATCTATGACAAAGATTACACTTACCACGTGCAGACTTTCCAAGTTCTTTCACAAGTAGCATACAGCCAAATTACAGCTCCATGAAGAAGTTTGAGCCTTCTACTCTATCTACTTATGTCTCCAGTTTCACACAGTGGAAAACAAAGGATTTGTCTGTCGATTCACGGCATGCTCCATCAGAGGCATTATGGATGGAGGTATTCTCCCATACATAAAGTACCAAAAAGAGACTGTGTGACTCAATACTAATAAGCAATACAACCTCCTGCACTGCTGTACAAGCTCTGCGCCAATGTGTACAAGCCTTTATTGAGCTTGTTGACCTCATTAATATGTTGTTTACCCTCTCAGCACACAGTATAAAGGCAGCAGTATCTCTAGCACAGTGTCCTTGACACACTGACAGTATTTATTTATGTACTGTAACTTTAAGCTGCACCAACGCTATCACTATTTCACTATGTTAAATAATACTTTATCATCTCAGAATATTTAGTCCATAGTTATATGTTATATAGGACAAAACAGAATTGACAACCATTTCACAATACTACAGAGCGTCTTTACAGACCCTAATTGTGCCGCAAACTGTGACAAATACTCCAAAGAGCTGCAGTAGGTTTCTTAAAGGGGGGGAATCACAGCTGTTGTCCATAGCACTTAAAGGCTGCAATAACAATGCTGCTGTTTTATGGCTATTGTCCTAGTTTTGCAGGCTGGCAGTTCAGTAAATAGGGCAACATGGCCGTTGTGTGTAGCAGGTAGATGAAAACAAACAAGTTAAAGGTGCAAAACACGTATCGTTCATGTAAAAGCGCTTTCCCAGCAGTGGGTATATTTGTTAATAGCATCTTTTCATTTGTATTTCTAATGATAAATACAGTTTTTCCTCCCTGTGGGTTGTATGGAAATCATTGGATACCTATAATCATACAATTTACACCCTCTAAAGTCTTATCAGTGAAAGGGAAAGAAAGGGATATTGTAATAGCTATCTAAAGAACAAAATATTGACAGTAATTATATATTCCATGCTTTCTACCCAAAACGTACTCAGTTACCTAAAAAATCAGCTTGCGAACGCAGCGTTATCTATATTCTGTACATTCTAGCCATTGATGTTTCTGCGCCGGCTACATAGGTTAATAGACTATGGCGTATTTATCCCAGCCACTTTGAACAATTGATTAAACAATTAAAAAAAATGCAAAGGATGAAATGAAGTTAATATGTTCAAGGTTGTTAGAACAATGCACTAACAGTAGAACACCCGATTATCCCAACGGGGCAATTAAAAAGGCTTTCTCCTAGTTTATAATTCTCTTCTAGGAAGGTGTCTGCTTTATCCAATAGTTTCTGCCCTGCATTGTGGGTCTTTTTGTAGCACCGAGGGTTAAATATAGTTACCTTCCTCCTCTGACTCATTTCCTTGCTTCATTACCAGCTCCATTAATAACATAATAAAAATAATTGATTTTTATATAGCAGTTAGAGGGGAATGTTGTGCTATAAAAAGCAAAGTAGCAAACACAATCAATAGCCATTGCGAAGAGCTTGCAATCGGAATATGAGAGCGGGATTGGGGTGGGGGGTCATAGGTTAGGGTCTACACCAGTATAGTATAAAACTGAACCTCCAGCTTACGGCACAGACTTATCAAGTTCCAATGAAGCTCTCAGTGCTGTAAAGAAAACATTATAAGTTCTAAGAAGTGATTATATCAAAGAGTTTCTTGCTTTGCATTGCTGTGCTGTGCCGAGATATTGTGCAATTAGGAGGCGCATGAAACTGATGATGGAACAGTAATTTTACAGCGCTGGAAGAATTAACTGATATGCTATAGTTGGCGTATATAAAAGAACCGCTAATGACATTCACAAATATCCGTGCAAAAGATTCCGGGATTTATGAGAGCCGGAGTTATTTGAGGTAGCTTTGTGATTATGGGGGAGATATTTCACTGCGTGCTGCTCGAGTTCTGTCCAATGAGCTCGTAAAGAATAATATAGCCAGATATTCTAAGTCTGGAAAAGTCTTTTAACTATGCACATGCTTTGCATTCCGTTATACAGTGTGTATAAAAGACATAACTGAAGGATTAGAAAAAGCATCTGTGCCCCCCCCCCCCCCCCCCGCCCCATAGAAATAGTGTCCCTCTAATTCAATGCTATTTAGCAATGAGAAAAAAAAAAGACACATTTTCTCTAATACTTTACATACTGCAGGTGATGTTCTGGACAGTTTGATAACAAAGACATAAGTATATGGCCCAGAAGGGGAAGAGTTGCATGTCTATGTGGGGTATTATTTTTTTTTTACACCTTTAATTTGTGTGGTGGCAATGTGTACGTCCGCCAAATTTCTTAAATAGTCGCATGGCATGAAATAAATATGTGCACATCAATACACCACTTGGTATGGTTCCTTCTTTGCGACATGTACCCCACTCTTTTATAGAGATTACACAAATCAATGGAATGACCACTCTATTTCCTTTACACACATCAGTGTAGTGGAGATTTCAGTGAGGACATACAGGCACTCTGGATTCTTGTAGATGTGTGCTCCTCTACATAAATTCAATGTGTATGTGTGAATAAATCTAGCTTGACTGTGGATTACGAGTACAACAGCACGAAATAGTCTGTTGACCTGTTTGCTATCTCCATGACCTGACTGCTTGGCTTGAAAATAAAAAGATAACTTTTCTCTAGTCTGGTGAGTGCCACCTGTCTACTTCTTTAACTTAGATAATGCTTACATATACATTCATTTATTATAACCCCTCAAAGGGTATTCTGCCCCTAGTCATCTTATCCCCTATCAAAATGATAGAAGATAAGATGTCTGATTGCGACCCCCTCCTGTAGACATGAATGGATGGGGCGTGGCCTCACAACCACAGCCACCCGTACCCAGTATGCTGAACGCCAGCGGCCGAACCCCCGTGTTTTTGTGCCACAAATTGTACTTTATAGTGAAGTCCACAATAGGGCTGTGAAGTACATGGGCTGGCAAAGTGACAGGAGTTGTGGCTATTACCGACTGCTTTTTATGTTGATTCCATGTTCTTTATAATGACATCACTCATTTTACCACAAAATCTATAGTGGAACAAAAAATATATATATTTGTGGGAAAAATGAAAAAAATAAAAAAAAAGCCATATTGCTAATTTTGGGGACTTCCGTTTCTACCGTGTACTTTTTGGTAAAAGTGACACATTATCTAAAATCTGTAGGTTCATTTGATTGTGATGGTTTTGTTTTATTTTACTACTTTAAGAAAATAAAAACTTTATGAGTATGCTAAAAATTTTCCTCTTATTTTTCCCTATACAGGGCTGTATGAGGGCAAATTTTTCGCGCTGTGATCAGTATTTTTGTTTGATTGGAATTTTTGATTGATTTTTGTAAATAGTATTCTGATATATGAAGTGACCAACAATACGTAATTCTAGACTTAGGTATTTTTTTTTAGGTGTGTGCCATTGACTGCATAGTCTAATAATGTTATATTTTAATAGTGTGAGCATTTACACAAACGACAACACTACATACTTTTATATTTATTTATTTTTTTATATAATGTTATCAAAAAAAGGGAAAAGAGGATTGATTCAAAGTTGTATAAGGAAAGGGGCTTATTCACATTCAATAACTTAAAAAAAAATAAAATAACATTTTTCTTTTTAGCCCTATAGGCGACTATTACATGCAAAATTTGTTACGTTATGCGCTCCAGCCGCACACGCTGGCTGTGAGCGCATGGTCCGATAACCTGCTGCTGCCGACGGGGTTGGGATTCGCATCGCAGGATGTGCCCGCATGCGAATCCCAGCCCGTCACTCACCTGGTGCTTCTCCTGCCCCTGCCTCTCAGCTCTGGCGTGCGCGTCCCCGTCCCCTAGGGCGTGCGCGCACCAGAGCTTTAAGTTTTAATGGGCCAGTGTGCCCATTAGTGAAGTAACACCTGTGGCTCATTGATAAATTCCTCTACCTCCCACACTTCCCTGCCGGATCTTTGTTGCCCTAGAGCCTTAGAGAAACCTTTCCTGTGTATTGCCTTGCCGTATATCATACCTTTGCTCCGTGACCTGACCTTGCTCCTTTGTTGCCTGCCTACTGACTATTTGCTACATTCCTGACTACACTACTGGGCCACCTGCCCTGACCTCCTGCTATCCAGACCACTAGTTGCCTAATCCCACCTGTGCCTCGAATCTGCTCAGCCACCTGTGTGGTCGAGCCATGCCAGGGGTAGTAACCTGGGTGCCGCCTGCTGCAGCAAGTCCATCCCCCTTTGCAGCGGGCTCTGGTGAAAACCAGCGGCATCTTAGACTCCGCTCCCTGGTACGGTCCGAGTCATCTACCACACAGGTCCAGCGGATGCAATATCATCTGTGTTCCAGTCTACTGAAACCTGAGTGTTACAATATATAGATTGCAAACATGGTACAATGCTGTTCCATAGAACATCACTGATCAATGTTATCAGCGCTCCATTAGCACAGGCTGCTGAGCACCAATTGGAGGGCAAGGAGGCAGGTAAGGAGCCTCCCACCATCCTCTTCACTGAGCTAGCTGGGAAGAGGATTTTCCCATTTTAGACACTGCAATGAACTTTGATAACACTATCTAAATGGTTAATGCCAGACATCAGCCAGATTGGCGATGTTCAAAATTAGCTGTGGGTCCCTGCTTCTGCCAGCAACCAGGACCCACTGGGTATGAAGCCCATTCAGCTCCTGAGTGCACTTCATATAACGGAGCAGGACTAGGGTGTACAGGTCCGTCTGATGTCCTTAAAATGATTATAACAAATATTATAATAAAAGAAAAATCATAACACATTTCATTTAAGGCTTAGCTCATCCAAAATACCATTTGGAACATATTCTAAGCCCTTTTTGGCACTTGGACCATTTTTTGAATATTTTTTATTTATTTTTTTTAAACAGACTTTTTTTTATGATAAAAGAAACAGCCTCAAAAAGTGTCATGCAAAAGTGTCAAGTGTCATGCGGATGTGCCCCGCCCTAACATTTGATTACCCCCATGGTGGTGCTGTGGGGAAAATACACCCTATTCCGTACTTACTAAGAGGACACTTTGAGATTATTAAGAGGACAACCCTCTTTAATATGACTATTTGCGTGTCTTTGAGTTTTACATTTATGGTGTATCATTTATGACATAGCATAGAAACATACACGAAACACAAACAGATAAGAGATATTGTAAATCATTGTAATTGACATGAATAAACAATCCAATTCCATTTAATTAATTATAAGTAACTGTTCAAAATTGCCATATGTTTGTTAGCTAATATTTAGTTTTTCACAATCGTTTTAATTTGGTATTTGCTCATTGTATAAGATTAGTGGAAAGCGAGAATTATATTGATCCAGAAATAGGAACAAATTTTGTTCAGGAAAAACAAAAAAACATTTTCCTTTAATGCAAACATTTTTGGGGGAGATTTATCAAATTGCATGTGTACATTTTCTACCATTCTTCTCTGCAGATCCTCTCAAGCACTTTCAGGTTGGATAGGGACTGTTTGCATTGATATATCTAACAGGAGCTAAGTAGGAGTCTACTGTAAACTCTTCATCACCAACATCTCCTTCCTTTGGCATTCTTGACAGACTGCTCTAAGCCTTTTTCTTTGACCGGACCGATATTTACTCCATGCCTCTGTCCTTGCTCACTTCCCTCCTAGCTGCCATGACCTTAACCACCCCACCATTCGCTTTTGCCAATAAAAATGACACTTGTTACAGTGGTACAAAAGGCCACAGTAGACCAATTTATTAACAAATAAAAATGTAAACATTGACATAAATTAAACTTTGGTATGAACATCATACTCCCATATAAAAACACACTAACAAAACCTGTAACATTTTCATGAGTAAATGGCGCAGGAGAAGAACTTAAAGGCACTGTTCACTTTTTCCCTCGTCAATCTCCAATGTAAGGGGCCCCCTGCTTACCTCAAGCCGTAAGTCACCAGACCCAGGGGTATTATTTGCAGAGGCCCAAACCCCTCCCTGGGGCCCATGCACACAGTGAATTTCCAACCAGACCATCTCAAAACTGTGATGATTTCACTTGTGCCTCCAGATCCCTCTCCTGCTAACCTGTTGCGACAAGCAAAGTAAGGAAAGTACAGGGCAGGTAGGAACTTTTCCTGGCCTTATGCCGTCTGACCCCTCCTCCCTAGCCTTAACCCTTTATACCCCTCTAACTCCACCTCCTCCTATGTCACTAAGCCCCAAGTTAACTCTTGCCCATCTAGCAGCAGCATGTGCCCCTCCGCTCTGATGCTCTCTGCTCCAAGGCTTCCTTTTTAAAGAGATTGTTAGGCTTTCCATTCTATAGTAGGTGCAGTAGTAAAGAAAGCCCTTTTCGAAAGAGAAACGCTGATCACTACGATGATCTAACCACTGGCAAGTGTAATTTCCCTCATCGAACCTTGAGGATGACTGTTTCCTCCCTGCCCAATGAGGAGTGTTATTGTTGCCTAGCAATGACTTTCATCATGTGCTCTGCAGCAAAAGGTGCCGTAAATGTAGCTACAAGTGGTATTTAACAACTTATCCTCTAATAATAATTATTTTGCAAGTAGAATATTTGATTGGGATCTGTAATAAACAATAGTTTTATCATGTAATGTAATTTTTTTCCCTGCATTGGGCAATTACCATTATGATCACTCATTGAAATGAGCGATTTAAGCTGTTAAGTGACCAGTGTAAATGGCCCTTTAGTCATATATTGCAACAGCTAGAAAGTATATAGCAGGAGGCTTGTTTCAAAATTGCTGATATCAAAACGGAGGTCTTTGAATTTATCATGTATCAAGCAGGAATTTACATACACAGCTGTGAACCTATTCACCATGTCTTCAATGGGGCTGGTAATCTGGAAACAAAGGATATTGTTAGTCAAGGGTTTGCATGAACTGAGGTACTGCCATTCAGTATAATGTGTTGCTGTTCATGCTGTATAGCTTTTCTTTTCCACTTAGAAGTTAAATTAAGTAAACTAATGAAATGTACTTCATACACAATGCACACAAGTATTGTGTCATCCACCAGGACTGCGCACCTGAACATACAATTTAATGACAACATATTGCATATCATTTAACCAAAATAAAATAAAAAGAGGCAAAAGGAAACGGTTACAAGGCTTCATATTGTCAGATATTATCAACCTATTAGATGGATAGTTAGTATTAGTAATATTAATCATTATTAATATTTTAGCTTCTCATATAAGTATTTATTTTCAATAATATACTGTAAAATTGGATCATAGAATATATAATAAAAGGACTTTTTTATTGAACTATCTTCATTTAAGGCTCCCAGTATCTGATCGGAAAGGTGTCAAAACCCAGCAGCACCCAGCTGTTTTCAAGAGCCATAACACTTGCAATACACAATGAATAAAGCCAGAAGCAGTTGGCTCCTTACATTGTTTAGTGGCCATGCTCAGCTCCTACTGAAGTGAAAGGGAGTAGAGCTGCAGTAGCCCAGCTCGGCCACTTCACACTGTATGGAGCTTTCTATTTCTGACATCTTTCATTGTGTGTTAAGTGTACTGCAGCTTATGAAAGCATCTGATCATTGGAAAGCCTAGTGTCACCACCCCACCTTAGTTCTTGAGGGCTTATCCGAAGAATAGCCCATAAAAAAAAAAAAAGAGCTGGAAAATCCCTTTAAAATGTTAATTACATTTTTAATGCAAATTTTATATCTACATAGAAATACATTATAAACGTCTGCAGAAAAATGGATGCCTTTTCACTTGTCTATTGGCACATTCAACTTAAATTGTACCCGTCAGATCCAACAAAAAGATTTGTTTTTAATATATCACTCAGTACTTAATCCTGACCATGTACATCTAATTTTTATGTGTCTAGCACCTTTATTTATTTTTTTATTACACTTTTAATTTAGCTCACTAGTCTGAATTCCTCTCAAAGGGAGGGGGCGTGGCCTCACTGTGCAGGTCTCCGCCTCCTCCCTCAGTATGCTGTCTGCTCCCATCTCCCCATAGCATTAGCAAAACTACAACTCCCAGCATGTCCTCACTGACAGTAGCGGAACACAAGCTGACAGTGGGAGGATTTTTCCTCCAGCATTGAGCCCTGGGCTCACAGCTGTCAATCAAGGATGTGTGTCCATGATGTAGGTGATGACGCATGGACACAGCAGGACTAGTATATGTCCAAGCAGGCAGGGGGGGCAGTTGATTGACTGTTGATTGAGCAGTTGATTGAGCCGGTTGCTAGTATTCAAAAAAAAAAAAAAAAAAGGGAATGAAATAGAGGATATTTAATTTACTTTGGTCTATACGGTTTAACTTTGTATGTCACGGTTTCATTTCCCTGCTGCTCTACTTAGTTCACGGTTAGTTCTCTTTATGTCTTTTCAGTTGCATCCTAATAAGTCACAGTGTGCTTAGCTTCTCAGGTTACGTTCTCACTTCATACGTTGCTGATTCACTACTACTACTCCGCTGCTTGTATGATACTATCTCACATTGTCGGTTTTCCTCTGCTGTTTTACTTCCATTTTTATGGCCTGGTCTCCTTATGGCATTTGTTGCTAGTCATAGTAGTTACCATATTCGCTGTTTTATTTGGTTGGCTAGTAGCCTTGTCACCAATGTGCACTGCACGCGGGTTGTATCTGTGCTGCAGTGGTAAACGCTGTTAGCTGGTTAGGTGTATATGTTATGTCTGCTGGCCTAAAATCTCTGTCGTGGTCTCCCGGTGCCCTCTGTTGGGTGACGGTCCACGCCGGCTCTTACCCAGTTATGTGGTATGTTTACCTTGTCATTTGTTTCTGTTTGTTACATTTAGCTTTTTCCTCTCTCCAGCCCTTATTTGCTGTCTAATTAGGCGCCCTCTGTAAACCTAGTACTTGTCTTGTTCCCGCTGCATTCCTTACTAGTCTATTTTCGTTTTGTCTCACTGTGTTCCTACTCGTCGTCATGTTTAGTGGCTCAGTCGCGTTTAGTACCCCAGTCGCGAGTATCTTTGGTACTCGTGGTTGCCTACGTACAGTTGTTCCTTACAATTTTGTTTAGGTTAAACTGTGTGTTTATGCATGTTTTTCTGTTTCAGTATATTTGCAAGAAGTCTACCTCCTGCATTAGAGCGGCATCTTTTTCAGCATTTGTTGTGTAACTGTCTAGGCTCGAAGCTCGTCTTTGCATGAGTAAGTTACTCCCTTGTCCTTGGCCCGGTCGCTTTGAAGGTATAAATAAATAAAAAATAAAATAAAATAAAGGATAATAAATAAAAGGTATTAGTTAACATGCAGCTTGGTCTGTTCTTCCACAACTCGTCTTCGGGGCTCGGTGCATATCCTCTCCACTGACTCAACTCATCTTTGGGTCTTCGTGTGGGTCCGTGATAGCCGGTGTTTTCAGTTATATGCCTGTGTGTTTTATCCAGCAGTTGTCCACGCACGCTTTAGTGGCTTTGACGTCTGCCGTCTACGCTGGTATGTGCAGTCTACGCTGTTGGTAAGTTGTAATAGATGTTCTCTTTGTACGGCTCTCCGTGGGCTCACAGTATTCACTTTGGTGGTCTCATCTCGCTTTAGCTTCTACGTTGGTCCAGCGCTCTGTTCGTGTCAAGGTTGACCTACGTCGCTCAGTAATCAAGGTTGGTAGACTGTTCCTCCAGGCGTTGTCTTGAGTAGGATTGCGGTTCTTATTGTTTTTCTTTTAGACACAGTCTGTTTGGAACTTCAGGAAGCACAGGTATTCATGTTTTAGTTCGTTACCCATCACGTCCTTGGGTATGCTTTTACCCCCTGCCCACAACGTCTTTGGGCCAGGGCTTCGTTTGTCACGAGTAACTTTCACGTGTCACGCAGTTAGCATCTTTTTGATCACTACACGGCACCCTTCACTTTCTAGTCTAATTACGTTTTAGACTTAGTTCCTTCACTACTGTTGTGTGGCATCCGTGGCTTTGGTTCTGGGTTGGTCTTGCGCTGATAGGTGAGTTTCACTATGGTTTGCTGCTGCTTTCCTGTGTCAGGGTTTGATTGTTATATGTCTAATTTTCAGAAATGTCTCACGCTTCAGACATTGAAGATGCAGCCTCTTTTCTGGACAACGTCGCTAGAACATCGGATCTGGGTAGCGTCCCGTCACTTCGCAACTGGACTATCCCCAAGCTGACGGCTGAACTCGTCCGCAAAGGCATCCCGTTCCCGGCCACTGCCCGCAAGGCAGAACTTTATCGCTTATTGGTCTCGGAGCAGTCGGGACTTTGTGATCAAGCAGGCACCAGCAGCGGAGAAGTGTCCATGCAGACACTTAATACGTCCATTCTGCAGTTGCATACTTTAATTAACTCGCTGTGTTCTAGAGTTGATACTTTGGAGTGTAAGAATTCGGAAGTTCCCGCTTCAGCCCCAGTAGTTGGTACGGCTTCTGCCGTTCTGCAGACGTCCGTTCCCCCTCAGGTTCCTGCTACTCCGCAGGCTTCAGTGTTACCGGTTGGACTTAACATGCTCGTGCCTAATATCGCACCAGCTCATTTCATCCCGGCTAATCTGAAGAAGGACATTCTCGATGGTAAGGACGTTAACCTCGCTTCCTTGCTTATTGCATCTCATGATGTTTCCGAGAACAAGACTATTGCTTGTGGTGAGGTGTCAGTGATTCTGAAAGCTAAGGATGTAAGGTTAAGTCGCAAGCTCACACTAGCTGAATTCAGTATGGCGTGCATCATCTATCGTGACGTCTTATGCTCAGTCAGGACAGAAAGACGCGAAGAGCTTGACATGTATCTGTACAAAGTCACAGAGTTAGCTCATAAATATGGTGGGTCCACATTTTATGATTATCATAAATCGTTTCCAGCTAAGACGGCGGCTGCTCTAGTACAGTATAACTACACAGTCAACTGGGCGTTGGTTGACACCGAGATTTTCTGCAATAATTTTGCAGGTCTTAAAGCCCCAGTTTGCTCTCGGTGTCAATCCATCACCCATACCACCGAGTGGTGTAATACCGTTAATTCCCCAGCCGAGGCGACTCCCGGCACGTCCTCGCCCACATTTCAGCCTAGGAATCAGAAACAGGTCGGCTTGATTGACAAACTAGGTAGACCCATTAAGTATCTCGGAAAATCGCAAATTTGCAATAATTACATTTTCGGGTCTTGCAATTATAACCAGTGTAGACTTTTACATGTCTGCGCAGTCTATTTCAGGGCCCATCCTAAGTCCAGTTGTCCACAGAAGTTGAAAGCATGACTAGCTGTGATAGATGTCTTGTGTTTAGGATATTTTCTCGCTGATCACCCAGATAAGAGTTTTGTTCAGTTTTTGATTAATGGTTTCCGGTCAGGTTTCCATACAGGTTTCGTTACTTTACCCTCTGCTACGTATGAATGCGACAATTTACGTTCTGCTCTAAGGGACCCTATGGTTGTAAATACCCTGATACAAGCAGAAATAGACAAAGGTTTTGTAATTGGTCCATTTGATGAGCCCCCCTTTGACGTTTGGAGAGTAAGTCCGTTGGGGTTGGTGGCTGGGAAATTCAGTAATAAACTACGTTTAATTTATGATTTGTCCGCCCCTTACTCTGCACACACACCTAGTTTAAATTCTCTTATCCCCGCAGGAGAATTTTCCTTGAAATATGCTTCCATAGATGAGGCTATAGCGGTCATCCTGAGCATGGGCGGTAACACGTGGCTGTCCAAGATCAATATATCCGATGCCTTTAAGCTCCTGCCCATTATGCCTCAGTTATGGAAGTGGCACGTTATTAGGTGGCGCAACAAGTATTATTTTGCTGTTAAGTTAACTTTTGGCTCCAGAAGCAGTCCTTGGTTGTTTGATAAATTTGCTCAATCCCTACACTGGCTCTTGGTAAACAGGTTCGACTGTTCCCATGTCATCCACTACTTGGATGACTTTTTGTTTATTGAACCTGGTAACGTGTGCCCCAGAGACTTGAGAACCTCGTTAGCAGTGTTCCAGCAACTGGCTGTTCCGGTGTCAGATAAAAAAGTTGAGGGCCCTTGCAAGTCACTGACCTTTTTAGGTATTGTTCTGGACACACAGGCCATGGAAGCCAGATTACCGCTTGACAAGCTCTCACGTATTAGACAGACCATGCGTGTTCTTGCCAATTCACCCCGGGTGACTAAGTTGTACCTGGCCAAAACGATGTAGTCATATTTGACAAACACGCGGTTGCTGATTTCGCCATGTGGCATACGTTCTTGGCCGACTGGAATGGGGTATCCTTTTTCACCCCTGGTATCGACAATGCATCTCCTTTAGTTATCTCTGATGCTTCCTCCTCAGTGGGTTTTGGAGTTATTTGGGAGAACCATTGGTTGGCTAGTGCTTGGCCAACCGAAGTATCCCAGTCTTCAGGTTTTAGCAGGTCCTCAGCATTGTTCGAGTTGTACCCTATAGTTGCAGCTGCCAGTGTGTGGGGTCACCTGGGGTTTAGGAAGTCAGTTCTGTTCGTTTCTGATAATGAAGCTACGGTGAATATTCTACTTAATGGTAGATCCACATCCTCACAGGTTATGTCTTTGATGCGTAAACTGGCATGGTTGTCATTGTCGCATAATTTTCACTTCTCTAGTGCTCATATAGATGGTGTTAGGAATATGGCTGCTGATGCACTATCTAGGTTAAATTTTTCACTCTTCTTCCAGGTGATGCCAGAGGCCGATCCATCAGGATGCATGGTTCCAGCGTTCCACGATTTGATTTTGAACTAAATGCCTATATGTCTGTTGGTCAGGATTTGATTAATAGTTCACTTTCCCGTAACACTCTGAAAGTTTACCGTACGGCCTCTAATCTGTTTACTAAATTCTGTCAGTCTCACCCGCATGACGACTTCCTTTCAGTGTCTTTTCTTTTAGCCTTCATAGGGTTTTACCACTCCTCCCTACGGCTGGCATGTAACACCATTAAAATTTATCTGGCAGGCATACAACACTTTGTTACCTTGAAGTTCCCGGATAGGGCGTCACTGTTTACATCGCAGTCAAGGCAGCCCTTAAAGGGGTTGCTAAGAGCAGAGTACCAAAGACTCCAGGTAGGCAGCCCATTTCAGGGTCTCTGTTTAGGGAGCTGGCAGATGCCCTTGATCACTCCCCGTTTGGTTTAGGTAATAGTTTGACACTAAAAGCAGCCCTCTTTTTAGGTTATTATGGCTTTCTGAGACCGGGCGAGTTCACGTGTAAAACTAGTACCACACCGTTTCTCAAGTTTGGGCAATTGCAGCGGGCCACGGATCATTTCACTCTTGTACTGCACGACACGAAGACATCACTTCCCGGGCAGGAAGTGCACGTTAAATATTTTAAAACCTCTCACAAGTGGTGTCCGGTGTTGGTCTTCAACGCATTACTTGCTCTCCGTGTTCATGACAGTCCAGGGAACCCTTTGTTGTTGTTTAATAATGCTGCTCTTACCTCCTCAGTTTTTGTACGTTATTTACGTGTTTTAGTTAAATCCTTAGGCCACGATGCTTCAGTTATATCCGGTCATTCGCTTCGGATAGGGGCAGCAGCATCAGCCTCTCGTCATGGTGTTACTGCTCATGTTATCAGGAAGTTAGGCCGCTGGAAGTCCAGCGCGTATATGCGTTATGTTCCAAACCCGAAGGTGGAGATGCAATATGCTTTTGAATCGCTTGTGTTGTAATTTCTAATAAAGCTTTGTGTGTTGATTTCTGAGTTTTGCCCTCTTATTTTCCAAGGTGTACCCTTACGCGGCAGTATATGTCACAATTCAGACTGCCTAGTCATAGCTGATTTACTTTTAGTTAGGTAGGCTCGCTATTCTATAGCACCGAGCACAAGTGTGAAGGTTAATTGATTTATTCATTTAACCTGTGTTTGTGGCAGGGGTGGTACTCACTCTTAAAAGCCGCGGCTCTCGCGTTGTCCCACCCTGCCCTCCCCTCTCTTCTTCTACTCCTTTTTAAGGTATGCCCTCTTATTTTCCAAGGTGTACCCTTAAACGGCAGTATATGGCACAATTCAGACTGCCTAGTCATAGCTAAGTTAGTTTTAGTTAGGTAGGCTCGCTATTCTATAGCACCGAGCACAAATATATATGATTATATAGTTGTTCTGGGCACACGCTCCTATAATTTGTTCTATGCATATGGTCATATAGTTGTTCTGTGCACAGGCTCCTATGATTTGTTCTATGCATATGGTTGTATAGTTGTTTGGTGCATATGCTCTTAGTTTGTTCTGGGTATACGACATGGCTCTCCTGCTTATAAGATGGGTGTGTCATGTGTTTGTTGCTATATGTGCATGTGCAGTGGATGCGCTTGTAGCATTGGTGCTGCATGTGCGCTGGTAGTACTGTACATATGCTCGTAACATTTATACTGTACATACGCTCATAGCATTTATACTGTACTTATGCTCGTAGCATTTATACTATACATATGCTCATAGCATTTTTTCTGTATATATGCTTGTACAGCGTAAAGAGTGTTGCTCTGTGCATACGGTCATATATATATATATATATATATATATATATATATATATATATATGGTCATATAATTTATTCTGTGCATGCATATAGTTTGTTCTGTGCATACGTTTATCAAGTTTGTTTGGTGCAGACGCTCATAGCTTGTTAGGGGTATACGCCATATAGTTTTTGCATACGTTCATATTGTTTGCTTTGTGCATACGCGCATACAGTTTGTTTTGTGCATACGCGCATATAGTTTGTTCTGTGTACATGTTCATCAATTTTGTTTGGTGCAGTCACTCATAGTTTCTGTACATATGCTCATATTGTTTGTTCTGTGCATTCGCTTATATAGTTTGCTCTGTGCGTATGCGCATATAGTTTGTTATTTGCATACGTTCACATAGTTTGTTTGTGCATACACGCATACAGTTCGTTCAGTGTATACACTCAGAGTTATTCAGTGTATACACTCATATAGTTTGTTCTGTGCATATTTTCATCGAGTTTGTTTGGTACAGATGCTCATAGTTTTTTATATGCCATATAGTTTCTGTGCATATGCTAATATAGTTTGTTCTGGGCATTCGCGCATATAGTTTGTTCTCTGCATATGCTCACATAGATCGTTTTGTGCATATGCGTATAAAGTTCATTCTGTGTATACGGTCATAGAATTATTCTGTGCATACGCGCATATAGTTTGTTCTGTGTATATGCTCATATAGTTGTTAGGTGCATACGCTCATATAGTCTTGAGCAAATACTCACTTAGTCTGTTCTATGGATATGCTCATGTGCTCATGTAATTGGTTCCGTGCACACAGCTCGAGTTTGTTCTGGCTATACGCTCATATAGTTTGTTCAGTGCTTATGCTCATTAGCTCATAGTTTGTTCTGTGCATATGCGCATATACAGTAGTTAGTTTTTTTGCATCCACTCATATAGTTGTTTGGTACATACGCTCATATAGTTGTATGCTTACACTCACATAGTCTGTTCTGCGCTTACGCTTATGAAATTGGTTCTATGCATACAGTCTTTGTTTGTTTTGGCCATACGAGCATATATTTTGTGCTGTGTATACGCTCATATAGTTTCTTCTGGCCATACGCACATATAATTTGTTCTGGTCATACACTCATATAGTTTATTCAGGCCATACACTTATATAGTTTATTCAGGCCATACAGTTATATAGTTTGTTCTGTTCATACTCCCATATAGTTTGTTCTTTGCACACGCCAATATATTTTATTCGTGCCACACACTCATATATTTTGTTCTGTGCATACGCTTGTATAGTTTGTTCTGGCCACACACTCTGACAGTTTGTTTTGTGCATATACACAAATAGTTTGTTCCATCCACATGCCTACACGCATATATTGTTGTTTGGTGCGTAAGCTCGTAGTAGTTAATTCTGGCCATATGCTCATATATTTTTTCTGTGCATACGTCTATACGCTCATGTTATTTGTTTTTGCATACGCTCACAAAGTTAGTTCTGTATATGTGCTAATTTGATCAGATAGTTTGTGTATAGGCTTATATAGTTGTTAGGGGCATACAGTCAATTTGTCCTGGGCATGTGTGTAAAGCACTGGAGTGAAGCGGGTTATAAACGTTGTGTCTCGCTTCATATCAGTGCTTTATATATATTGTACTGTGGGAAAGACAGCGAAAGAATAAGTTTATGTGCAGTATCACATATCAGTGCATCATACAATCATACAGTTTGTACTGGACATACGCTTAGATAGTTTGTTCTGTGCATATGCTCATATAGTTTGTTCTGTGCATACGCTCACACGCTCATGAAGTTCATTCTAGCCATACGTTCATATAGTTTGTTCGGTGCATATACCCATATAGTTTGGTCTGTGCATACGGTGATGGTGTTTGTTTTGGGCATGCGGCTATGGTGTTTGTGATGAGCATATGTTCTTGATAGTTAAGGTTAAGGAGTTATGCTAGGCATACGTTTAAAGCGTTCATACTCGGTACACATTCATATGTTCATTCGGTACATATGTTTCATGATGTTTTACTGTCCATATGTTTATGGTGTTTAAGCTATACATTCATATCTTTGACACTGTGCATGTTTTTTTATCGCACTGTGTTAATCTGTGCACAGATAATTTGACGGGTCAGCGTGTTTATTAACATTTGGGTCATGCATACGAGAATATAGCTTGGTTTTCTGTTGAGACTTGTCATGTCTTCAAGTCATTCATGGTTATGACCTGTCTCGGTTTCAGGTTGACAACAATACTATTAGTTATATATATTGGTTGAGTGTTTCATTTTTGGCTAGACCTGTCATGTCTACAGGTCGGTTCGGTTACAACCTGACACGGCTTCAGGTTGGTGACAATGTCATTATATATATGTTTATTTAGTATTTGGGTTATGCATACGGGGATATAGCTTGATTTTTTCATTGACACTTGTCACGTCTACAGGTCAATCATGGTTACGACCTGTTTCGACTTCAGGTTGACGACAATACTATCAGTTAAATATATTGGTTGAATCTTTCATTTTCGGATAGACCTGTCACGTCTACAGGTCGGTTCGGTTACAACCTGACACGGCTTTGGGTTGGCGACAATGTCATAATATGTTTTCAGATGTTTATTTAGCATTTGGGTTGTGCACACATATAGCTTGGTTTTCTGTTGAGGTTTTTCCTCTGTCTTGGCTTCAGGTTGATGACAATATTAGTTATATATTGGTTGAGTCTCATGGTCATGTTTGCTGCATATGTGGTTTCATTGTCGGCTAGGCCTGTCACATTCACAGGTCGGTTACAGTTACAACCTGACACAACTTTAGGTTGTCAACTAGGTCATTATTTATGCTTATATATGTTATTGAGCACTTGGGGTTGTGCATACGGGCATATGGTTTGTTTTCTATTGAGACTTTTCACGTCTACAGGTCACAGAGAGTGTACAAGATAGCCTGGATAATAAAAAATTAATAGACCTCTATCCCTTTCCTATTAGCTTTTATCGGGTTTTGCCACTCTTCACTTTAACTAGCCTTTAATACTATAAAGATTTACTTAGCAGGTATGTACTTTTTCTGGCTTTGTCGCATTTGAAGAGGGTGTCTATCTTCTCATTCCATGCAGTCAAGCAGCATAAAAAAGGGGTTCAGAAGGGTCAGGTCTGCAAGTGTCCTTCCAGGCAACCTTTATAGGGAGATTATTTGAACAGTTGTCTAATGTCCTGATGGATCTCCCTTTGGCCTCATCAATAGTTTGACCTTGAAAGCAGCACTATTTGGGTTATTAAGACCAGGTGAGCTCACTTGTAAGATGGTCAAAGGGCAATTCTTCAGGTACACCAGCTTGGCTGAAAATCTGTTCACTACGTGTTACGTTTGAGTTACTCCAAACATCTTTGCTCGGACAAATAATTGGGATCTGTTAATTTCCCACTTCTCATAAGTGGGTCAGGTGTTGTCCTCCATTAGTTTTCAGCAGCACAATCAGAGTCCTGTCCGGATAGTCCATTACTATTGTTTGATGGTGTTGCCCTCACAACACTTCATTTTGTCAAATATGTAGGTGTATTAGTCTAATCCTTAGGTGGTGACTCCACTGCTCTCTTTGGTCATTTCATTACATATTGATGCAGCAGTCTCAGCATCTAGTTACGGTGTTCCTGCTCACGTAATCAGGAAATTGGGTTACTGGAACCCCAGTACTTACGTGTGATATATACTGAGGGCTAACGCAGATATGCATTAGCATAGCATCACTCTGACTGCCTTATTGGGTAAGGGGTACGGTTATATGGCAATTGTGGTTTCCATATCTTAGGTAGGTTAGGTACATTGATTCGCATGAGCACGACGACAAGTAAGAAGTCTAATTTATTGGCCTGCTTTTGTGGGAGGGGTGGGTATACCTTTAAGAGCCTCGGCTGTTTCAGTCCTCTACGCCGTGGGTTCTTCACAACCCACCCAACCCTCGCTTGTTATATTAACCATTATGTTATACAGTTAACCAGGGTATTCCCTCTTTTCAGGTGTACCCTTACGCGGCAGTACATGGCATCATTCTGACTGCCTTATTAGGTAGGGGGTATGGTTATATGGCAATTGTGGTTTCTGTATTTTAGGTAGGTTAGGTACATTGATTCGCATGAGCACCGACCACAAATGTAATAATAATATATATATATATATATATATATATATATATATATATATATATAGTAAAGTATTATAGTATTATATATAGTATAAAGTATTTTCCAGCATATATGACGACTTTTCATTAGTAAATGAGGCCCAGTATTTCGGTCAGTATTTTGGTCAATATTTTGGTTTATCTTTTCAGCCAAAATCAGGATTGGGCTCAAAACACTGAAAATCTTTCAATTAAAGTTTTCTCTATGTCAGTTTCAGGTTTTGACAAAAAATACTGATATGGCTCCAAATTAAAACACTACGCCTAAAAATTATAAATCATGATAATCTTTATGGAAAAAACACAGAGAAAGTTAAAACTATTATACATATATTAATTGGCACCATAAATAATCCCAACATGGGATACACTGCTAAGGCAGACAAGGTAAGTACAAGATTAGTTGTAAACATATCAAAATGTATCAGAGGTCACATATATCTAATTACCTAAATTAAAGTTCTCCATACATTACAACAGTAGTCTTTCTAGATCAAAGATAAACAGTGACAAGCAAAGTGTCCCGATATCTATTATATACATACAAGCCTTACTGAAGAGTGTGCAGACTTCAACATATCCTTACAAACAGACAAGCTGCCGGCACAACGTGAAACCAAATACTTTATACCCATATGGATTAAATGACCATGCAAGTTTTGTTCCCTCCCTATAATTGTAATTATGATAATTATAATTGTGTTTCATGGGATGCTTTGTGTATAATCACATATTCTTTACCATCCAGGTCCAGAAACGTATTTGTTGTTTCAATGTTACTGCATGCTACACATTTCTCACATGTTTTACAGCTTCATTTTGTGATCCAAAAAATCATCTATGGTCTTATTCCAACATAATGGCTCTGTACTAGATTATCTTTTTAATTGTTTGACCTTCTATATGTAATAGATGGCATCTTTTGCCATACTTGCGATCCTTAGGTAAATCGCCGACAGCTTATTACTACAAAATCCTGCACAGCTGAGGTATGCTGGACCAGATGGGAGGCCATATTATTAAGTGAATAACGATTGTTTGGGGATGGAGGGTGTGTTTGCAAGGACTGCTAGGATTAGCCAGTGATTCATATATTGGAGGATACCAAACTCAGAGTTTGCTACACCCCCTGAGGAAGCTCGTTTTCTGAGCTAAACTTATGTTGAGGTCTGCATACTCTTCAATAAGGCTTTTGTGTATATAATAGATGTCGGGACTCTTTGCTTGTCACTGTTTATCTTTGGTCTAGATTGCTGTTGTAACGTATGGAGCACTTTACTTTTGGTAATTAGATATATGGGACCTCAGACACATTTTGATACATTTACTACTGATCTTGTACCTACCTTGTCTGCCTTAGCAGTGTTTCCTGTGTTTGGATTATTTATGGTGCCAATTGATATAGTTATAATTGTTTTAACATTCTCTGTATTTTTTCAATAAAGATTGTCATGATTTATCATTTTTGGCTGTAGTGTTTTAGTTTGGAGCCATACATTATTTCTGTCACTGTTGGTTTATAGCAAATCAGTTACCCTGTTTTTTCTTTTTGGAGTAATAGATAAAATAATAGTAAAATACTGACCAAAATACTGACTAAAGTACTGTGAACCCAGCCTTAGGGCTATAACTAGTGGGTATCAATTGGGTATACCAGGAACACAGTTAAGTTTACTTTATTACCATTCACTCCTTTATTGGCTTTTTGTCTTATTAATTTTTGTCAGTATTTTGCCTTAAGCCTTGTCAAGTCTTTATGTATTCATATATTTTTCTTCAGTGTCCATTTGCCCTGTGCATTACAAAGAGACTACTGTTCCTATGTTGTTACTGAATGTTTGTAATCAGCATTTCTGCTATAATACTGCTGGAGTTTACTTGGTTATTATTTTCTACTTTGTAACCTAGAAGAATATTTACGGAAATTGTGCCAGCATGTAAAATATTACAGTCCTGGATCCATTAGCGCTATAGTCCCCTCTTGTAATGAAATCTCTTGTGGTTTAATTTCCCAATTTGCAAGCATTTTCCACCTAAGACTTCATAGAAAATAAAATAATATATGATTAAAGTAATTAGTATTATATTACTCAACCTGCCTGTGGTATGCCACTTGGTATAGCTTGATATCGTTCTCAAATAAGTGTCATTGTCATATCAGAAATATTTCAATATTGAGCCTGTATTTCACACTCCGCAGAGTAACCAATTACCCTGCAGCAGGGAGTACACTGTAATAAGAAGAGTTGAGCAAACCAAAATCGGCAAAAGGAACTTTAGGAAAAATTTGCTTTGGTGTGAAGACAAAGATTGGCCAGTTTGTTTCGGCTGACCCTGTTAAAATGGTGTCAATGTCATATCAGAATAGAAGAAGGATGGAGGATCACATGAACTCATGGTTGCCCAGAATACATTGCAAGTAGGAGTAAGGATCACATGACTTCAGATTAGCCATTTTCTTTGCAAGGAGGAAGGATCACCTGACCTCAGGAAAGGCCAATATGCTTTGCAAACAGCACCCAGCCAATCAGGAGGATGTTTAAGAGGTGGTCAGAGGCACCAGAAAAGACTATGCACTCAGCTGCAGTGGCCATTTTAGAGAGAGTAGCTTAAAGGGGTACTCCAGTGAAAACCTTTTTTCTTTTAAATCAACTGGTGGCAGAAAGTTAAACATATTTGTAAATTACTTCTATTAAAAAATTGTAATCCTTCCAGTACTTATTAGCTGCTGAATGCTACAGAGGAAATTCCTTTATTTTTGGAACACTGATGACATCACGAGCACAGTGCTCTCTGCTGGCATCTCTGTCCATTTTAGCAACCATGCATAGCAGATGCATAGCAGATGTATGCTAAGGGCAGCATGGTGGCTCAGTGGTTAGCACTGCTGCCTTGCAGCGCTGGGGACTTGGGTTCAAATCCCACTAAGGACAACAATAAATAAAGCGTTATTGTTATTATAATAACGTCAGCAGAGAGAACTGTGGTCGTGATGTCATCATAAAGCATTCCAAAAAGAAAATAATTTCCTCTGTATTATTCAGCAGCTAATAAGTACAGGAAAGATTAAGATTTTTTAATAGAAGTAATTTACAAATATGTTTAACTTTCTGCCACCAGTTGATTTAAAAGAAAAAAAAGGTTTTCACTGGAGTACACTGGAGCATCTGTGTGATAGACAGTCTGTGAAGTGTGTAGGACCACTCCACTACTATATTCCAAAGCAATGTACATAAGCTGCACACTGTAGATAGTATGCTGCATTTGTTATGTCAGGGCAAAAGCTTTGTCATAAATTGTGTAATTTTTTTTTTTTTTTTTGGTTTGTGGTTTGTGGTTAACTAAAGCAGTGAAAACAAGGGTTTTGAGGGATTTTAATGAACACATTGTTTTATCGCATATTCAAGCTTGCCGATAGTCATACACAAATAGGTGAGGAAAATTTTTATTTCAATTATTATTATTATTATTATTTTAAAGGCATTGAATCAGTATTTAGACAAGGTTTATACAAGTTTTAGGGCTAGTCCAGAACCGAATTGGTAGAACCGAACTTTTGAAAAGCACTAACATTACCCACACTACGTAAAAGCACATCAGCAGTTGTTTTTTGAGCATTAACTAATAATAAAAATGCACTAACACAGTACATTGGTATTTATATAAGAAGTGACAAATGCAATAAAGTCATGGTGCATACACACACGGAGAACAGAGTGCATGCAGGTATAACCCATGAGATTCATCAATAAAAATTGATTTCTGTCTGGCTCCTTTTGACAAGTCATTTTATCTGCCCATGCCTTGGGTTGCGAAAGCTTAAATGAAAAGTCCTACAGGGTGAAAATACAGTATCAATATACAGTGTTACATAAGCAGAAGAAAACTACATTCTTTATGGATCAGTAGCTTAAAGAAGGGTGAGTGGAAGGGATTGCTGAAGTTTATGTTTGATTTTATTTCACATATGCCTACACTATTACCCTAGCTACATGACAAGATAACCTATTGGGGTAAACATAATCCTTTACCCAAGTTCACAAGCAATATTGTATTTATTTATTTATTTATTTATTTTTTTAATCTAGGGACAACACAACTATGACACTAAAAATAAATAAATAGATGCATTATTGTAAAGCTCATCATTGTGACATATGTTTTAATAATATATTTGGTGTTCTATTATGGTTAAGGGGTCAATTGCAAACATAGAAACATAAGAACATACATTGTGTCATTTTATTAGCGTAATAATACAATTAATAATAATTAATGGTTTAACACCAAGAAGGAACAATCCCAGTAAAAGGGATAAATGAAGCATTCCCTAAGAACGCTAGAGAAGTTTTCTCTTCTCCCTAATGCCAGGATCCGTCCTCACTTTTAATTACACATGATGTACGGAGAGCAAATCTAATGAGGGTGTGGTAATAAAGTACATAAATAAAACCGTCACATAGTTAAATGGTTAGTAGTGACAAATAGAGTCAGGATGTCTAGGGCAGGGGAGAGGTTAGAAGAGGTTTTTAGGAGAGAATATAAAAACCTGCATACATTTTTGTAAATATTTTATTATATCTTTTCAAGTGACAACACTGAAGAAATGACACTATATGACGTTGAACATGTGAACTCAACTCCTTTGGTTGACCAAAGCAAGGCCTGTTCTGAGTGGAACCTATTTTATGAAACGCTGTATGGTCTTGCCCACCGTGCTACAGTTTCAGGGTCTTGGCAATGTTTTTATAACCTGGTCCATCTTTATGCAGACTAACAATTATATTTTTCCAGATCCTCACAGAGTTCCTTGCCATGAGGTGCCATGTTGAACTTCCAGTGACCAATATTACAGAGTGTGAGAGCGATAACACCAAATTTAAGACCCCTGCTCCCCATTCACACCTTATGACCTTGTCACATGTTGGGTCCAGTTTGGGCCCAGTTTGGACATTTCAATTTAGGTGTACTCAATTTTGTTACCAAGGTTTAGACATTAATGGCTGTGTGTTGGGGTATTTTGAGGAGACACAACATTAAACACTGTTATACAGACTGCGCACTCACTACTTTACTTTGTAGAGTAGCTTCCACTCCAGCTACATTCCACTCCTGCTAGGAGTTGTTTAGCTTCATCAGAAGACACCCGAGGGAAAAGAGAACTTAGTATCTCATGGAAAGGCTCCCAGTGTGAGACACCGGCTAGGCCAGGCCTGTGAAAACTGTAGCTTAAAGGAAGCATAAGTCTGGCAAGACATGCCAGGCAACTGGTGCTATGGAGAAGTTTGCTCCAAACAAATAAGTTAGGAACAATGTCCTGTGTTTGTTAGTGCTCAGCAAAGTAGATTTTAGTTTTTTGCCTAATCTGCACAGATTTGCCAATGTTTACCTTTGTGGATGAAGAAAAAAGCTGGCTAAGGTAAACATTACGGTGTTGGGACTGCAATTTGTAGTGTGCCAAGTACCATCTTAGGCTCCTTTCACACTATATTATTGTTCCGTTTAGGAACTTTCGTCAGAAGTTCCGTCACTATATCGGGGAAAACCAGCCGTGACTAAATCGCATTGCAGCCTATGGGGTTTTGTAACTGCCCGTTTGCACCCGTATATGCCCATAATTCATTTCGGACGTTATACAGTGACGGGACATTGTGGCGGAAAAATTACTGCATGCAGTCATTTTTCCGCCACGGTGTCCCGTCACTATATAACGTCCGTAAGGAATTATGGGCATATACGGGTGCAAACGGGCAGTTACAAAACCCCATAGGCTGCAATGCGATTTAGTCGCGGCCGTCAGAGGTTTTGTAACGGCCGGTTTTCCCCGATATAGTGACTGAACTTCTGACGGAAGTTCCTAAACGGAACAATAATACAGTGTGAAAGGAGCCTTAGATGTTGGAGATAACAGGAAGTTTGTAACATACGGTGGAGGAGGGTTTTGGGCAAGAAAATAACGCATGAAATTTGCTTATAGTGGATTTAAAGGCTATCTGGTCAACCGAAGACCAGTTAGAGAAAGACTGCTGGAGGTGGTCTGTCCAAGAAGACATCATCCAAGAAAAGCAAACACTGAATATAAAGTGCACACCACTAAATTGACAATTATATCATGTGATTTTATTACATATCAAAAAACAACATACAAAATGGTCACATGGACAATTAAAAACATTTAAAATGCTCATTAAGAGCCACAACACTGTCTCAGAGAAGGGCCATGAACCCCCTCTCCCGAGGTAGGGCCCCGTCCTGCCGTCCAATGATGAGTCATGCACAATGCTCCCAATTACTGTGCTGCATAAATATGACACATTATGCAAAGTATTAGATAAATAAATAAGGATTATTGATGCCCTATACTATACTAGTGTGTAAAACAATGTATACAATATTATAATGTTCAGACTATAATATGGACAAAGTCATCATGAAAAACAATATCAATTTGCACATAGTCTAGCCAAGAGTAAAAATTAAGCAGGAGCATCTCATAATGCAAGCACAGCAAACCAAACAGGAGCCAGCGATCCAGATGGTGGAGCAGGAACAGGGCCACAGGAACCACACACGTCCACAGCAGGACACTTGTCCTGGATCCACAAAAGACAGCGCTGACTTCTCCTCTATGTGCTGTAAACGCACATACAGAAGAAGGCGCCCCTCCATGTGAGTCACATGTGCGCCTACACATAGGAGACATGATCTCCGCCTTCAGGTCACTCATCGGCGCCTACACTATCAAGGTAGGGAGACGCAGGCCCCTGCTGCGCTCCAGAGGAGAATATCACTGCATCAGGTGAGCATATTTTTTTCTTCAACCTGGGATTGTGGGGGAGGGGAGAAAACTCTGCTGCCGACACCTACTGTGGAGGGACCCCGCTGCCTACACCTACTGTGGGGGGACCCTGCTGCCCAAACCTACTGTGGTTGGACCCTGCTGCTTACACCTACTGTGGGGGGACCCCTCTGCCTACACCTACTGTGGGGGTACCCCGCTGCTTACACCTACTGTGGGGGGACCCTGCTGCCTACACCTACTGTGGGGGAGACCCCGCTGCCTACACCTACTGTGGCGGGACCCCGCTGCCTACACCTACTGTGGGGGGACCCTGCTACGTACTGTGTGTGGACCTCGCTGCCTACATCTACTGTGGGGGGACACGGCTGCCTACACCTACTGTGGGGGGACCCAGCTGCCTACACCTACTGAGGGGGAGACCCGGCTGCCTACACCCACTGTGGGGGAACTCTGCTGCCTACACCAACTGAGGCGGAACTCTGCTGCTTACACCCACTGTTGGGGAACTCTGCTGCCCACACCCACTGTGGGGGAACTCTGCTGCCTACATCCACTGTGGGGCAACTCTGCTGCCTACACCTAATGTGAGGAACTATCTACTATGCTCCTGCCCAGCTAATATGGAGACAAACTATTAAACTAATCGAAGGCTACCTCTACCTGATTAGAGGGTTTTCATACAGGGGAAGCTATCTAGGGGATTTACCAACAGGAGGCATAACTACCGACCTGGAGGACATTAGCTACCTGGGGGCATGATCTACCTCCTGGGGACATTACCTACCTGTAACTTCCGTAAGCAACACTTCATTTTCTGTCCGCTAACACAAAATGCCCCTCTCGAGACTAGACTCTGGATCTGCCACTGGATGCAGGGGGGTGTTGGCTACATACTTGACTAACTACCTGGCTACCTAACTTTATATCTGGATGCCTAACTACTTACCTACATACCTTGCTATCTAACTACCTTCATACCTGGCTGCCTAACTACCTACCTACATATCTTGCTACCTACCTACATACCTGGCTACCTAGCTATGTACATATCTGGCCTTCATACATGGCTGCCTAAGTCCCTAGCTAATAACCTACCTACATATCTGACTTTCTGATCTACCTACATATTTACCTGGCTTCCTACCTACCTGCCCATTTACTGTGTAGGGCACCAAGGAGGGCATTATTACAATTTGTAGACCTATAAATGGAAAGATTGTGTAGAGGAAGGGAGGGCACTGGAAAAAAGTCTAACATGTTTGTCCTACAGTAGAGATTGACATGGCAGTCTGTTCCAGACGGAGAAAAAAAAGGAAAGAGGACGTCGCTGATCAGAAAATACGTAATTTTGAGTCCCTTTATGTAACTGTAATCACTTGTATGGTGTACATATCCTGTGTACAGGTGATATCTAGCGCCATATGGTCCTGTATACAGTCATGCCCGTAAATGTTGGCACCCCTGAAATTTTTCAAGAAAATTATTTCTCACAGAAAAAGATTGCAGTAACACATGTTTTGCTATACACATGTTTATTCCCTTTGTGTGTATTGGAACTAAACAAAAAAAAGGGAGGAAAAAAGCAAATTGGACATAATGTCACACCAAACGCCAAAAATGGGCTGGACAAAATTATTGGCACCCATAGCTCAATATTTGGTTGCACACGCTTTGGAAAAAACTAATTAAATCAGTCACTTCCTATAAACATCAATAAGCTTCTTACACCTCTCAGCCGGAATGTTGGACCACTCTTACTTTGCAAACTGCTCCAGGTCTCTCTTATTGGAAGGGCGCCTTTTCCCAACAGCAACTTTAAGATCTCTCCACAGGTGTTCAATGGGATTTAGATCTGGACACATTGCTGGCCACTTCAGAACTGTCCAGCACTTTGTTGCCATCCATTTCTGGGTGCTTTTTTGCATATGTTTGGGGTCATTGTCCAGCTGGAAGACCCAAGATCTCGAATGCAAACCCAGCTTTCTGACACTGGACTGTACAGTGCGACCCAAAATCCGTTGGTAATCCTCAGATTTCATGATGCCTTGCACACATTCAAGGCACCCAGTGCCAGAGGCAGCAAAACAGCCCCAAAACATCATTGAACCTCCACCATATTTCACTGTTCTTTTCTTTGTAGGCCTCAATCCGTTTTTGATAAACAGTAGAATGATGTGCTTTACCAAAAAGCTCTATCTTGGTCTCATCTGTCCACAAGACATTTTCCCAGAAGGATTTTGGTTTTCTCAAGTTAATTTTGGCAAAATGTAGTCTTGCTTTTTTATGTCTCTGTGTCGGCAGTGGGGTCCTCCTGGGTCTCCTGCCATAGCGTTTCATTTAATTTAAATCTTGACGGATAGTTCGCACTGACACTGATGCTCCATAAGCTTGCTGGACAGCTTAAATATCTTTAGAACTTGTTTGAGGCTGCTTATCCACCATCCACACTATCCTGCGTTTACACCTTTCATCAATTTTTCTCTTCTGTCCACGCCCAGGAAGATTAGCTACAGTGCCATAGGTTGCAAAATTCTTTATAATGTTACACACTGTGGACAAAGGCAAATCTAGATCTCTGGAGATGGACTTGTAAATTTGAGATTGTTGATATTTTTCCACAATTTTGGTTCTCAAGTCCTCAGACAGTTCTCTTCTCCTCTTTCTGTTGTCCATGCTTAGTGTGGCACACACAGACACACAATGGCAAGACTAAGTGAACATCTCCCCTTTTTATCTGCTTTCAGGTGTGATTTTTATATTGCCCACACCTGTTACTTGCCCCAGGTGAGTTTAAAGGAGCATCACATGCTTGAAACAATCTTATTTATCTACTATCTTGAAAGGGTGCCAATAATTTTGTCCAGCCCATTTTTGGAGTTTGGTGTGACATTATGTCCAATTTGCTTTTTTTCCTCCCTTTTTGGTTTAGTTTCAGTACACACAAAGGGAATAAACATGTGTATAGCAAAACACATGTTACTGCAATCCTTTTCTTTTAGAGCTACTTCATTTTCTAGAAAAATTTCAGGGGTGCCAACATTTACTGCCATGACTGTATAATCACTTATGTAGGGTTGCCACCCTGCCGGTATTTTACCGGCACAGCCGGTATTTTCATTCAGATTCCGGGCTGTGCCGGTAAGCTTGGATGAAAGATACCGGCCATGCAATGGCCGGTATTTTGCATTCACTGTCATCACACTAACCTTAAAAAAAAAAAAAAAAACTCCTGTTCTGTTTGGTGCCGGCGCCACTGAGCAGGGGTGCGGGCCGCAAGCCCGCACCATGCCGCTCAGCACAGCACCCTGTCTGACTCTGAGGCTGTCCCTGTCTCCCAGCCCCAGTCTAAAACTTTACCTGGCACTGTGCAATGCTGTGCGGCCGGGTGGCTGGATCTGCGGAGGGACGTTGCGGAAGTAACGTCACTCCGCAGACCTGCGCAGGACGTCACGTCACTTGCCGAGACTGAGAGGAGACTGGAGAGGTGCTGCGGTAGTAGGTAAGTGTGTCTGCGTGTGTCTGTTACTATGTGTGTGTCAGTGTTTGTGTGTCTGTCAGTCAGTGTTTGTGTGTCTGTCGGCCAGTGTCTGTGTGTGTGTGTGTCAGTGTTTGTGTGTCTGACACTGTCAGCCAGTGTGTGTGTGTGTGTGTCTCTGAATTACAACCCACCCACCCCAATTCCCCTGTGGCAATTCCCCCCCACCCACCCCAATTCCATTGGGAAGAGGGAGGGGTAACTTACTATACCTATGGGGAAGAGGGGGGGGGGGGTAACTGCCTATACCTATGGTGAAGAGAGGGGGGGGTAACTGCCTATACCTATGGTGAAGAGAGGGGGGGTAACTGCCTTTACCTATAGGGAAGAGGGGGGTGTAACTGCCTATACCTATGGGGAAGAGGGGGGGTAACTGCCTATACCTATGGGGAAGAGGGGGGGGGGGTAACTGCCTATTCCTATGGGGAAGGGGGGGGGTAACTGCCTACACCTATAGGGAAGAGAGAGGGGGGTAACTGCCTTTACCTATAGGGAAGAGGGGGGGGTAACTGCCTATACCTATGGGAAAGAGGGGGGTAACTGCCTATACCTATAGGGAAGAGAGAGGGGGGTAACTGCCTATACCTATAGGGAAGAGAGAGGGGGGGGTAACTGCCATTACCTATTGGGGGGGGGGGTAACTGCCTATACCTATGGGGAAGAGGGGGGGGTAACTGCCTATACCTATGGGGAAGAAGTGGGGGGGTAACTGCCTATACCTATGGGGAAGAGGGGGGTAACTGCCTATACCTATGGGGAAGAGAGGGAGGGGGGTAACTGCCTATACCTATGGGGAAGAGAGGGGGTGACTCTGCCTATAGGGAACGGGGGGGGGGTGTAACTGCCTATACTTATTGGGGGGGGGGGCTACCTAACTTTATACCTGGATGCCTAACTACTTACCTACATACCAGGCTATCTAACTATGTACCTGGCCTTCATACATGGCTGCCTAACTACCTAGCTAGCCCCCTACCTACCTGGCTTGTCACCTACCTACATATCTGGCTTCCTGATCTACCTGCCTAGTTACCTATTTACCTGGCTACCTACCTACCTTCCCTTTTACTGTGCAGGACACCAAGGAGGGCTTTATTACAGTTTGTGGGCCTATAGATGGGAAGATTGTGTAGAGGAGGGCACTGAATATATGCAGAGTCTGACATGTTTTTCCTGCAGATGTTAAGAGATCCACATGGCGGTCTGATCCGAACGGAGAAGAAAAGGAAAGAGGACACCGCTGATCAGAAAAGATGTAATTGTGAGTCCCAAAATGTAACTGTAATCACTTATATGGTATACACATCCTGTGTACAGCTGTTATCTACCGCCATATGGTCCTGTATATAATCACTTATATTGTGTACAGATCCTTTATAGTATACTGGTCTGTATATCATGTTTTAATTCAGTACAACATTTTCAGTTTTCCACCTACAGAGCTATATGAGGGCTTTATCGGCATCAATTTGGTTTTAATGATTTTTTTTCATCCTATTTTTTGTTGTTGGTAGTGTGTATACAGAGGAGCTGTTAAAATGTTTGCATTTGCACTATTTGGGGAGGTTGTCAAATATATTTATATTATATTTATATTTGCTGGGTATCCCCTTAAATTTATTGCCTGTTGTTAAATAAATGTTATTTACAATTGTAAGTTTTATTCTCTAAATGTCATTTTTTTGTGCGCCATAGGAAAGTTCCTCCCGCATATATATTGTATCCATCCCATCCCCTGTGCCATTTCTTTACCCTCCCCCCCATCCCCCATGCCATTTCTTAAACCCCTGATCCCTCGTCCTCTGTGCAATTGTCCCCTCCCCCTTTTTTTAGCTCCACCCCCACATAGCCACACCCACGGCCGGGATTTTTCTGAGGGAAAGGTGGCAACCCTACTTATATGGTATACATATTGGGGGAGATTTATCAAAACCTGTCTAGTGGAGAAGTTGCCCATAGCAACCAATCAGCTTGCTTCTTTCATTTCTAACAAGGCCTCTGCAAAATGAAAGAAGCGAGCTGATTGCTTGCTGTGGGTAACTTTTCCTCTGGACAGGTTTTGATAAATCTCCCCCATCCTGTGTACAGCTGATATCCACCGCCATATGTTCCTGTATATAATCACCTGTATTGTATGCAGATCCTATATAGTATACAGGTCTGTATATAGTTTTATTTAGTACAGTATGGCGGTATTATCCTGTTATTGTGTGGTGGTATACATTTATTCATTGTATACTGGTATTATTGGTCGTGGAAAATTATTTTACCTACATTAAAGTGTTTATTATATATAAAATTTTGTTTATTTTGTGTATAGGAGTTGGCGAGGGATTTGGGCGGAATAGGGACAGAAGTGAGACCAGCGGCGGAGCATCACAGTGGACCCATGCTTTTTTTTGGTCCGGAGGCCCTTAGTGTTAGTCTGCCCCTGATCACAGCAAGCATTTTTTACTATAGACAACACAGAGCCAAATACGATTGAGACTATTCTCTGACTCAGAGTTCACTTTGTGTGTTTTATGAATGAAACAAACGACACCTTCACTCACGCCTCGCTTTGAATTAATTCCAAACCTCTTACTGACAAGGGATTTACACTCGTAAGCATAACCACACGTATCATTTACTTTTAAAATCCTGCGTACATGTCTTTATCCCACCTTAGATATGTAAACCGCTGTTCTATTATGTGTTCTAACATATGTTTTACTATTGTCTTGCTAATAGTACCTTGCATAATGACCATGCACCTTTATTTTGGCGCCAGTGTATTGGGCATTTAAACCCCATTTTATCCTTGCTGTACAAACCTCTATTCAAGCAATTGAAAAAGGAAGATAACAGTCCCAAAACGCGTCTTGCTTTAAGGTACCTTTTATTGTTTTTTATGCAATGTCAATAAATTTGTGATACTTTCACATCTGCTTCTCTTTGGATTCAATTACGGTAGCACCAAGTACAGTTCTACTCTTTTGCAGATCCAAACAGAGTCCATTGTTAAGGCTGGGCAGAATAGACTTAAAAAGTCTAATGAACTAAATGATACAACTGTTGCATACACAGATGTCTAATAAAAATGTTACACAGCTGATACAGCCGTGGCCATAAATGTTGGCACCCCTGACATTTTTCAAGAAAATTAAGTATTTCTCATAGAAAAGGATTGCAGTAACACATGTTTTGCTATACACATGTTTATTCCCTTGGTGTATATTGGAACTAAAACAGAAAAAGGGAGGAAAAAAAGCAAATTGGACATAATGTCACACCAAACTCCAAAAATGGTCTTTCAAAATTGTTAAAAAATAAGATTGTTTCAAGCATGTGATGCTCCTTTAAACTAACCTGGGGCAAGTAACAGGTGTGGGCAATATAAAAATCACACCTGAATGCAGATAAAAAGGAGAGAAGTTCACTTAGTCTTTGCATTGTGTGTACCACACTAAGCATGGACAACAGAAAGAGGAGAAGCAAACTGTCTGAGGACTTGAGAGCCAAAATTGTGGAAAAATATCAACAATCTCAAGGTTAAAAGTCTGTCTCCAGAGATCTAGATTTGCCTTTGTCCACAGTGCGCAACATTTTCAACAAGTTTGCAACGCATGGCACCGTAGCTAATCTCCCTGGGTGTGGACGAATGAGAAAAATTGATGATAGGTGTCAACGCAGGATAGTCCGGATGGTGGATAATCAGCCCCAAAAAAGTTCCAAAGATATTTAAGCTGTCCAGCAGGCTCATGGAGCATCAGTGTCAGCGTGAACTATCCGTCGAGATTTAAATGAAATGAAACGCTATGGCAGGAGACCCCGGAGGACCCCACTGCTGACCCAGAGACATAAAAAAGCAAGACTACATTTTGACAAAATGAACTTGAGTAAGCCAAAATCCTTCTGGGAAAAATGTCTTGTGGACAGATGAGACCAAGATAGAGCTTTTTGGTAAAACACATCATTCTACTGTTTACCAAAAATGGAATGAGGCCTACAAAGAAAAGAACACAGTACCTACAGTGAAATATGGGGGAGGTTGAATGATGTTTTGGTGTTGTTTTGCTGTCTCTTGCACTGGGTGCCTTGAATGTGTGCAAGGCATCATGAAATCTGAGGATTACCAATGGATTTTGGGTTGCACTGTACAGCCCAGTGTCAGAAAGCTGGGTTTGCATTCGAGATCTTGGGTCTTCCAGCAGGACAATGACCCCAAATATACATCAAAAAGCACCCAGAAATGAATGGTAACAAAGTGCTGGAAAGTTCGGAAGTGGCCAGTAATGAGTCCAGATGTAAATTCCATTGAACACCTGTGTAGAGAGGGGTATTCCAGGATTTTTTTTTATTTGACTGTGCTACAGGGGCTGTAAAGTTAGTGTAGTTCATATATAGTGTCTGTACCTGTGTGTGACGGTTTTCTCACAATTCTTATGTGATTTTCACCCCAATATTTATTTTTAACAGATTTTTAACAAATTTATTTTAACAAAATGACTGCTGTCTCGGATTTTTCCCAGCTTGCAATGTAGTTGAGACCTGACTCACTAGTCAGCTGATGACAGGGAGCCTGTCTGCTTCAATGGGTGGAGAGAGCAATCTGCAACTAATGCAACAGCTGGAGCCACCTTGATTGAAAACCACAGCTCATTTATATTTCAATGGGTGGGGTAGCTGATGTGTGGGAAGGAGGAAAATGGTATCATGGGATTTGTAGGCAAACAAGAAAACTGAAAACAGGAAATACAAGTTCACAAAAAGCTAGCCACAGTGTAATGGTAATTTCACAGCATAGCCATTTAGCCCAAGACAAGCGCAGATCCTTCCTAAGCATGTCCATTACTGTCTGCCAGGTACGTACTAAAATCACCTTATGCTGGATAACCCCTTTAAAATTACTGTTGGGAAAAGGTGCCCTTCCAATAAGAGAGACCTGGAGCAGTTTGCAAAGGAAGAGTGGTCCAATATTCCGGCTGAGAGGTGTAAGAAGCTTATTGATAGTTATAGGAAGTGACTGATTTCAGTAATTTTTTCCAAAGGGTGTGCAACCAAATATTAAGTTTAGGGTGCCAATAATTTTGTCCAGCCCATTTTTGGAGTTTGGTGGGACATTATGTCCAATTTGCTTTTTTTCCTCCCTTTTTTTGTTTAGTTCCAATACACACGAAGGGAATAAACATGTGTATAGCAAAACATGTGCTACTGCAATCCTTTTCTGTGAGATATACTTAATTCTCTTGAAAAATTTCAGGGGTGCCAACTAGAGATGAGCGAACTTACAGTAAATTTTAATTCGTCACAAACTTCTCAGCTCGGCAGTTGATGACTTATCCTGCATAAATTAGTTCAGCTTTCAGGTGCTCCGGTAGGCTGGAAAAGGTGGATACAGTCCTAGGAAAGAGTCTCCTAGGACTGAATCCACCTTTTCCAGCCCACGGGAGCACCTCAAAGCTGGACTAATTTATGCAGGATAAGTCATCAACTGCCGAGCCGAGAAGTTTGTGACGAATCGAATTCACTGTAAGTTCGCTCATCTCTAGTGCCAACATTTACGGCCATGACTGTATGTGATAGCAGTAACCTTATGTCAGGTTTGCTGCAAAATATGCATATAAAGGGGTACATTCAACTGGTGCTAGAAAGTTAAACAGATTTGTATATTACTTCTATTTAAAAATATGAATCCTTCCAGTACTTATCAGCTGCTGAATGCTCCACAGGAAGTTGTATTTCTTTCTGGAATTCCTTTCTGTCTGACCACAGTGTTCTCTGCTGACACCTCTGTCCATGTCATAAACTGTCCAGAGAACAAGCAAATCCCTATAGCAAACCTCTCCTGCTCCGGACAGTTCTTGATACGGACAGAGGTGTCAGCAGAAAGCACTGTGGTCAGACTGGAAAGAACTCCAGAAAAAAATACAACTTCTTGTGGCACATACAGCAGCTGATAAGTACTGAAAGGATTAATCATTTTAAATAGAAGTCATTTACAAATCTGTTTATTGTGTGGCACCAGTTGATTTAAAAAAAAAACTGTTTTCCATCGGAGCATCCCTTTAACCCATGAAAATATCACACAACCTGAGCAGGTGAATGATGTGTGTTGCATCAAGTTAGTTCAAGCGAATGCAGAATGTAAAACTGACTTTTATAGAAACTGCAGATGAAGTAATAGAGACAATTAGCTCAAGGGTGCCCCTAAAGGTCATGGCTGATAATGGCCGGTGTATTGCATGTGATGCATATCTGTGGTTGAAAGCAGTGCAGAGGACTGTACTACTGTCCACATCTGATGTGAGGATAAGGTGGTTGCTAGTGGCAACCAAATGTTGTCTGCCTCTGTGGGTGATGAAAGGGTTTGTGAGCCGATGGATGTTCAGCGTGTGTTGTTTATTCCCAAGCCTTAACAGTGTTCATGCATATTCATGACAGCTAATGTTCCTGTGGTAAAGGTTGAAACAGCAGGTGACTAATAGGTGACCAAAGAAGGTAAAGCCCAAGAGACTATGTTAAGTCACACACTGCCTATCAAAAAGCATACACAACTTTTTGAAGTTGAAGCAAATGGTAACATGGAAACATAAGAGCAGATGTGCTTCCAGTACACGTCAATAAAATATAAGGTTAGTGCCAGGACGGCTCTATTTTTATAAATTATATGGACAATAATGAGGTTTTGACTGCATTAGGATTCTAGGAGCACCTAAATAAAAGTAGTATACTCTGAACAACTTTGTTGTCCTGTCTATACCTTATGAGCAATATTCTTTATCATAATAGAGGTAATTATAAAAAGCAATACAAAATAAAATGTAAGTTAATAAATGAAGAGATACTGGTAATTAGAGATGAGTGAATTTTTGAAAAATTCGATTTGGCCGATTTGCCGAATTTTCCTCCAAAAATTGGTTCGGTCCGGATTTATTTGAGGCAAATCGGTATTAAAAACAGCTATTTCTGGCCTACAGAGAGCCTCAAAAGGGGTGTAGAACACTTTGCCTTGCTGTAACACGCATAGGGTGTGTGCTGGGTTGGTGAAATAATACTGTTATTTAGCATGACATGCAGATTAGAGGCGTCGCCATTAGACTCACTGTCGCAGAGCGGCACAATGACTGAGCCTGGAGGTTGCATCAGTATGCGGAGACCATATAGTGGCTGAATGACACATCATGGAGGTGGCGGCAGCATGAGGAGGTCATATAGTGGCTGATTGACACAGCATGGAGGTGGCAGAAGCATGAGGAGACCATACAGTGGCTGAATGACCCAGCCTGGAGGTGGCAACAGCCTGACGAGACCATAGGACCTCACAATTGAAAAGATTAAATATATTTTTTAACATTTAAATTGAAGATTTTAAATAGATGAACCTAAAAAGTTTAATTCAATGTGCCAGCAGCATGAGGAGACCACATGACGGTACAGTGACACAGCCTGGAGGTGGCGGAAGCATGAAGAGAACATATTGTGGCTGAATGACACAGCCTCCAGTTGTTGGCAGCATAAGGAGACCATATAGTGGCTGAATGACACAGCCTGGAGTTGACGGCAGCAAGAGCAGATCATATGGTGGCTGAATGACACAGCCTGGTGTTGGCAGCAGCATGAGGAGACCATATAGTGGCTGAATGACACAGCCTAGAGTTGGCGGCAGCATGAGGAGACCATATAGTGGCTTTTTGACACAGCGTGGAGGTGGCGGCAGCATGAGGAGACCATATAGTGGCTGAATGACCCAGCCTGGAGGCGGCAACAGCCTGACGAGACCATATGGCCTCACAATTGAAAAGATTAAAGATATCTTTTAACATTTAAATTGAAGATTTCAAATAGACGAACCTAAAAAGTTTAATTTAATGTGCCAGCAGCATGAGGAGACCACATGGCGGTACAGTGACATAGCCTGGAGGTGGCGGAAGCATGAGGAGATCTGAAAGATTATACCATGAATAAAGTTTACACTTGGCATAGAAGACAAAATAATAAACCAAAATCTATTCTTATTCTTATTAAATATCCACAGGAGAACAGAGAAAAGAAAAATTTTAGCTTTTCATTGTCCAATACTGAGGGCACTGATTACTGTACGGACGGCTCCAAATCAGAACCGGGATTTTCAAGGGAGTCAGCTCCCAAACAACAAAATATCCATTATACTAATCAGTCAAAAAACGCACCAACACCTCATGTGAACAAAGCGCAAGAAATCCATTGAGGCGCAACCGAAGTCAACATCGGGCAGGGAGAAAACATCAGAAATCCTTATCCAAGAAAGAAGAAATACCAACGAACTACAAATAAAACTCCTATCTTGTCTATAACCTTTCGGCCAATATATTATCAGAACCACAACTGCAAGTATTAGAAAAAAGTTTAACATTTGTACCTAACCAATAGTGTTGCTCGCGAATGTTCGCAATGCAAATTTTATTTGCAAATATTGCATATTCGCAAATTTGCGAATATTGCAATATATATTCGTAAATACGAATATTCTTTTTTTTTTTTTCACAGTACACATCACAGTGATCACCCCTCTCTGCTTCCAGCTTGTGTGGTGTAAAGAAGGCTCTAATACTACTGTGTGAGACTGGCGTGCAAATTTTCTCATATGCGAATTTTCGCTTATGCTAATTTTTGTATATGCTAATTTTCACATATGCTAATTTTCGCAAACACTAATTTTTGCATATGCAAAAATAAAACGCGAATATTACGAATATGCGAATTTAGCGAATATATGACGAATATTCGTCCATATATTTGTGAAATATTGCGAATTCGAATATGGCCTATGCCGCTCAACACTACTAACCAATTCTTTGATCTATATTCCACCATACTGGACATCAATAAATGAAATTAAATGAAATGAAAAAGATTTAAAACAATTGGAAACAAACAACTATAAAATATCACATAATCTCACATGGAAGCAAAGAAAAGCATTAAGTGAATTAAGAAACAACAAAAATATTATCATATGTCCATCTGATAAAAGTGGCTCTGTCAAAATTATGCATCGTGCATTTTATATAAAACTAGCTCATTAGTTGCTTCAAGATCAACCCACCTACAGAGCGATTCAATCTGATCCCACTAATATCATCCGCACTAAGTTGGGAAAATTACTCCAGGAAGGACTTTGTTTGAAAATCATAACTAACCGACAGAAAGAATACTTATCACCTACTGCCCCAGTGTGTCTGGTTTTTCACCTGTTCCCAAAAACACACAAATGTATATTCCCTCCACCACTGAGACCCATCGTGGCTGGGATTGATTCCTTTCTTAAACGGCTCGGAGCATCGTTAGATAACCTACTGCAACCACTTGCCACTCATACTCCAGGCTATATACAGAATAGTAAATCATTATTACAAGCAGTACAAGATATTACATCGCCAAAAAGTGCAGTCTGGCTTTTCACTGACATTGTAGCACTATATACATGTATCCTGCACAACCTTGCAGTACAAACTGTAGCATACCATTTGGACAAATACAGCAAAAACAGTACAGAACTTAAACAATATATATTAGATGTCCTGTCATTCCTACTCACACACAATTTTTTCCACTTTGATTTACAATACTACTTATAGATAACTCGATGCCCTATGGGAGCAAAATTCTCCTCATCGTTGGCAAAACTTTATATAGCCCACTGGGAAGAGGTTGTCCTATTTAATACCACCAATCCATTTTTCCATCTAATTGGATGGTATGTGTTACGCCTAGCACTCCGGGTCCCCGTTCCTCCCCGGAGCGCTTACGGCGTCTCTCTCTCCGCAGCGCCCCGGTCGGTCCCGCTGACCGGGAGCGCTGCACTGTCATGGCCGTCGGGGATGCGATTCGCACAGCGGGACGCGCCCGCTCGCGAATCGCATCCCAGGTCACTTACCCGTCCCGGTCCCCTGCTGTCATGTGCTGGCGCGCGCGGCTCCGCTCTCTAGGGCGCGCGCGCGCCAGCTCCCTGAGACTTAAAGGGCCAGTGCACCAATGATTGGTGCCTGGCCCAATTAGCTTAATTGGCTTCCACCTGCTCCCAGACTATATCTGATCACTGCCCCTGCACTCCCCTGCCGGATCTTGTTGCCTTAGAGCCTAGTGAAAGCGTTACTGTGTTTGTCCATACTGTGTACTTGACCTCCTGCTATTGCCTTATTGACTACGATTCTTGCTGCCTGCCCCGACCTTCTGCTACGTCCGACCTTGCTTTTGTCTACTCCCTTGTACCGCGCCTATCTTCAGCAGTCTGAGAGGTTGAGCCGTTGCTAGTGGATACGACCTGGTCACTACCGCCGCAGCAAGACCATCCCGCTTTGCGGCGGGCTCTGGTGAACACCAGTAGTGACTTAGAACCGGTCCACTAGCACGGTCCACGCCAATCCCTCTCTGGCACAGAGGATCCACCTCCTGCCAGCCGGCACAGTGACAGTAGATCCGGCCATGGATCCCGCTGAAGTTCCTCTGCCAGTTGTCGCCGACCTCACTACACTGGTCGCCCAGCAAGCCCGACAGATCGCCCAACAAGATCACCAGCTGTCGTACTTGACCACCATGACACAGCAACTCCAGTCGCAGCTACAGCAGCTTCAGTCACAGCTACAGCAATTTCAGTCTCAGCTACAGCAGCAACAACCATCTCCTCCGCCAGCTCCTGCACCTCTTCCGCAGCGAGTGGCCACTCCTAGCCTCCGCTTGTCCCTGCCGGACAAATTTGATGGGGACTCTAAGTTTTGCCGTGGCTTTCTTTCACAATGTTCCCTGCACTTGGAGATGATGTCGGACCAGTTTCCTACTGAAAGGTCTAAGGTGGCTTTCGTAGTCAGCCTTCTGTCTGGGAAAGCTCTGTCTTGGGCCACACCGCTCTGGGACCGCAATGACCCCGTCACTGCCTCTGTACACTCCTTCTTCTCGGAAATTCGAAGTGTCTTTGAGGAACCTGCCCGAGCCTCTTCTGCTGAGACTGCCCTGCTGAACCTGGTCCAGGGTAATTCTTCCGTTGGCGAGTACGCCATACAATTCCGTACTCTTGCTTCTGAACTATCCTGGAATAATGAGGCCCTCTGCGCGACCTTTAAAAAAGGCCTATCCAGCAACATTAAAGATGTTCTGGCCGCACGAGAAATTCCTGCTAACCTGCATGAACTCATTCATCTAGCCACTCGCATTGACATGCGTTTTTCTGAGAGACATCAAGAGCTCCGCCAGGAAAAAGACTTAGATCTCTGGGCACCTCTCCCACAGTCTCCGTTGCAATCTACGCCTAGGCCTCCCGCCGAGGAGGCCATGCAAGTGGATCGGTCTCGACTGACCCAGGAAGAGAGGAATCGCCGTAGGGAAGAAAATCTTTGTCGGTACTGTGCCAGTACCGAACATTTCTTGGTGGATTGCCCTATCCGTCCTCCACGTCTGGGAAACGCACGCTCGCACCCAGCTCTCGTGGGTGTGGCGTCTCTTGATGCTAAGTCGGCTTCTCCACGTCTCACGGTGCCCGTACGGATTTCTCCTTCAGCCAACTCCTCCCTCTCAGCCGTGGCCTGCTTGGACTCCGGTGCCTCTGGGAATTTTATTCTGGATTCCTTGGTGAATAAATTCCGCATCCCGGTGACCCGTCTCGTCAAGCCACTCTACATTTCCGCGGTCAACGGAGTCAGGTTGGATTGCACCGTGCGTTACCGCACGGAGCCCCTCCTAATGTGCATCGGACCTCATCACGAAAAAATTGAGTTTTTGGTCCTCTCCAATTGCACTTCCGAAATTCTCCTTGGACTACCCTGGCTTCAACACCATTCCCCAACCCTGGATTGGTCCACAGGGGAGATCAAGAGCTGGGGTACCTCTTGTTTCAAGGACTGCCTTAAACCGGTTCCCAGTACTCCCTGCCGTGACCCTGTGGTTCCCCCTGTAACCGGTCTCCCTAAGGTCTTTATGGACTCTGCCTGCCATAAGAAGTGCCTCTCCCCCCCTCCCAGTCCAGTCAGGCAAGCCTCGGTGCCTCCTCATGGCCCCCGTCCTGGTGTCACACTGCCCCGTGCCAGGCCTCGCCCTCTGCCCTCCCTCCCCATTCCCACTCCTGCTGTACTGCCTGCCATTGAGGAAACCCTCCATTCTTTCCCGGTGTCCTCATCCCAGGGGAGGCAGTTACCGGACAAAGAGAAGGGGAGACCTAAGGGGGGGGGTACTGTTACGCCTAGCGCTCCGGGTCCCCGCTCCCCCCCGGAGCGCTTACGGCGTCTCTCTCTCCGCAGCGCCCCGGTCGGTCCCGCTGACCGGGAGCGCTGCACTGTCATGGCCGTCGGGGATGCGATTCGCACAGCGGGACGCGCCCGCTCGCGAATCGCATCCCAGGTAACTTACCCGTCCCGGTCCCCTGCTGTCATGTGCTGGCGCGCGCGGCTCCGCTCTCTAGGGCGCGCGCGCGCCAGCTCCCTGAGACTTAAAGGGCCAGTGCACCAATGATTGGTGCCTGGCCCAATTAGCTTAATTGGCTTCCACCTGCTCCCAGACTATATCTGATCACTGCCCCTGCACTCCCCTGCCGGATCTTGTTGCCTTAGAGCCTAGTGAAAGCGTTACTGTGTTTGTCCATACTGTGTACTTGACCTCCTGCTATTGCCTTATTGACTACGATTCTTGCTGCCTGCCCCGACCTTCTGCTACGTCCGACCTTGCTTTTGTCTACTCCCTTGTACCGCGCCTATCTTCAGCAGTCTGAGAGGTTGAGCCGTTGCTAGTGGATACGACCTGGTCACTACCGCCGCAGCAAGACCATCCCGCTTTGCGGCGGGCTCTGGTGAACACCAGTAGTGACTTAGAACCGGTCCACTAGCACGGTCCACGCCAATCCCTCTCTGGAACAGAGGATCCACCTCCTGCCAGCCGGCACCGTGACAGTATGGAAGATACTTGGACAACCTCCTCCTAGTGTGGCTTGGTACAAAAGAACAAGCAGTTGAATTTGATACGTTTCTCAACCATAACCAATACAATCTACGATTCACTACCCAATGCGATAATCTCAATACCAATTTTTTGGATGTTACACTAATAAGTAACCCGCAATCAAATAAAATCGAAACCAAACTGTATCGAAAGCAAACTGCAGGCAACAGTTTGTTACATGCAGAAAGCTGTCAACCACGGAATGTTATTAAAATGTACCTATAGGAGAGTTTGTGCGAGCGAGAAGAACATGCTCAGAAAACCATGAATACTCAAAAACCTGTACAGATTTATCCAATCATTTAATATCGAGAGGATATACACAAACTGATATTCAACTAGCTTTATTGTCAATTCTAAACCACAAGGACATTACCTAAAAAATAAACTATATTTACCTCAACAGAATTGCAAGTCTCTACAACCTGACTTTCTTACATTTAGTACAGTGTATAGCATGGACTTTGAACAAATAAAACAAATTGTTTTGAAACACCTACTTGTCCTTCACCATGATGAAACCCGTGCAAAAAATATTGCATGCAGGAGTCACCCCCCCCCCCCCCAAGGGAAAATCTTTATACAATCAGTTGTCCCCAAGTGATCTTCGAATGGAATCAAACAGAAAACAAAATTGGCTGAATTGTACAGGAACCTACAAATGTGGCCACACACAATGCAACTTGTGCAAATATATCTATAGTTCTAATAAATTTTAACCTTCATCTACTGGGACCAGTTACAATATTAAATCATTTATTAACTGTCATACTACACATCTCATCTATCTTGCTACATGCATTTCCTATAATCTACAATTACACAGCTTGGAGTTGATGGCTGCAAGAGCAGTCCATATAGTGGCTGAATGACACAGCCTGGAGTTGGCGGCAGCATGAGGAGACCATATAGTTGCAGAATGAAACACCCTGGAGGTGGCAGCAGCATGAGGAGAACATATGGTGGCACAATGAGACAGCCTGGAGCTGGCATCAGCATGAGGAGAACATATGGTGGCAGTATGAGACAGCCTGGAGGTGGCATCAGCAGCATTAGGAGTCTTGAAAGTGACCCGGTGACATAGTGGGGGGGGGGGTGGCAATACCAGTACCAGGTGACGAAGGTGGGTGAAAAAAGAAGAACTTGGGATCAGATGTGTGGCATCAGGCGGGTGGCAGGATCAGAATAGTAGCTGAGGCAGGTAGGCAGAAGAAAATGTTCAGACAGCCTGGAGGTGGCAGCAGCATGTGGAGAACATATGGTGGCACAATGAGACAGCCTGGAGCTGGCATCAGCATGAGGAGAACATATGGTGGCAGTATGAGACAGCCTGGAGGTGGCATCAGCAGCATCAGGAGTCTTGAAAGTGACCCGGTGACATAGTGGGGGGGGGGGGGTGGCAATACCAGTACCAGTTGACGAAGGTGGGTGAAAAAAAGAGAACTTGGGATCAGATGTGTGGCATCAGGCGGGTGGCAGGATCAGAATAGTAGCTGAGGCAGGTAGGCAGAAGAAAAAGTTCTCTTTTGTAAAAGTGTTAGTGTGTACAAGTAAGTATTGAGGATATCAATTGAGGATATAAAACTTAACTTTTAATAATATTGTTAGGATAAAATATATGTACCTAAAATTTTTAAATTTTTTTAAATTTTTTTTTGAAATCAAACAGAAGGAAAGGTGTGCAAAAAACGCCATGTGCCACCTACACCACCAAGTATTGATGTGATGCAAAGACATCTAAAAGGTGGAAGGGAACAACGTATGGTTCATTTTAACCGGTAGGGATGAAAGTTTCTCCTGTAAGGCCCTTCTCTCGTATTATTCATTCCCTTCTTGGCAAGTGTTACTCGCCCTAAAAGGGGCGGCCCCACACAGGAACCTCTCCATATTTCCACCTGCAAACACTGCCATTTCCCAGTGTTTTTAGGTGGAAATAGGGAGAGGTTCCTGTGTGGGGCCACCCTTTTTAAGACAAGTAACACTTTCCTCGAAAAGGTGGACGGGAACAATGTATTGTCCATTGCAGCAGGTGGAGGTAAATAATTCCCCTGTAAGGCCCTACTTTTGCCCTATTAACTCCCTTCTTGGCAAGTGTTACTCGCCCTAAAAAGGCGGCCCCACACAGGAAACTCTCCCTATTTCCACCTAAAAACCCTGTGAAATGGCAGTGTTTGTAGGAAGAAATAGGGAAAGGTTACTGTGTGGGGCAGCCCTTTTTAGGGCAAGTAACACTTGCCAAGAAGGGAATTAATAATGTGAGAGTAGGGCCTTATAGGGGAAGTTTTTACCATACGATGTTCCCTTTCACCTTTTAGAGGTCTTTGCATCACATCAATACGTGGTGGTGTAAGTGGCACATGGTGTTTTTTTGCACACCTTTCCTTTTATTTGATTTAAAAATAAAATTGGGTACATATATTTTATCCTAAGAAAAGTCAAGTTTTAGCTAATGCATATCCTCAATACTTGCTTGTGGTCTGATGCGGAGGAATGTCTGTACCTTGGGAGCAGCACCTTAAATATGTTTTGCTCTATCCATATTTGTGAAGTGTTGGCGTGGCACCATGGTCAATCTACTCTGATGCATCAAGCATTGGTGGATGGAAATCCTGATTCATCTTCACAATGGTTAGTCTCTCCACATTTTTTGTGGACAGACGAGTTCTCCTTGGGGTTACTATGGCCCTCTGCACTAAACACCCGCTCTGATGGCTGGGCAGGACAGCTTTTTCAGGGTAAACTCTGCTAGTTGCGGCCACAAATCAAGTTGGACTGTCCAGAAGTCCAGCAGATCTTCAAGATGTGTTGGCATGGTCATGTCAAGGTATGCCACCACCTGCTGGTTCAGGTCCTGCTCCAGGTCTACCTGCTGCTGATGCATTGCTTCACTATGTGGGTGAAGAAAGCTACTCATCAGCGACTGTACATTCAGGCTGCTGCTGATGGAGCTGGTACTGCTCCTGCCACCTCCCCAGCAGCCATGGCAATGGAAGGTGAGTGCAGAGAGCCCCCCGAGTCAGACCTGCGAGAGGATGGACAATGGTGCAGATAGGCATCGGCCAACTGACTACATAGGATGTCTCTGTAGAAGGTCAGTTTGTCCTCCCTCTCAATGAGTGTACAAAATGCCCCCATTTTGTGCCGGTAGCGAGGGTCCAATAAGGTGGAGAGACAGAAGTCATCCAGAATGGTGATAATTCACCAGTAACTACGCAAGCAAGTAAGCATGCATCATGCCATTTGTGCAAGTGACTCAGAGGGACTCCTTGCCTCCATCTCCACTACAAACTGGCACAGTGTGTCTGGGCCCTCTGTCTCGCCTTCCTCATAAACCTCTAGCTCCTCCACCTGCTCCTGCCGTGAGATGTAGGCGCCACGTCTCCAGTGCCCTCACCAGCCATCGTTTCCAACACGTGCTGTATTAAATGAAGCAGGGGAATGGCGTTTTTCATCCCGTAATCCTGGCCACTGACTAATAAGGTGGCTTCCTCAAAGGGCCTGAGCAAATGGCAGGTGTCACGAATGAGCTGCCACTGGTTGACCTTGAAGTTACACAGGGGAGTCCCCCTATCTGCTTGGATCATCAAGAAATCGGTGATGGCTTTTCTTTGTTCATATAGTCAGTCCAACATTTGGAGGGTGGAATACCAACGCGTGGAAACGTCGCAAATCAGAAGGTGTGCTTTGCGGTGTACGAGTGGATGAAGTGCATGCAGAGTTTCCTTCCCATTGTTAGGATGTCTTGTAGATAGGGGGAACACTTCAGGAACCAATTGACAACCAGATTGAACACGTTTGCCACGCAGGGCACATGTCTCAGGCTTCCTTGTCGCGGTGCAGACAAGATGTTCTTCCCTTTGTCAGTCACCATGGTTCCCATTTCCAGTTTTCCAGGAGTAAGCCATGCTCTGATTTCTTCATGAATGACTTTTAGCAGTTCCTCACCTGTGTGACTCTGTTCGCCAAGGAAAATTATGTGAAGAACAGAGTGACACCGCCGTGCCCTGCACACATGGTATGCTGGAGGTGCACTGAGACTTGTCCATTCAGTGGAGGCTGAGGAGGTGGAGTCACACACTGTCACAGGACCAACAGCCTGACAGCGTGGAGGTGGAAGCAGCATGACCTGTCCAAGTTGCTGTTGTGGCTGTGCAGGAACCACATTCACGAAGTGGGCCGTAAAGGACATGTATTGTCCCTGACCGTAGTTACAGATCCACACATCGGCGCTGCTGTGCACTTTGGTGCACACCGACAGGCACAAGGACTGGCCCACCTTCTGTTCCACAAAATTGTGCAGGGCTGGTACTGCCTTCTTCGCAAAGAAATGACGGCTTGGGACTATACCACCTCGGCTCGGCAAAAGCCATCAGCTCTCTGAAAGGTGCAGAGTGCACCACTTGAAAAGGGAGGGACTGCAGCACCAGCAACTTGGACAGGAGCATATTCAGCTTCTGTGCCATTGGATGAGTGGGAGCATACTGTTGTCTCTTGGACATGGCTTCTCCGATTGATTGCTGGCCGGAATGACTGACTCGAAGTAGGAGGAACATCTGGAGCGACAGAAGATAAGTAAACAACACAGATCTCTTTGGCTGAGGTGGTGGAGCCTTGGCTAGCTTAAACAGGGAGCAGCATGCCACTGAGAGATGCATCAGGCTGGACCACCACATCGGAGCCACAGTTCTCCCTACATTTTATGGTGACGCTGCATGTTGAAGCAGGGCCATGGTGCCAACATTGGGTCCCTGGCCTCGCTTCACCTTCTGCCAACACATCTTGCATGTGGCCAGGTTAACCTCCTCCGGATGCTTGATGAAAAACTGCCACACCGCGGAATAGCTGATTTTCCCACCAACAGTCCGCACCGATTGACTGCTACTGCTGCCGAATCCAGAAACCCCTGTTCCACTACCTTCCTAGAAGGTAGGCGGCCGTAAAGCTGGTGGTCTACCTGGCCACATTTGGCTCCAGACTTTCCCCTTCTGCCACCATGCTGACTGCAACCATGCTACCACCCTGCTGGCTCAGCTGCTGCCTCACAGGCAACCTGCAACTCTCTTCTCCTGATGATGATGAAGCCCCTTCTGCACCCGGCTCCCAAGTGAAATCGGCTTCATCATCATCGGGTTGTGTCTGCATGTCACTGATGTCCTCCTCAGGTTCCTCAACAGTGTATGCTTCAAGAGCCTGAACGCTCGCAACACCACCTCTCACAACACTCTCCTCAACACTACTTGCCCACCTACCGGAGGAAGCGGCGGATGTCTCCTCCACTTCTTGGCTGGGCAGTAGCTGCTGACTGTCCTCTAGTAGATAGTCCTCACTAAATAGTGGAGCTGAACCCACAGCATAAGATACTTCCATGGGGGAGGGAAAGCATAGGACAGAGGCAATGGGAGCACAGGGACTGCTTTCGGGACCTGCCAACTGAGGGTTGTGTCTGAGGAACCCACCGACTGTTGACTGGGGGTGTCAGATGTCACTTGTGATGAAGTGGTGACCATGTTAACCAATGGATGGGTTGCTGGTCGAGACACTACCGCTAGCTGATACCGGGAGCTCAGGCCTCTTGCTGCGACTCCTGCTGCCACTCGCTTCTAATCTGCTGTGACCTCTGCCTGATGAATTTAGGCATCTGCCACTCCTCTGTGCATGTTCTGGCACTTCTCTTCCTGACATACTTAGTGCATATATGAGGGGAGTACAATATGCTCCAGTACGCTTAAAATTGTATTTGTCTACAACACCAGCAGGTGTGTACTTTTGGCTGGCCTTTCACAGTATATAGGCCCTTAAGACTTTAACAGGAACAAAATGGTACACCACTTAGATGTACCTATGTGGTATGCACTTATGAAGGGAGGACAATGCGCTCCAGTACGCTTAAAACAGTATTTGTCTACAACACCAGCCGGTGTGTCCTTTTAGCTGACCTTCCCAGTGTCTAAGCCCTTAATACTTTAACAGGAACAAAATGGTACACCACTTAGATGTACATATGTGGTATGCACTTATGAGGGAAGGACAGTGCTCTCCAGTATGCTGAAAACAGTATTTGTTTACTACATCAGCAGGTGTTAAATACCACAGTTTTAGTTTATCGCAAAAACATCTCCCTTGTGTCATATTGACACCCATAAGGGAGTGCAGAAAAAATCCTGTCATCAACAGGGGAACTCAATAATATTATTAAACACCATAGAAAAAAAGAGTTCAAACAGCACCTATATAAAAAGTATATACATCTTTATTAAACACATATTCAATTAAAAACATGTATCATGCAGCAATGGAGAAGTAACAAGGAAGGGTATCCAATACAACAAAAGGGGCAATAGGTTGCTCAGAAAAATATATTGTTGTAACCGCTCATGGTCCAACGGAAAAATGAATAACATGTATAAACATGCAGAATCTCAAGTACAACAAAGGTATTTCCTTTACAATATACATACATTGAATATGGGCTTATGTCAGTATAGTATATCAATGGGGATAACCATTAGTTATTCCCACTCAGAGCTCAAAGTATATTTAACCATAAAGTGCAAATGCATCACATATATAAGATAGGCATTGGGTAAATGCAGACATTGTCCATATGGAAGAAAATGAGCGATCACTTCAGTGTACTGACATAACCTTACCAGTGTGGGAGAGCAGCCACCGCCCCGACCCTACGATCGTTTCGGTTTCCCTTTCTCAAGAGGAACTAATAGTAACAGTCACTATCGGAATTTATATGGTGAATCAATAAACTAAATTACTTAAAGCAGTGTGTCATCACGCTGGCGTCTGTGTACTACTCCGCCGGAACTGTCTGTGAGCCCTACTTCCGGCATCTCCATCCCAGTGCGCAGGCCCTGGGAACAATCATTTCCGGGCATGCTCACAAGGACTTCTGTCGCGTCGGGGAGCCACGTCACGGACGGGGAAGCCTAGCGCAGGCGCACTGAAGAACACTGCTGTATTAGAGTGCGGGGAACGTCTGCGTTGACCCAATGCCCATACACAGTAAGCGGTTCACATGATAACATGTAAGTGACATTTAGTGTATGTGAAAATAGTGAAAAAATAATAAGAAAACACCATAATTACAACTGATATAGCAATATATGTCAATCCAGAAACAATAAAATAAATATTAAACACAAATCAAAATATATAGTGTTATGTGACATCCAAGTCACATTAAAAGTTTTTTTAATATATATATTTTTTGTAATTAATAAACAATACTGTAAATGTGTCTATGTGTAAATCCCATATGTGTGATATAACTATTGTATATGCAAAAGAATGTGCAGCAAATATGTATATATAACGGTGTCATTGCCATTCATTCAATAGCAATCCCGATTATTAATTGTGAATAATATGAATTAATAAAAAACACCGATAAACCTAGATGCACCTACTGTGGCATGTGACCGACTAAACACTGACCCATTAGGTATATATCCAATATAATATTAAGTTAGATGATATATCAGAAGATCCCCATAAATATTCCCAGACCAAAAAAATTCCGATAAAATGGCTGACCTACAACCAGACTCCTAAAAGACTCCTAAAAGACAACTAAGACATACATTAGAACATAACAACTGTTAAAAAACTATATACCACAAATGGTAGAAATCGGGGACCAATGGATCAATGTATATGGGACATTTCTCTATATCTCCCATAAGGATAAACTGCACTAGAAAAAAGGAAAACTGAGGAAGAAAATAGGAAGAGCAGAATTAAAAAAATATATGGGAGAGGGGAGGGAAAAAGAAGAAAAAAGGAAAAAAAAAAGGAAAAAGGGGAAAAGAAAAAAAAAGGGGGGGGAAAGAAGAGAAAAAGAGAAAGAAGAAAAAACAAGATAAAGGGGAAATGTAACAATAAAGCCCTCATATGTCCCTAAACATACCGCTTATAAAGATCATATGATATCAGAGACAAAAAGACCAATGACAATGGGGATCTCACAAGGGGTCTGCAATGACTTAAAGAACATCATATAAGTGTTCAATGGAAAGCTGCCGGCCAAGAGAAAGAACATCCTGATCTACCCACAGCTAAAGAGAACCAAATCCCTAAGTCTTATGATAGTAACCTAATTCAGCCATCACTATATATGCCTCAACCTACAAAAAGGGGGAGAAGGAGAGCAGGTGTGTACTTTTGGCTGGCCATTCACAGTATCTAGGCTCTTAAGACTTTAACAGGAACAAAATGGTACACCACTTAGATGTACAGACAGGTTACACTTAATAGAGGACAATATGCTCTGCTCACCCTAGCTGGCTGGCTACTATTAGCTTTTCAGTTGTTGTACACACCAATGCTGCAGCACACAGTCGATGTCTGCTACACCAAAATTTGCACGTTCTCTCTCAATCACACTCCCTTCCCTATCAGTGCTTTTAGGCTGGATTTGGGCTTGAGGTGAATCGTTGCTGTAAAAAAGCTTTTCTGCCAGTAGGGATAAGCTAATCGAATCTGATGAATCCAAATTTGTTACGAATTTAAGGAAAACTTTGATTCTTAGTGAATACGAAAATCGCAGCGATTCGATAATTCAAATTGCTTCATTAAACTCAATTTAGTGCGGTCCAGGCTTCAGCAACACACAGCTCTCTGTACCTCTCTGCAATAGAACGCTGATGGGAGGTGAATCGCTGCTTTAAAAATGCTTTTCTGTGCAACACACGTTGTTCTCTGTCCCTCTCTCTCTCTGCAATAAAAACCTTATGTGACTGGGAACTGAATAGCTGCTGTAAAAATGCTTTTCTGTGCCACACAAACTGCTGTCTGTCCCTCTCTCTGTAATAGAACGCTGATGTGACTGGCCGCAAGATGGATGCCGATTATATAGGGTTGTGACTAGAGATGTCGCGGATTGTTCGCCGGTGAACAGTTCCCGGCAAATTTCGCATGTTCGCGTTCGCATCGTCGGGCGAACATATGTGAAGTTTGATCCGCCCCCTATGCTTTAACATTGCAGTAAACTTTGACCCTGTGAGTCAGAGTCCGCAGATACATTACAGCCAATCAGCATCAGTCCCTCCCTTCCAGACCCTCCTACCTCTTGCACGGACGCCATTTTAGCCTCATTCAGCATGCTGCAGGCTTAGGAAGTGGAGGGTTAGAGAAGCTGCTCCTGCTGTATAGGGAAAGCCATAGCTAGGTTGCTGCTAGGTGGTGTATTCAGGGTCCAGTTTACTCCTAAAGCACTAGTGTAACATCTGCTTTAAGGACAGCACCCAAAAAAGCCCTTTTTAGGGCTGAAAGATATCAGTCCTGGTTGGGAGGGAACCGCTGGTTAAAAGGGCTACTCCAGAATCAAACTTAAGTTCCTTCAAGCAACTATCTACTACAGTATTCAAAGGGCTGAAATACATCAGTCCGTTAGTCTTGCAACAGCTGGAGGCACCCTGGTTGGGAGGGAACCGCTGGTTAAAAGGGGTACTCCAGAATCAAACTTAAGATCCTTCAAGCAACTATCTACTACAGTATTCAAAGGGCTGAAAGATATCAGTCCGTTAGTCTTGCAACAGCTGGAGGCACCCTGGCTGGGAGGGAACCGCTGGTTAAAAGGGGTACTCTAGAATCAAACTTAATTTCCTTCAAGCAACTATCTACTACAGTATTCAAAGGGCTGAAAGATATCAGTCTGTTAGTCTTGCAACAGCTGGAGGCACCCTGGTTGGGAGGGAACCGCTGGTTAAAAGGGGTACTCCAGAATCAAACTTAAGTTCCTTCAAGCAACTAACTACAACAGTATTCAAAGGGCTGAAAGATATCAGTTCATGTGTTTTGCAACAGCAGTAGGCACCCTGGTTGGGGACCACTGCTTAAAAGGGGAACTCCGCTGGCAAGCTTTTTCTCTTTAAAGCAACTAACTACTACAGTATTCAAAGGGCTGAAAGATATCAGTCCGTTAGTCTTGCAACAGCTGGAGGCACCCTGGTTGGGGACCACTGCATAAAAGGGGAACGCCGCTGGCAAGTTTTTTTTGCTCATTGTCACACAAGTGCAAATCACATTAGGTGTGACAGTTGTGCAAATTAAAAAAAATTACCTTTTTTGACTGTTAAATAAAATCAGCCGTCACTGTTAGTTCACGTCACAGTTGCCATTTTCCCCATCTGCAGGCCAAATTGTGTCTCCCTAGTGCAAATCACATTAGGTGTGACAGTAGTGCAAATAAAAAAAAAAAAATTTTGGCTGTTAAATAAAATCAGGCGTCACTGTTAGTTCACGTCACAGTTGCCATTTTTCCTGCCTGCAGGGCAAATTGTGTCACTCTAGTGCAAATCACATTAAGTGTGACAGTTGTGCAAATAAAAAATAAAAAATACCTTTTTTGGTTGTTAAATAAAATCAGCCGTCACTGTTAGTTCACGTCACAGTTGCCATTTTTCCTGCCTGCAGGGCAAATTGTGTTACCCTAGTGCAAATCACATTAGGTGTGACAGTTGTGCAAATAAAAAAAAAATACATTTTTTGGCTGTTAGATAAAATCAGTCGTCACTGTTAGTTCACGTCACAGTTGCCATTTTTCTTGCCTGCAGGGCAAATTGTGTCACCCTAGTGCAAATCACATTAGTTGTGACACTTGTGCAAATTTAACAAAAAAAAAATGACAGGCAGAGGAAGGCACCCCGCAGGGGCCGTCATGGTGCTGGGATTCCCTTTGGCCCTAGAATGGCCAGTGTTCAGAGGTCACGTACCCTGAACCCCCATAGTTCTGAGGACTTAGTTGACTGGCTATCACAAGACACCCAATCTACTACTAAAGCTTCCACTCGGAACATTGATGCACCGTCCTTCTCCTCCTCTAGCTTAGCTTCGGGCACCTCTCATGCAACCACTTGCCCGCCTGCCGCCATCACCAATACTAGTCCCACAGCAGCTTTACTTGATCCGTCAGAGGAGTTATTTACACATCAGTTTGAAGACATGAGTGATGCACAACCATTATTGGCAGAGAATGTAGTTAACAGGGATATGTCTCAGTCAGGCAGCATTACACACATGGACGTACGGTGTGATGATGATGTTGTACCCACTGCTGCTTCCTTTCTTGAGGTCAGATAGCGGTGAAGGTGTTGATGATGTGTCCGTGGATGCCACGTGGGTGCCCGCTAGAAGAGAAGAAGAGGGGGAAAGTTCAGATGGGGAGACAGAGAGGAGGAGGAGACGAGTTGGAAGCAGGGGGAGGTCGTCGCAAGGAGTTAGTGGCACAGTTAGACAGCATGCATCGGCACCCGGTGTCAGCCAGACGGGACGCCAATCAACGCATGCTGTTGCCACCACCAGAATGCCGTAATCACAGAGCTCAGCACTGTGGCATTTTTTTTGTGTGTCTGCCGCTGACAACAGCGAGGCCATTTGCAACCTGTGCCAGAAGAAACTGAGTCGTGGGAAGTCCAACACCCACCTAGGCACAACTGCTTTGCGAAGGCACATGTTGTCACATTACAAATGCCTATGGGATCAACACGTCAGTACAAGCAGCACACAAAGTCAAAGCCATCCTCCTCCTGGTCCAGCAACTTCAGCCAGGTCAACCACTGCTGCCCTCCTTGCCCCCTTTCAACCATCCGCCTCTCCGTCTCTCGCCTTGAGCAGTTCCTGCTCATCTGCCCACAGTCAGGTGTCTGTCAAGGAGATGTTTGAGCGCAAAAAGACAATGTCTCAAAGTCACCCCCTAGCCCGGCGTCTGACAGCTGGCTTGTCAGAATTACTAGCCCGCCAACTTTTACCATACAAGCTGGTGGAGTCTGAGGCCTTTAAAAAATCTGTAGCCATTGGGACACCGCAGTGGAAGGTACCCGGACGAAATTTTTTGCACAAAAGGCAATCCCCAACCTTTACTCCATTGTGCAAAAGGAAATTATGGCATGTCTGGCAAACAGTGTAGGGGCAAGGGTCCATCTAACCACTGATACCTGGTCTGCAAAGCATGGTCAGGGCAGGTATATCACCTACACTGCTCATTGGGTAAACCTGGTGACGGCTGCCAAGCATGGAATGCGTGGCCACGACTTGCAGGCAGGCCTGCTACCACCTCCTCTACTCCTCCTACTCCATCCTCTTCCATAACATCCTCGGCCAAGTCCTCTTCCACTGCTGCGTCTTGCTCCACATCACCGGCACCCCCCCCCCCAGCTCCGCAGGTGCTATTCCACATCCAGGATATGGCAGTGTCACGCCATCTTGGGGTTGACTTGCCTCCAAGCGGAGAGTCACACCGCACCAGCGCTCCTGTCGGCCCTGAACGCACAGGTGTACCAGTGGCTGACTCCGCACCAACTGGAGATCGGCAAGGTGGTTTGTGACAACAGAACAAATTTGTTGGCGGCATTGAGGTTGGGCAAGTTGACACATGTGACGTGCATGGCACATGTGTGTAATCTGATTGTACAACGCTTTGTGCTCAAGTACTCAGGCTTACAGGATGTCCTGAAGCAGTCCAGGAAGGTGTGTGGCCATTTCAGGCGTTCCTACACGGCCATGGCGCACTTGTCAGACATCCAGTGGCGAAACAACATGCCAGTGAGGCGCTTGATTTGCGACAGCCCGACACGTTGGAATTCAACACTCCTAATGTTCGACCGCCTGCTCCAACAAGAAAAAGCCGTCAATGAATATTTGTATGATCGGGGGTGCTAGGACATCATCTGCGGACCTGGAATTTTTTTGCCACGTTACTGGAGGCTCATGCGCAATGCCTGTAGGCTCATGCGTCCTTTTGCGGAGGTGACAAACCTGGTCAGTCACACCGAAGGCTCCATCAGCGACATCATACCATTTGTTTTCTTCCTGGAGCGTGCCCTGCAAAGAGTGCTGGATCAGGCAGTAGATGAGCGTGAAGAGGAAGAGTTGTGGACACCATCACCACCAGAAACAACCTTATCAGCATTGCTTGCTGGACCTGCGGCAATGCTGGAAGAGGATTGTGAGGAAGAGGAGTCAGAGGAGGAATGTGGCTTTAAAGAGGAGGAGGAAGACCAACCACAGCAGGCATCCCAGGGTGCTCCTTGTCACCTATCTGGTTCCCGTGGTGTTGTACGTGGCTGGGGTGAAGAAGATTATACCTTCCCCGACATCACTGAGGACGAGGAACGGGACATGAGTAGCTCGGCATCTGTCCTTGTGCAAATGGGGTCTTTCATGCTGTCGTGCCTGTTGAAGGACCCTCGTATAAAAAGGATGAAGGAGAACGACCTGTACTGGGTGTCCATGCTACTAGACCCCCGGTATAAACATAAAGTGCTTGACATGTTACCGCATTACAGCAAGGCGGAAAGGATTCAGCAGGTCCAAAATAAATTAAGAAGTATGGTGTACACAGCGTATAAGGGTCATGTCACAGCACAACAGGGATCTAACAGGGGATGAGGTGAAAGTAATCCTCCTCCTCCCACAAACATGCCGGCAAGGACAGGAAGCTGTACAGACATGTTGTTGATGGAGGACATGCAGAGCTTTTTAAGTCCTACTCATCGCCACAGCTCTTCGGGGTCCACCCTCAGTGAACGACTTGACCGACAGGTAGCAGACTACCTGGCCTTAACTACAGATATCGACACTCTGAGGAGCGGTGAACCCCTTGACTACTGGGTGTGCCGGCTTGACCTGTGGTCTGAGCTATCCCAATTTGCGCTCGAACTTCTGGCCTGTCCCGCTTCAAGTGTCCTGTCAGAAAGGACCTTCAGTGCAGCAGGTGGTATTGTCACTGAGAAGAGGAGTCGCCTTGGTCAAAAAAGTCTGGATTTGACTTTTGAAAAGTCCCCTTTCTTAAGATGAATGAGGGATGGATCCCGAAGGGACTGACACTGGGCGATACATTTGACTGAACAAGGCCTGATCAGATGACCTGCCTTGGCCTAAAAATGGTCCACACGCTGCTGTATTTGAACTCTGAATGCCGGATGACTTGCGTGACTTATACGCCACCAACTAGGGTTCAAGCCGCAATGTTTTAGGGCACTTTCTGCCTGGCAAAACAAACAGAAATTTTCTGGCTGCTGCTACAGCAGCGGCTGCGACAATACCAAATTTTCCAGCCAGGTGTACATGCCTAATTTTTCTGGCCTCTGCTGCTGCACTTGTTATGGTGCTGCAATTTTTATGGCCGCTGCTACAACTGCGACAATACTAAATTTTCCAGCCAGGTGTACATGCTTAATTTTTCTGGCCTCTGCTACTGCACTTTTTCTGGTGCTGCAATTTTTCTGGCTGCTGCTACAGAAGCGGCTGCAACAATACCAAATTTTTCAGGCATGTGTACATGCCTAATTTTTCAGGTACTCTCTGCTGACATCTCTGTCCATTTTTGCAACCGCGGATATTAGATGTATGCTAAGGGTCGCATGGTGGCTCAGAGGTTAGCACTGCTGCCTTGCAGCTCTGGGGCCTTGTTCAAATCCCACTATGTGCTGCCTCAAGGGGGGCTCTAACTATGTGCTGCCTAATATGGGGGAATCTTATGTGCTGCCTAAAGGGGAGCTCTAACTATGTGCTGTCTAAAGGGGGAATCTAACTATGTGCTCTCTAAAGGGAGGCTCTAACTATGTGCTGCCTAATATGGGGGAATCTATGTGCTGTCTAAAGGGGGGAATCTAACTATGTGATGCCTAAAGGGGGGCTCTATGTGCTGCCTAAAGGGGGCTAAAGCACGTTATTCCAAACCATTTAGGAACAATAGGTGATTTATGCCCTTTATGGATTAAAACCAGACTGTGCATCAACTATGTAATTTTCCATTGGAGTTTTGCCATGGATCCCACTCCGGCACGCCACAGTCCAGGTGTTAGTCCCCTTGAAACAACTTTTAAATCACTATTGTGGCCAGAAAGAGTCCCTGTGGGTTTTAAAATTCACCTGCCCATTGAAGTTAATGGCGGTTCGCCCGGTTTGCCGGTTCGCAAACTTTTGCGGACGTTCGCGTTCGCGGTTCGCAAACCGAAAATTTTATGTTTGCGACATCACTAGTTGTGACATCACAGGGGTGGCTGGCTGCTGATAGGCTGCATGCTGCATGTGATTCAGGGTCATCCCGCTGACCCTTATTCCTGCCTTCCCAGGATTCCTTGCCCCATGTCCTCACATGTGGATCCGTCATTTCAGATGCCCAGCCCCTGGAGCCTGGACCGCACTAAATGGAGTTTAATGAAGCAATTTGCGTTATCGAATCGCTGCGAAATCACATTCACTAAGAATCAAATTTTTCGCTTTCCTATGACTTTTTGTGATGATGGCCTGGGAAACACTGAGGTGTCAAAGTTTTTGTGTAATCCTAACTGTTAATTGAAACACAAAGAGGGAATTTATATTTAGTGCAGATTTTTGAGCACTACAAACCCTACTGTGCAAATATGTGGTTTTCCCAGCTGCTGCACAAATATTTGAAAGTCACTTGAAAAAATTAGCACAAATGACAGGAATGTCAAATAGAAAGGATGGAAAGTTCACACATATTCCTACGCCACCTGGCCACTGGAGTACCATCTGCGCACAAATTTTTGCAAAAAGAGTTGAATTCAGCATATCAAAAAGCCCATCTGCAAAACGACCCTCCATAAAGGCGCACAGCAAAAAAAATGATACAACGTACAAAAAAGCGCAAACATTTATTATAATTTTGGCGCAAGTCAATTCACAAAATAAAAACACACACAAATGCAATATTGCAAACCAGTTGATAAATTCGCTGTTTGCATAAAATCTCCCCTGAAGAACCAATTAAGTAAACAGGGGGGAAAAACCCACCCCCCTGCCGCCAAGGTAGAATGGCTTATACACTGCTCAAAAAAAATAAAGGGAACACTTAACCCCTTGGGGACGGAGCCCATTATGACCCTAAGGACAGGAGCATTTTTTGCAAATCTGACCACTGTCACTTTAAGCATTAATAACTCTGGGATGCTTTTACTTATAAATTTGATTCCGAGATTGTTTTTTTCGTGACATATTCTACTTTATGTTAGTGGTAAATTTTCGTCGATACTTGCATCATTTCTTGGTGAAAATGCAAAAATTTCATGAAAAATTTGAAGATTTTGCATTTTTCTAACTTTGAAGCTCTCTGCTTATAAGGAATATGGATATTCCAAATAAATTATATATTGATTCACATATACAATATGTCTACTTCATGATTACATCATAAAGATGACATGTTTTTACTTTTGGAAGAATGTAGTGGTCTCAGACTGTAGCCCTCTAGATGTTGCTAGGCAACTCACCGGCTTCCGTCGCATCCAGGGAGCCGTCCTCTTCTGCCGCCCGCCGCCCGCCGATCGCCGTCGCTCCGCTGCCTCCGGACGGGTAAGTGGATCTTCGGCGCCGCTCCTCTTCGTTTTCCCCGTTCTGGCCCGCCTATTGTGGGTGGGCAGGATGGGGAAAACGAAAGTAAACCCCCCCCCGCGTCTAGACCACCAATAGCAGGGATAGGAGGGGTGGCACCCGTGCCACCTCACTACTATCACTTTAGGGTGAGTGTCTTAGACACCCGCGATCCCCCTTATATTCCGGGTCAACGGGTCACCATAGACCCGTAATGACCCGGAATCGGCGCAAATCGCAAGTGTGAATTCACATGCGATTTGCGCCGATCGCCGACATGGGGGGGTCTGATAGATATCAGCAGTCACCCCGGTCCGGTCCCCGCCCGGCGCACGGCGGGGACTGAAATTCCCACTGGCGTATGGATACACCCTTCGTCCTTAAGTACCAGGACGCAAGGGCGTATGCATACGCCCTTCGTCCCCAACAGGTTAAACAACACAATGTAACTCTAAGTCAATCACACTTCTGTGAAATCACACTGTTCACTAAGGAAGCAACACTGATTGACAATCAATTCCACATGCTGTTGTGAAAATGGAACAGACAACAGGTGGAAATTATAGGCAATTAGCAAGACACCCCCAATAAAGGAGTGGTTCTGTAGGTGGTGATCACAGACCACTTCTCAGTTCCTATGCTTCCTGGCTGATGTTTTTGTCACTTTTATATGCTGGCGGTGCTTTGACTCTAGTGGTAGCATGAGGCGGAGTCTACAACCCACACAAGTGGCTCAGGTAGTGCAGCTCATCCAGGATGGTACATCAATGCGAGCTGTGGCAAGAAGGTCTGCTGTGTCTGTCAGCGTAGTGTCCAGAGCATGGAGGCGCAACCAGGAGACAGGCCTACATCAGGAGACGTGGAAGAGGCCGTAGGAGGGCAACAACTCAGGACCGCTACCTCAGCCTTTGTGCAAGGAGGAGCACTGCCAGAGCACTGCAAAATGACCTCCAGCAGGCAACAAATGTGCATGTATCCACTCAAACAGTCAGAAACAGACTCCATGAGGGTGGTGTGAGGGCCCGACATCCACAGGTGGGGGTTGTGCTTACAGCCCAACACCGTGCAGGACGTTTGACATTTGCCAGAGAACACCATGATTGGCAAATTCGCCACTGGTGCCCTGTGCTCTTCACAGATGAAAGCAGGTTTACACTGAGCACATGTGACAGATGTGACAGTGTCTGGAGATGCAGTGGAGAATGTCCTGCTGTGGGTCAGTAATGGTGTGGTGTGGAATTTCTTTGGGGGGCCACACAGCCCTCCATGTGCTTGCCAGAGGTAGCCTGACTGCCATTAACTACCCAGATGAGATCCTCAGACCTATTGTGAGACCATATGCTGGTGCGGTTGGCCCTGGGTTCCTCCTAATGCAAGACAATGCTGGACCTCATGTGGCTGGAGTGTGTCAGCAGTTCCTGCAAGAGGAAGGCATTGATGCTATGGACTGGCCCGCCCATTCCCCAGACCTGAATTCGATTGAGCACATCTGGGACATCATGTCTCGCTCCATCCACCAACACCACGTTGCACCACAGACTGTCCAAGAGATGTAGGGAGGTCATATGGGCATGTGGAGGCCACACACACAACAGAGAATCATTTTGACTTGTGTTATGGACATTACATCAAAGTTGGATCAGCCTGTAGTGTGGTTTTCCACTTTGATTGTATTTTGAGTGTGACACCATTTCCAGACCTCCATGGCTTGATAAATGTGATTTCCATTGATAATTTTTGTGTGATTTTGTTGTCAGCACATTCAACTATGTAAAGATGAAAGTATTTCTTACGATTAGTTCATTCATTCAGATCTAGGATGTGTTATCTTAGTGTTCCCTTTATGTTTTTTTTAGCAGTATACTTTATTGTGTTTGTGTTTATGACCAGGCTATAGGCCTTGCATTGCAACATAGCCTCATTTAATGCAGAATACACAGTGCTGGAAAAAAAATCTTAAGCTTCTTAATTTGGCGAATCATAAAAACCCATTTAAGTATATTTTGTAAGTATAAAACTAGTGTAACAAGTGTTAAGGCTATCATGCTGTGTTTGTGTGAGGAGCATGAATATTTTCCACCCCCGCTCATCTAGGCGGGTTGTTGGGAGTTGTGTATAGGGGGGCAGGGGTATATAATGCCCCTGCACCTACTGGTTGGGCGTACGTGACTACTGGAGCCTCGCTGGTCAGGAGCCCATCAGGCAGGGCAGGCACAGCGTCACTGGTAGCCTCCCGGCTGCCTTATGATGGGATGGTTTCGCACCACTGCCTCCAGGGTAATTTATAGGGGAATTGCAAATGTGCCGGGCCGCCTCTGCCGGTAGAGGTATCATAGTCTGGGAGCAGCAGCAGCAAATGGGTAAGTGAGCTTATTGTTGGAGTTGCGTGACCTCCACATCCTGCACAGCACTGCCAGCTGCCTCACTACTGAATGCTGGCTGTCCGTCACCCACGGAGCTGCGGTCATTCCTGGCTGGTAATGAGCTTGCAGCCGGTGTCCGGTGTTTGCAATGGTTCTGGGGTGCACAGGCAGGGCTGCACATCAGGGGTGGCAACTGCGTGCCAGCAGTGTGTCCCAGCTGGCTGTCCTGCCAGGGAAAACAGGGGTAAGTGTCAGTACCTGCGCTGCTATACTCGGCTGAACTCAGCAGCTTGTCAGCACGGGCAGGCATTGGCAGATTTTTTACATCCACGGTTATTTGGCAGGTTGCTTAGGAGCGTTACATGCAGTATGTCCTATGGCTACACTGATTCTCTATGAACCAGTGTCTGGCATAGCCACAATTGATCTGTTCTATGTTCCATCATAGTTTGTCTGCAAATGTCTACTGTAAGAGCTGGCTACAATTTATCTGGAGTTAGGTGTTGGTGGTCCGTTGTAATTCTCAGGATACTACATCATAACTCTTAACCCAAAACTCCACCCCCAAATTGTACATACGCTAGTGGTCATTTACTGTAGTAGTTGTTACACGGTACATACACTTGCATTATTTATATTGCACACATGCTCATACCATTAGCACTGCACATATGCTCGTTGTTATACGTTACATACGCTTTTGCCATTTATACTGTACATACGCTGGTGCGATTTATGCTGTACATACGCTTGTACCAGTTATACTGTACATATGCTAGTAGTTGTTACTGCACATGTTCTTGTACCATTTATACTGTACATACACTAGTAGTTGTTATACTGTACATATGCTTGTACCATTTATACTGTACGTACACTTGTAGTTGTTATATTGTACATACGCTTGTACCATTTAAACTGTACCTATACATGTAGTTGTTATACTGTCCTTACGTTTGTAACATTTATACTGTACATACGCTAGTGGTCGTTTTACTATAGTAGTTGTTACATGGTACATATACTTGTGCCATTTATATTGTACATACGCTCATACCCTTAGCACTGCACATACGCTCATTGTTAAACTGTACACACGTTTGTACCATTTATACTGTACATATGCTAGCAGTTGTTATACTGTGCATATGCTTGTACCATTTATACTGTACATATACTCGTATCATTTATACTGTACATTCGCTAGTAGATATACTGTACAACACTTGTACCATTTATACTGCACATACGCTTTATGTTATACTATACTCACGCTTGTGCCATTTATACTGTACATAAGCTCATGTTGTTATACGAATATACTCTCATTTCTGTTATTGTATCTGGCTTTATACTGTATTTACTGTACATATGCTCATAGCTTCACATGGAAGTTATACTGTTTATACGCTCATCGCATTTACACAGTTGATATGCTGTGGCATTTATATTGTTCATACTCTCATAACATGTTTACGATTTATACATATGGCATTTATACTGTTCATACTGTCATGGCATTTATACTGTTTATAGGCTGGTGGCATTATACTAGTTATACGCTAATAGTTTATACTTTTCTTACGCTCATGTTATCTATATTATTTATACATTCATGGCGTTTATACTGCTCATACGCTCATGGCATTCATAATGCTCATACTCTCATAAAATTCATACTGGTCATACATTCAGGGCATTTATACTGCTCATATGTTCATGGTATGCATGTTGTTCATACGCTCACAATATTTACATTATTCATACAGGGCTTTTTCTTACTGTTCATATGGTCATGGCATTCATATGGTTTCATACGCTCATGGCGTTCATTTTTGTTTCATACGCTCATGGCATTCATACGGTGTTGCACACTCATGGCATGCATACTATTTCATACGCTCATGGGATTCATACCGTTTCACACGCTCATGGCATCATATTGTTCACTCCCTCATGGCATTTACTGTATACACGTTCATGGCATTTATACTGCTAATAAGCTCATGACATTTATACTGTTCATACGCTCATGCCATTCATATTGGTCATACGCTTATGGCTTCTACATACGCTCATGGCTTTTCTTGTGCTCATACGCTCAGGGAATGTATTCTGTTCATATGTTCATGACATTAGTACTGTTCGTACGGTCATAGCATTTATTCTGTTCATAAGCTAATTGCATTTATACTGTTTTATACGGTTAATACGCTTATGGCTTTTATACTGTTCATACGTGCATGTCATTTGTACTGTTCATGCGCTAATGGTATTTATATTGCATACTACCTTAATACCCGGCGTTGCCCAGTTTTTCCTTCCTAATCCTTGTTCGGGAGGAAAATAAACAAAGGAGGAAGCTTTTGACTTCATATCCCGTCCTCATATATTGTAGTTATATCCCAACCCCATATCCCGTCCTCATATCCCAACCTCCTATCCCGACCTCCTATCCTGTGCTCATATCCCGTCCTCCTATCTCGACCTCCTATCTCGACCTCCTATCCTGACCTCCTATCCCAACCTCCTATCCCAACCTCCTATCCCGACCTCCTATCCTGACCTCCTATCACGACCTCCTATCCCGTCCTCCTATCTCGACCTCCTATCTCGACCTCCTATCCTGTCCTCCTATCACGACCTCCTATCATGACCTCATATGCTGTCCTCCTATCCCGACCTCCTATCCCGACCTCCTATCCCGTCCTCCTATCCCGGTCCTCCTATTCCGGTCCTCCTATCTTGTCCTCCTATCCCGACCTCCTATCTCGACCTCCTATCCCAACCTCCTATCCTGACCTCCTATCCTGACCTCCTATCCCAACCCGTAATATGTGTACCAGGTATTGAAATATCTCCAGCCATACAGAAGTTATGTGGGAACATACATTTCCCATTGATTTGCATGGGACTTTAAACAAAAACCCTGACACTCACAAATGGGGGTAGTTAAGGGTTAAATTAACTACCCTATATTTTAAGTGGACATATAAGTAACATGTGACCAAGTATTATCAAAATATCTCCAGCCGTTTGGAAGTTATGCAGTAACATATATTTCCCATTGATTTGTATGGGACTTTAAACATAAACCCCGCCCCTGGCAAATGGGGGTGAGTAAGGGTTAAATCACCTATCCTATGTTTGTTGTTGACATATAAGTAACATGTGTGCCAAGTTTCATGTTAATATCTTTAGCCGTTTGGAAGTTTTTGTGGAACATACATATATACACACACACACACACGTTGAGTTTTATATATATAGATATACTGTTTATAAGCTGATTGCGTTTATACTTTTGCTTTATACTGTTCATACGCTCTCATGGTTTGTACGTTCATAGCATTAGTGTTGCAAACTACACAAACGCGTATAGTTTTATACGCTGCATGCGCTTTTAACATTTGTACTGTAAATATGATCTAAGCTGTGCATGGTATTTCCACTAGTTTGTTTACACAGTATATTTGCTCATATCATTCTCGGTACTTCACGCATACCGGTTCATATGCTCATTGCTTTATAAGGTTCATATGTCCATAGCATTCATACTGTATTCATACGGTATATAACTGGGTTGCTTTTTATTCGGCTTCATGCAATTGGTTACTATAATGTGAGTTATGATAACATTTTACGTGTGTTTACACTGTGCAGTCACACTCAGCATTTATACTGTATGTAGGTTCTTAGCTTACATATCACTTGTATGTCCATGACTTTTACTGTGCATAGATAGTTTCATACACCGACGTCGACACTAACATATTTTGGACAGGGTCATAACAGCTATACGTTAGATAGCATAATTACACTACTGTAGCCGTAACCCCACTCATGTGTTAGACTTTCTCAATTATGTGTACGCTTCCAGTTGTGTTATTATGTTTGTTATTTTCAGCAGAAGTTCTGGCTAATTGTTGTTCTAACAGCTGATTGTTACACTTACTATCAACACCATTTTGTATTATGTACGTCACCTAGTCAGTCTCACTCATGGCTAGCATTTGGAGCAGCTTGTCATGTTACACTAAGCCTCTACCTCACAACATTTTACAAGCGTATGTACTATCTAGTAGTTCTTGACATCTTGGTATTCGGCATGCCTGCCAGGTCTGCAGGGACATACATGGTGTAGATACTGTCACTGACCATTTATATGCTATATTTGCTCATCATTTTGAGGTATTTTCTTACTTTTATCGGCACATACACTTGTAGCTTCATACGGTACATGTGTTCATAACATTCTTACATTTCATAATATTTATACAGTGAATTACTGCGTAGTGTTTATTTTGGGCACTCATTCATATTAGTTATACTACATACTATGAGTTTTGACAGCATTTCATGTTCATTTACTCTGTGTGCAGTCATACACTGCACTTAGCTTTCATATCAGTCATACGTCCGTCACCATTCACAGTGTACAGATAGGTTTATATACAGATGCTGATGCCAGAAGGATATGCATACTCTTCTTAGGTCCTATACGATAGACAGCACATTTACACTTTTGTAGCCGGCTTCACATGCGTGTGTTAAGTCATTTGAAATTACGCATATGTTCCAGTCATGTTTATGTGCCTATTAGTTTCAGCAGAAGCTCCACCTACTTTTGACAGCCGATCTGTGACACTTTGCAATAACCGCATTCATAACACATATGTTACCAAGTCAGTCTTACTCATTTATTGGCGTTTGAATCAGCTTAACATGTTACACACAGCTTCTACCTTACAACTTTCTAAGGATATGCACTACCCTAATAGTTGTTGACATCATGGTTTTCATCATGTCTGCAGGAGCATGATCTGCGTACTTATTGTTATTGACACGTTTTCACAACAATAACATCATCACACATAAGCAGTTGTATACCCGTCATACCTGCCACGTCTGCATAGTTGTTGTTACTGACACGTCTTCAGAGCAACAACATTATGAAACTTAGGTGGTTGTATACCTTCCTGCAACATCTAAAGGAATAATGGTTACCCAAAGACCTGTCATGTCCACAGGCTTGATTGGTTACGCAAATGCCTGTCACATCAACAGGCATGATGATTATACAAAGACCTGTCACGTCGGCAGGCACAATGGCGATTTAGGGTTCGGTCACTCACAGCAGGTCGTCACACCGGAGACCAGCGTAGAGTCGGAACTTGGCAGTTTAAGGTATGGTTAGTCCTCAGGTAAGGTGTTGATTCGAGTGTAGCTTGGTTTACAGGCGATATGATGCCACAAGTTTATCACCAATGGTCTGTCATGTAGTTTGTTATTGTGTGTTATTTTGCTAACAGTTTATTTTTGCCTCTTAGTAGCAGGGACTTGGATGTCTTCATGTAATCTCTCACAGGTATCTTTAGGTTCACTCTTGCCATGACGTCATAAGTAAGTATGTTAAAGATGCATATTCGGCTAGTCTGTCAGCCTGGTCCTGTTCCAGTACCGGCTTGTTTCTTTTAGATTAGGCAGGACTATCATGGCTCCTCAGTTTTAAGCATTGATTACTAAGACAGCTAGTTCCCAGATCCTATTTTCTGTCTTTCAATTTAAAGTCAAACATGGGTTTTGTGTTAGTTATTGGGGTATTGGTTTATGATTACGAATGCTGCTATTTATCCTACCAGATTAACTTTTTGCCCTCTAAAGGCTTGCCCTCCATCACGGTTATGGGCACAAATCTGACCACTTTGTTAAGTTTATGGTTTGCATACAGGTAGGTATGTATGCAACTGTGTAATCACAAGCACAAGAGTGAAGCCCCTATCAGGTTGTGTTTGTGCGAGGGGTGGGAGTATTCTCCAGCCCTTGCACTTCTAGGTGGGGTGTTGAGAGTTGTGTATAGAGAGGGTGGGGGTATATAATCCACCGGCACTTACTGGCTGGGCGTATGTGATGTTTTGCGGACCCCTCCCAACCTTCCCTTTTTCTCAATTCATTCATTGTAGGGCATGCCCTCTGTCACAGTTATGGGCACAAATCTGACCGCTTTGTTAAGTTTATGTTTTGCATACAGGTAGGTATGCATGCATCGTTGTAATCACAAGCACGAGTGTGAAGCCCTGAGCACAATGACTATTTGCATTACTTCTTAACAAAGTGGACTGTGATCAGAGAATTATTATGGTAAACACTGCAACAAGTGTATGCGGCATGAATGTTGTGTGTACTGCAGAACAAAGTGTTCTGTTTTTTTTCCTTTCAGTAATAGCAGACTAAAGTGGTTGCATGTTTATATGGATATATTTCTGACTTCCAGTGTTTCTTAATGTGGGCACTAAGGAATTTTTATTAAAAGAAGCAAACTAAAGGGGGAAAAAAAAGAATAAAAAAACTCCTAGGCAGGCAACTTGTTAGCAAGGCCTTTTGTAATTTTCTTGTTTTTGAAAGGAATTACAAGAATAAAAACAATAATTGTCAACATGCTACAGACAAGTTTATATCTTATGGTGTTTCTGTGTTTTCCTGTTGCTGCATTGTATTTCTTAGACGATAACAAATATAATTACTATTGATCTGGAAACATGTAATAACCACTAACATGACCAAAGGGGATGTGTACAATAAGGTCACATTGTGTTTTATGTACGTTTTTTCTTTTTCTATGCAGAACTTATGTTGTAAATCTGTTGGCATTAGAAGAGATGGATGCCTTATTAAGATTTTAAATACTACTCAGTAAAAAGTCTTTGTTCACCAAAATCAATGGTGGCATTTTCTTTAAACCTCCTTAAAGACGACAAAATGGCTGCATCTTAAATGTCATTTATCGGATTTTTCCGATATAATTTAAAGGGGTACTCATGTGGAAAACTTTTTTCTTTTTAAAACAACTGATGCCAGAAAGTTAAACAGTTTTGTAAATTACTTCTATTAAAAAATCTCAATCATTCCAGTACTTTTTAGGGGCTGTATGATACAGAGGAAATGCTTTTCTTTTTGGACTTCTCTTCTGTCATGACCACAGCACTCTCTGCTGACCTCTGCCGTCCATTTTAGGAACTGTCCAGAGCAGCATATGTTTACTGTGGGGATTTTCTCCTGCTCTAGACAGTTACTAAAATGGACAACAGAGGTCAGCAGAGAGCACTGTGGACATGACAGAAGAAAAGTCCAAAAGGAAAAGCATTTCCTCCGTAGTATACCGCCCCTAAAAAGTACTGGAAGGATTAAGATTATTTAATAGAAGTAATTTGTTTAACTTTCTGGCACCACAGGAGTCCCCTTTTAAACAGCAAATGACTGCAGATTAAGGGGTATTCCAAGTAAAATGTACTTATAAGTATCAGATTTCAAGGTCCTAACAGCTGTGACCCCCTTGATTTTGAGAATGGGTCCTGACTCCTTTGTCTATGAAGCTGATGTGGATTGGGTATCTACAGCAGCTCCGTAGGCAATGAATGGAACAGGGGTTTGTATGGGCGAGAAAATGAACTGACCCATCATACTGGATCCAAAGAATTAATGTGGCCGCGAGCAGCAGGTGACGTTATCTGCAGCACACAACAGGCATGTCTCAATGATGACCTTCCTAGCAGCGGGTCAGGTCAATGCCTCTGCGCGCGGAATGTTTGTCAGTGCACAAACTGCTGAGCAAAACAGTGCATAGCTTTGCTTATAGAATGCCAGCCAATAAAAACAAAACATAGCTGCTGCTAGGCAACAGACCCCAGTAGATTACAGGAGCCTACTGGGGGAAAAAATGCTGCGCTGACAACACATAGAAACATATAAGTTGCAAACGCACACCCAACAAGTGTTACACAGAAAAAAAAGTGCATAGTGAAAAAATGACTTGTGCCACACATATACATGCCTATTGGGAACTCCAAATGCTCCATAATATAATAAATGCTATATGATAGGAAATAAAAGTGATAGTAGTAAAGCAGTAATTAAATGTATAATGCAATTTTTAAAGCATGATAGATAAAAGCATATATTGGCTCCATGAGAAGATTTTATACTCAATAAACAGGCACATGAGTGAAAAATCACATAACATGAATGAGAAAATATGATGTGTGCTAGTAAGATAAATAGGGACACCTGAATGTAGATAATGTAATAGATACATGGGTGAGAAAATATGTGGGTGAAAAAATGCATAGTGTAGATAAGTACCTAAGGGGGTAATAAGGGATACTGCAAAACACTAGAGCACGTAACGATAAGGGATGTAGAAAAAGAGACCACTAAGGAAACCATAAGGGACAAAGGTAAATATAATGGGTACCAAATATTACAAAATTGCATATGCACTGGTGTACAAAAGCATAATGATGCAGAATAGCATAGACTGTAGTTACCAGTAACTAGTATTAAAAGTTACTACAAGCGAGGAGCTAAGTCCTAGCTTTGTCAGTAAATCGATTTCCAGTTTCTCACCAGTCTACTAGAGTCATACCTGGAATGGATCATGGTGATCATGGCACTGTGTGGCATTCAAGAGGTTTCACCATAGACTATTTCCAGTCTATGCTGAGAGATCAATAATCTCCAAAATCCTGTTCCTGCTCAGAGAGGGAAAGAGCTAAGCAAGGACTTTTTTTTTTTTCAAACACTTGTGAGTTTCCAGCTAAATATATAGTGCTGCATGACTACCACATCACCATTAACTTTAGCATATGCCTTGCAAGTGAACCCCAGGGTCAATGACCTTTAAGACTCTCCATTGGGAAGTGTTTCACAGGCTCTCAGAAGAACCAACCGGTTTAACAACCACAAAGTCATCTGTGAAAACTCTATAGACTTTTCCCAAAGAACTTCTACCCTCAGCTGCTCTGGACTACTCCACCCACCCTCCACATGGACAATGCATCTCAACGAGTAAAAACAACAATACAATATCAATGCATAAAAAAAAAAAAAAAAAAAAAACGATATCAACCCCTATTTTCTTATTGATATAGTATTGTTGTTTCTACAGGTGCCATATTTTTTCACCTAGTAACTTTGTGTCCATGTCCTCAATGGTGCTGCCCCATCCAGTTATGATTCTTCATTATTTTTATGACTTTTTATTTCCTTAGACTAATAAAGATTATACATTTTGAGTACTTTTGGCTGTCTCTATTAGTGTTTACACATTGGTGTACAATAGAACACAATAGTAAAAAACATAGCATCTTTTTTGCCAATTTTTTTAGGCAAATAACAGTCATTATAAGGCCCAAGAATGAGGAAAAAATTGTCAGCATAGCTTGAATCTGCATAAACAATATTGATACAAGTTACCTATTATGGTCTGCAGTTTTTGAACTCCTGTTCACTAGTATTTAATATCCATCTACTATTTTAAAATATGTGACTAGACAATGTTGAAATGTAAATTTCTTTAACTTTATTATATTCTTAGCCACTGTCTATGGACAGGTAGAAACGAAAGGTCATGTACAATTCAGAACTTCATTTCAAACAAATTGGAGATTGCTGCAACGCTGAATACCAAAACACCCCCCCCACACACACACACATTTTAATTGTGGATAACAGTTTATTTTAAGAAAAGGGTCTGCAGCTATTTCAGTTTTATGGACTTGTCATTACAGCTTACATTGAACGTTTCCATGACGACCCAACATAATTCAATATTATTTGCCAAGTTGAGAATTGCTACTTGTCACTCCGGCCGGTTTACTTTATTTTTATTGATTAGAAAATGACTGATTGGCACCCTAACCTCACACTGCAGACATTTAGAGGATTCCTACTGATAAATAGAGTGAGTCAGACTAATTTAACTAGGAAAGGTCACATTTAACACTCCGGGACTCGATAACTCTGCTAGAACATTTCACAGTAGGAATACCATTCAGCACCCCAAATTTGAAATTGCCTATCGAGATTAATTTAACTCAAAAAGTAAATAAAAAAAGTCCACTGAAGCCCAACCGACAACTAATGGTCAGGCAAAGTCATTTATAGGTAGGAGTCTGCAGGTTTTCAGTGACAGAAAGGAAGGCTACAGTCCAAATTGCTATTAAATGGAACTCCCTGCAGTGCCCTGAAAGCAGCAACTCTTTTGTCACCATTCTTCCTACTCAGGTGCACGGATCATGGCTGTAAATTGGTGCCAAGTAGGTTTCCTCCCTGAGATGTTTGGCAGATTTCATGCTGAAGTGCTTTTTTTTAATTGCTCTCCTACAGCAGTCACTTGTGCCATTTCAGCCACAGACGTAATCATCTCTTACACTAGATACACTCGAAATTCACTCATGGCACCCCCTCCGCATCTTGCGAGTTCCATTGTCAGATGACCACCTGTAGCTTTTAATTAATCTCACCAGCAGCTGCTGCCTGTCTGATGTGAAGTGTAGGTGCAGGGAGCCAGGAAAGAGGGATGTACAGGGACAAGAGAGTTCCATATGGTACTGTGTACAGCTGCATTGTTTGCTGGGGCATGTGATATTCCACATGGTACCGAAGATGAGGATGGATGTGGAGAAGCCAGGTTGAGGAATGAAAATATCTCTGTGCTTGAAGTGCCCACCCACAGGCACTAGGGTTCTCGCACAATACAAAAAGAAAACCCCACTGCACGCGCTACCAGCTGCACTTCATTTGCACCTGAAAGAAGTATAACTTGAAATGTTTTTTGTTTTTTACAACACTGTTTGAAGTTTGTTTCCTCCAAGAGATATTACAGAACAGGATGCGATTACCATGCAGGCTTAGAGAGATTTCAGTATTCAACAGAATAATCATCTCTACACCAGCAGGCAATGAGAAAAGCTGCACTGTGCAAAGTCAACTGAGGAATATGCAGGCTGGGCTGGAATATAATGTCTTTTTTTAATGAATAATTTATTTTTTATTTTATTTTTTTTGTCTCTAGCCTCTTTGCTACTACATGCAAAAATGGCCTTTACTGTAGCATACTGGAAAGAGGGATTGAAATGGGCTCTGCGTGTGGGGAATATTGAAGCTGCAAAATTGGCAAAAAGTAGGTACGTGTGCAAGGATCATGTGGCCACAAACCTGGTTTAGGAGATAGGGAGCATAAATTTGGCTTAAGAGCAAGGCAATTCCCCAAGACAATTTTGGTACTGTCCATCTAAATAACCAGATTCTAACAAACAATGGTCACATTTTGCAATGAATAATGATCATAGATTAATCTAGATATGGTTCATTATCATGTTCTGTGAAGACACATGGGGGCTGACAAGAAAATCAAGAACTACTGTAGGTTGTGCACCACATGCCACATAAGTTCACCATTGTCACACTTTGACAGTCCTTTGGTTCAGCTCCCAATTATTGACGTGTCATATTTGAAAATATTGGCATGGATTTAGTGGGTCCTAGAAAAGTCATCTAGAAAATATCAATATATTTAGGTTGCTCAACTATGCAACGTATTATCCTAAAGTTGTACTTTTTTTTTAGAAACACTGCCTATATAAGTATTGCTCAAGTTGTTTTTACAAGTTTTCTAGACAAGAATTCCTAATGAAATCTTTACTGACCAAGGCACACTGTTTATGCCTGAGATAATGAAAGAGCAGTGCAAGCTGTTCCAAACCACACATTGTTCCCCTGTGCATCACTCCCAAACAGATGAGTTAGTTGAGTGGTTCATCTAAACTTTAACACACATGGTAAAAAAATAAAAGTAGAACAATATGATCTTGATTTGCACAGTCTTTTGTGAGATTTCATGTTTTTCACTGGAGAAGCTCCACAACTTCTACAGTTTTTATTTACCCCTTTAGTTGGTTTACAAGAGTCCTAGTCTTATCTCCCATGGTAGAAAACTTTGCCAAATGGCAGGGCCTCTGTAAGATTGTGCAGAAAGTTGGCACGAAAAAAAGAAAGAAAGCTTGTTCAGGGTTTTAATATAAATTTGACCAACCCATGGAAAGAGAGGACATTTTTATTGTCCTAAAATATTGGGGGGGTATGATTTACTGCACTAGATTCCTTTTCACAGGCTCAGACCAACTGTTATGTGAATAGATGCATGGAAGTGTGGGCAGCACAGTAATAATGCAGTAAAAGAAATAGTACAACGCTGTTGCGGCTAAATTTAAGTTTTCTTTGACATCAGCATACAAAACACATATGATAACTAAAACCAATGCATTTCAGGCCCCTTGTAGGCCTTACTCATTGGAATACATTGTTATTAGTTACCATGTGTTCCTTTGTATGCAGTAATGTCTAAATAAATATATATATATTTTTGACTACCCATATAGCCATTATCAAGGATGCTATTTCTTGGAATTTTCGGCCATCTCACATGGCCATTGTCAAGCTTGACAATGGCCATGTGAGATGGCCGAAACAAAGCCTGTAACATTTACAGCCATCTTTTGATTCAACTTTGCGAGTGCTGCTGTATATCTTGCTTCTAGATAGTTTTCAAGCCTGAGACCAAGGCTATATTATAGCATGCACCCAGAAGTTTCTACATGTTCTGCTCCAGCATTTCTTTATATCTATCTACCTATCTATCTATACAAGGAGAATCACCGCAGAACGCATGGATAAAGTGGATGATTGTAGCTTTATTCCAACACAGACGGGCAACGTTTCAGTCAGCCATGGTTTGAGAAATTTCTTAATGGTGTGACCGACACATTGCGCGTCTGTGTTGGAATAAAGCTACAATCATCCACTTCATCCGTGTGTGCTGCGGTGATTTTCCTTGTATGTATGCATTTATGGCCCTAGAACTAGGACCCATCGCCTATAGCACCCGAATGCTACCTATTTCAAGAGTGCTGCTTCTTCGTCTGATATCTACTGTATCTATCTATTTTCCATAGGTTTGTTAATTTTTTTTCCCTTTTTTCCTTATTATTCCACATTGTTCCAAATTTCTACATTTATTTCAGCAAGTAAAATCCTTCCCACTTCATTTTCTCCTACTAAGTCTGCAATGGTTAAGATATGTCCAGCAAAACACATTAACTTGCTGACAACTGTCACACAAGAGGCAGAACTGAGCAGCAGAAGGTAGCCATGTGATAGTAAGGGACAACACGTTTGTTTTTTAGTGTTGGGCTAGTAATATATATATAAAGTGCCATTTATAAAGACTACCTTACAATACTAGGCTTCTCTATATCATAGACCATGATACTAAGAGATTATCATGACTAGTAAGAAGTAACTAGTGGAATTTGTTGTACTAAAAAGATAATATGGAATCTATGCAAGCAATACTACATTTCTGATAAAGTGCACCAGGCAGCTAGGGCAGGCTGTGACCCAGTTTCAGTCTGCAGACCAAATGGAAAGATTTCAGGTATTACGTGTCCAAGTCAAAAGTTCTTTGTTGAGAAGCAAAGTGAGGTAATTTTTTTCAGGAAAAGCATCAAAATGTAAAAAGTTAAAGGGGTACTCCAGTGGAAAATATTTTTTTTCAAATCCACTGGTGCCAGAAAGTTAACCAGATTTGTAAATGACTTCTATTTACAAAACGTAATCCTTCCAGTACTTATTAGTTGCTGTATGCTTCACAGGAAGTTGTATTTCTTTCTGGAGTTCTTTTTAGTCTGACCACAGTGCTTTCTGCTGACACCTCTGTCCATGTCAGGAACTGTCCACAGTACAAGCAAATCCCCATAGCAAACCTCTCCTGCTCTGGACATTTCTTGATACAGAGAGGTGTCAGCAGAAAGCACTGTGGTCAGACTGAAAAGAAATTCAAAAAGAGAAGAGCTTCCTGTGGAGCATACAGCAGCTGATAAGTACTGGAAAGATTAAGATTTTTTAATAGAAGTAATTTTCAAATCTGTTTAACTTTCTGGCACCAGTTGATTTGAAAAAAAAAATCAACTGGATCTGAATTGATACCACAACCGAAGTAATGAATAAAACCATGGTGGGCAAACCGTAGCAGAGTTAAGAACATGGTCCGACAGGAATAGGAAGCGTGACTAAAATAAAAATAAACAAAACCTGCAAAAATGAACATACATTTATTGTCCTTACTATTGGCCTTTAGGGTTTAGCATATACTGCAGATTTTACTAGACTTTTATAGCAAAAGCAGTAGTGAAACTTAATGGAAAGAAAAGCATAATTGAAAACTTTATATTTTCCTCTTTTTTGGATCCATTCCTAGTTTTGTAAAGCAATCAACAAAATGCTAAGAGTGAACCAGGCCAATAGTACAGAAATGATTTCAGCAAGTCACATTTAAAACAGTAACCCACAAATAAGCAAGGGTTTAACAGCACACAATGAAAAACAGGCAGGCTCAGAGACAAGTAAAAGAAGAAAGAAAAAAATGCATTTACCCTCCTGCTATTGTGAAAACACAAAGACAGAGGATATAATCTGTACAGAGAGAGACAACTTTATATCCAAAAAAGAGATGACAATAAGAGGATTCCATATATTTCTATGTGACCATAGTAGATCAATTGCTTAGATTATGAACAATCATTGGTATATACTCAAAAATAGATTTAGCCATGTATATGATTAAAATTTAATCTGCTGATGTCATACAGACACTCTAAAAACTTAAATAATAAACTAGTGAGGAATGACCTCAGTACAGTAAGGCCTGGAACTTTGGAATTTCTGACAAGACAAAATCCAGCTGGAGATTCTGAGTGCAGCCAGTGCAGACTGAATCAGTTGGCGCTAGGTCCGCATGAACATTTGTGGCACCCAATTTGGGGATACTGTGTGCAGGGTATATAGGTATGATCGTGACACCAGGGCACCATTAACCTACATGGTCCAAGGATCAGACAGCTTCTCCTGGGCCAGAGATACTCCGATGCCAGGTTACGGATAACTGTCTTTACTGAGGCAGTAGATGTTACAATCCTCACAGCCCAGATTAGAGCAGAGGAGATGCAGTGTAACCCTTGGGAGCCCTGTAGACTTGCTGTGACTTGTAGTATTGTACTTGGGACTTTTGACTTAATGCTGAGGCCTCTCACGCTGACTAGGGTTCTGATAGTGTCCCATTAATGCTACACCGCCATGGCATGGTCGCTTGCTTAAAGATTTATTTTAGGCTTTTCATGTACCATCCCAAAATGAGGAGGTGTTCTTTTTAGGACATACTGCAACTGAAGATTTTATTTGTAAACTTCAGGAGGAGAGAGATGGCACTCACTCGACAATGTTACAAACATCTTTTCTCTTTAACATATCAAAAATAAATGATGGAACTATATAGGTTTTTTGTATAAGATCACTTATTTCAGCTGCAATGTGGTTAGGAGGGTCTCATGGAGAAAATACATTATGTAATTTAATGTCTATCTAGGGTTGGCGGGTTCAGAATGATTTAATTTATGTGTATAATGTTAAAATCAGGGAGATCTAAAATAGATAAACCAAGGTGGTTAAAGTCATTTATTACTTTCCCGGTGAACAAATATAAATTGGTGTGTAATGGGGTTAGTGCTATTCATTAGTGGGTGCTCTCTGTTACTCACTGGTGCGATTTTGGATATGCATTGAGCTGACATCCCAAAATTACCTGCATTCCCCATTTAGTCATGATCTCGCGACCCTTAGCGGACTTGGATGGAGATAGAAAAAGGGAGAGACCGACAAGCGACGCCTTGTGTATTACCCCAGGATATGCGTGAAGAGTGAGGGGAGTAGGGGATGACCCCATGGGGATTATAGATGGGCGCTCACCTCAAAGTGTAAATAACAGGCATATAACCCCTAAAAAGCGGGGTATCAACAGTAGTATGTCGCTGTCAAGCCAGTGGGTTGCAGGAAACGACCCAGATCGTCCAGTGAAATGCCGGAGGAGAAGAAAAAATTACCCCTTTGAATACCGGCCCTGCGACTCTAGATGATGGAGACCAAGAAGTCCAGGTAATGGTAAAGATCCTAAGCAGGACAGTTTATGAAAAGAAAGCACAATAAAGCGGACTTGGAGATTGGGTCTTCTATAGTCAGAGAGATTTGAATACTCCTATGTGACTGATGATACAGAACTGGGTAATATGCTAATATACCTATCAAGGCTCTATATCTAGCCTATTTTATTTCATTTTTATGACAGTGGTCAGAACTCCTCATTTAAAATAATTAAACCTATAGAGGTAGTAAATTAAAAAGAACGGAGGACTGCGCATTGTGCATTACCTTTGGATAGTTGAGATCCTTGACCAGTAATCCTACACCTCAAAAAACATAGATGGTCAAGATAGCCTCTGATCTTAGGTGGGGGAAAAAATGCATACCACCCCTGACAATGGGGTATTTTTCAAGCCATGGGTAAAGCTGCTGAGCCGAGGTAACAGGGTGGAGGCCACTCAACCTGTCAGGATACAATATTCTGGTATAGGAAGAAGACCTCAGTATCTAGAGACTGGGACAAAGCAGTGCCTGCAAATTGAAAGGTCCTTTTCCTATACTAGAATATTTATGATATTCTATATTATAATGATCTTTAATATATACAACATTATGGATCCTCCATCCACTTACCTCTTTTTTATGGTACTGGGTAGAGATGAGCGAATTTTTTGATAAATTCGATTCAGCCGATTCGCCAAATTTTCCACCAAAATTTGTTTCGGTCCGAATTCATTCACGGCTAATCACTATTAAAAACTGCTATTTCTTGCCTACAGAGAGCCCCAATAGGGGTGCAGAACACTTTGCCTTACTGTAACACGGATAGGGTGTGTGCTGGGTTAGTAAAATTATCTGTTATTCAGTATGACATGCAGATCAGAGGCGTCACTATTAGAATCACTGTCGCAGAGTGGCACAATGACAGAGCCTGGAGGTGGCATCAGAATGAGAAGACCATATAGTGGCTGAATGACACAGCGTTGAGGTGGCGGAAGCATGAGGAGACCATATAGTGGCTGAATGACACAGTGTGGAAGTGGCGGAAGCATAAGGAGACCAAATAGTGGCTGAATGACACAGCGTGGAAGTGGTGGCAGCATGAGGAGAAAGTATAGTGGCTGAATGACACAGCCTGGAGTTGGCAGCAGCATGAGGAGAACATATAGTGGCTGAATGACACAGCCTGGAGGTGGTGGAAGCTTGATGAGAATATATAGTGGCTGTATTACACAGCCTGGAGGTGGCAGCAGCATGAGTAGAGCATATGGTGGCAGAATGAGACAGCCTGGAGGTGGCAGCGACAACATCAGGAAACCTGAAAGGGACCCAGTGAAAACCCTGGGAAATGGCAGTGCTTGTAGGGGGAAATCGGGAGAGGTTCCTGTGTGGGGCAGCACTTTTTAGGGCGAGTAACACTTGCCAAGAAGGGAATTAATAATGCAAGAGTAGGGCCTTACGGGTGAAGTTTTTACCCCACCAGTTACAATGGACCATACGTTGTTCCCTTCCACCTTTTAGCGGTCTTGGCATCACATCAATACTTGGTGGTGTAGGTGGCACATAGTATTTTTTGCACACCTTTCCTTTTGTTTAATAAAAAAAAAAAAATTGGGGTCCATATATTTTATCCTAGCCCTATTATTAAAAGTTAAGTTTTACTTAATGCATATCCTCAATACTAACTTGGGGTCTGAGGCAGGAGGAATGTTTATAACTGGGGAGCAGCACATTAAAAATGTTTAGCACTAGCCATATTTGTGAAGTGTTGGTGTGACACCATGGTCAATCTACTCTCATGCATCAGGCATTGGTGGGTGGAAATCCTGGCTGATCCATGCCTGATTTATCCTCACAAAGGTCAGTCTCTCCACATTTTTCGTGGACAGACGAGTTCTTCTTGGGGTTCCTATGGCCCCGCTGCACTACACACCCTCTCTGATTGCACACTACTGGCTGGGAAGTAAAGCTTTTCCAGGGCAAACTCTGCTAGTTGTGGCCACAAATCAAGTTTGGCTTCCCAGAAGTCCAGCGGATCTTCAAGGTGTGTTGGCATCATCATATCATGGTATGCCACCACCTGCTGGTTCAGGTCCTGCTCCAGGTCTACCTGCTGCTGATGAGTTGCTTCACTATGTGGGTGAAGAAAGCTACTCATCAGTGACTGTAGACTCAGGCTGCTGCTGATGGAGCTTAAGACTTTAACAGGAACAAAATAGTACTCCACTTAGATGTATGTAAGTGGTATGCACTTATGAGTGGAGGACAATGTGCCACAGTATTCTTAAAACAGTATTCGTGTACAACACCAGCAGGTGTGTACTACTTGCTGGCCTTTCACAGTATCTAGGCCCTGAAGACTTTAACAGGAACAAAATACTACACCACTTTGATGTACGTATGTGGTATGCACTTATGAAAGGAGGACAATGCGCTCCAGTACGCTCCAAAAAGTATTTGTGTACAACACCAGCCGGTGTGTACTTTTGGCTGGCCTTCCACAGTATCTAGGCTATTAAGACTTTAACAGGAGCAAAATAGTGCACCACTTAGATGTACGTATGATGTATGCACTTATGAGCGGAGGACAATGTGCTCCAGTACGCTTAAAACAGTATTTGTGTACAACACCAGCTGGTGTGTACTTTTGGCTGGCCTTTCACAGTATCTAGGCCCTTAAGACTTTAATAGGAACAAAATACTACACCACTTAGATGTACGTATGTGGTATGCACTTATGAGGGGAGGACAATGTGCTCCTGTGTGCTTAAAACAGTATTTGTCTACACCAGCAGGTGTGTACTTTTGACTGGCCTTTCACAGTATCTAGGCCTTTAAGACTTCAACATAAACAAAATTGTACACCATGTAGATGTACATATGTGGTATGCACTTATGAGGGGAGGACAATGCGATCCAGTACGCTTAAAAAACTATTTGTGTACAACACGAGTCGGTGTGTACTTTTGGCTGGCCTTTCACAGTATCTAGGCCCTTAATACTTTAACAGGAACAAAATAGTATACCACTTAGATGTATGTATGTGGTATGCGCTTATTAAGGGGAGGACAAAACACTCCATTACGCTTAAAACAGTATTTCTGTACAACACCAGCAGTACACACCCGTGCTGCAGCACACAGTCGCTGTATACTACTACAAAATTGCATTCTCTCTCTCTCTCAATCTCACTTCCTTCCCTATCAGTCAGGATTAGTGTTGCTCACGAATATTCGCAATTCGAATATCGCATATTCGCGGATTCGCGAATTTCGCGAATATAGTGCTATATATTCGTAATTACGAATATTTGTTTGTTTTTTTTTTTGTTTTTTTTTCACAGTACACATCACAGTGATCACCCCTCTGTGCTTCCAGCTTGTGTGGTGTAAAGAAGGCTGTAATACTACTGTGTGAGACTGGCGGGCGAAAATTCGCGTATGCGAAAATTAGCAAATGTGAATTTTCGCATATGCGAATTTTCGCGTATGCTAATTTTGTATATACTAATATTCACATATGTTAATTTTCGCATATGCGAAACTAAAACGAGAATATGCGAATATGCGAATATTCGCGAATATATGACGAATATTCGTCCATATATTCGCGAATATTCGCAAATTCGAATATGGCCTATGCCGCTCAACACTAGTCAGGATTTGGGCTTTAGGTGAATTGCTGCTGTTCTGTGCAACACACCGTGCAACACACTGATCTCTATCCTTCTCTGTAACAGAATGCTGTAGTGACTGGGAGGTGAATCACTGCTGTAAAAAAGCTTTTCTGTGCAACACACACTGCTGTCTGTCCCTCTCTCTCTGTAATAGAACGCTGATGTGACTGGCCGCAATATGGCTGCCGATTATATAGGGATGTGACATCACAGGCGTGGCTGGCTGCTTATAGGCTGCATGTGAACTAGGGTCATCCTGCCTACCCTTTTTCCCGCCATCCCAGGATTCCTTGCCTATTGTCCTCATATGTGGATCCATCATGTATGATGCCCTGGAGCCGGGACCGCACTAAATGGAGTTTAATTAAGCCATTTGCACGATCGTATTGCAGCGATATTCGCATTCTTTGCGAATCAAAATTTTCCTGAAATTCGTAACAAATTCAGATTCGGCAGATTCGATTCGCCCATCCCTAGTACTGGGCTACAAATAAATATATATATATATATATATATATATATATATATATATATGTATATATATATATATATATATATATTGTGGCAGTGTGGCAAGAAAAGGGTGTATTTCCCTTGCTAACTCTGCTGAATGCTCCACCTGTGGCCTGATTAATGAGGTATCAGGAAGGGAAAGTGTGTTTAAAAGGAAAAGAAACAGAATAGTTGGGGCTCTCCCTGGGTAACAGCATGTCGCTGTAGGGGGAGAACAATGAAGTTGTTGCTACGGGCAACAGATCGCATCAAGCGAGTGGGCGCTCTTTCTCAAGTAAGGAGAAAGGTGGACGGGCCACCTGCAGAGTGCAAATTAAGTTTTGAGACTGTGTATAAAGGCGTTGCTAGGGGCAAAGGAAAATTTTGTTGGCAAGCGGCTGACATTTTGGCAGAGGACTGTGCTGTGTTGGAAGATGGATGTCCTGCTAAGTGTGGTGCTGCAGACGGCTGCAGCGCAGGAGGAAGCAACCTTTGCAGAGTTTGAAAGGATTGCTATGCATGAGGAATGGCCCAAGACACACTGGGGAAACTTGGTGTATGGATTCATTGGAGGAGATGCCCAAAAAGTTCATTGTGAACTGGATCCAAAGATCTTACGGGACTATGAGAAAGTCAAGACAGAGATCCTGACTCAAGTGGGAGTAAGCCAAGCTGCAAGACTACAGTGTGCACTGTAGCCTAACAGTGATGCTGGATTTAAAGTTGCAGAGCTACTTAAAGAGCAAGTGGAGCGATGTTCTGCAGCAGAGAATCTGGTGAGAGATGTCCAGCACCAGCCCTTAACTGACTGAACGGCAAGATATTCTGGTAAGACTGTTCCAGGGGTTATAGGGGCCATGTTTAGAGACTATGAGACTGTACATAAGAATGATGGGACTGTACATAAAAATGCTGAGGCGGAGGGTGGTGTTTCCCTAGTTGTCTGTGTGAACAGTGTTCAAGGTGGTACCAACCTATGTCCAGTTGCAAAATCATGTGAGGGTGGGGAACCCCTCATGAAGACTTATGAGACTGTTCACACTGTGCAGATCGGATTGAAAAAATCTGGTGAACAGAAAATGTTCAATGCAGGACTGGGAGAAAATGTAACAAAACACACTTTGCCTGAGTTAGGTCCTAGTGCCATGAACTGTCCTGTAAATTTTGAACATGTGCAATCTGATAATGTTTTTGTTGAAAAACTTATGTTGTGTTCAGATGTAAAGAGAACTGCTGCCACCTCTGACAGGACAAAAGAAAACCTGTGTGAGCTGGAAATAGAAGGTAAAAAGATGATGGTTTTGTTAGACCCTAGATGTAGGCTGGTATTCAGGGTTGTAAAACGGTTAATGTCTGTATTTCTACTCCTTATGGTACTATAGGTCACAAGGTTGCAATAGAGCCCTCCTTGGAATATGATGTAGTACTGGGGACGGATTTTCCATTTTTTCAGCAATTATGGGAAGATAGCTAGGTAACTAGAGCGGGTACACCTGATGGGCCCACAACACTTGACTTGCACCACACACTAATGGAGAGTTACTCAGCAGAGGCTGAGGACGGGGAGTGTCAGCAGTCACTAGATATATGTCAGATAGGGGTCTGCCAGACTGCAGGGGGAGCTGAAGACCAGACCGTGAGTCAAGTCCAAGAGGATCCAGCGACTCAAGTGACAAGTGTGCCTCTGACTGAAACAGAATCTTCAGTGAAACCAGAAACGGATCAGGTACAGGAACATGGGTTCCATCCGCCAGCTGAAGATGAGCCCAAGGTGGGGCTAGAGTTGCGCTTTCACCTGGAAGAAGTCAATGAGACTGGAAAAGAGGAAGCTATGCTGAACCTTGTGAATAAAGATGAGCCAAAAGGGGGGTTGAAATTGCGTGGTCATCTCGAAGAGGTGACTGGAAAAGAAGCTACAGAGATGTCTGTGGATAATGCAGAAGTACTGAAGAGAGTACATGTGGAGCTGGGTGCTGCGCTTACTGTCACAGACAGAGTCCTGAGTGAAGGAGATGTGACGTCTGGACCAGAGATGGATCGTGACCAGGAAGGTCGAACCACTGGACCAGATGTTGTTGCAGACCTAGGAGTCCTAGACCTTTCTGCTGGGCAGCAGAGAGACAGTGTTGAAGTGAAAGAGAAGTCTGCCAGTGAGCAGAGAGACAGTCCAGAGAGACTGTCCAGGAACTACCCTGAAGCCCAAGTGGCCAAGACCCTTGAAAAGAGGGAGACTACTCCTAAAGGTGGAGAAGAGTCTGAACAATAGAACAGAAATAGGTAGCCAGTGGTACGATGAAAAATTCTCTTTATTCAGATCCCATAAAACCGCATGCAAGCGGGACTCAGCCAGGTAACAAACAATCAATGATCAGCGTGGACGCGTTTCGGGTATGCACCCCTTGTCTCAGCACATTGTAAAATCACTACAAAGACAGGTTATATACGGGCATCTGTCCGAGGAAGGGAGGAGTCTGGACCAAGTCCATAATAATTAACCCACTCGGTTACCTCGACAGATTAACCCTGACAAACACTTGAAGGTAAAACCTGTAAGTAGTAATAAGATATTGTTGCACATAAAATTCCACACAAAATGCAATTATGGAACAATGTATATCCTATGTTCATGAAAATAAACAAAACATAAGACTAAAAAAATAATAATAAAGAAAAAACTAAACATAGAAAAACCGCAAGGAAAAACCGCACAATATAGATAATGCCCTAAAAAATGGAATCAATTAGTAATGGAGAATCAAATCATTTTTAAGATTCAGGCCACTAGGATGAGTGGTCTGGAGATTATGTATCCAAAAGGCCTCTCTGTTTCGTAGAGTTCTAACCCGATCTCCTCCTCTCAAATGTTTGCGAACACATTCAATGCCACAGAAAATCATGTCAGAGACATCGCCACCGTGGACGTCCCGAAAATGTCTAGAGACCGTGGAGGCGTTCACATGGTGCGGATTGACTGCAGCTCGAATGTGCTCCTGTATACGTTTTTTTAAAAAGCGTTTTGTACTGCCTACATAATTTAATTTGCATTTCATGCAGGATATAACATAAACTGTAAACGTAGTCTGGCAGTTAATAAACGAGCGTATAGGAAAACATTGATTAGTATTATAAGCAACAACCTCCTTAGTTACTTGGGCATGTTTGCAAACCACACAGCGAGAGAGGCCACACTTATAAAATCCTTTAACCTGAAGCCAGGTGGGGCTAGTCTCGCCGGTGGTAGAAAAAATACTAGGTGACAATATGATGCCAAGAGTGGGAGCGCGTCTAGAAGAGAACATACCACCTCTACGTATGAACTTGGCCAGAATTGGATCCTGCGATAAAACTGGTAGATACTTCTTTACAATTTTAGTTACCTCATGATACTCTGTACTAAAAGTAGTAACAAAAGTAACAATATCATTTATTGGGACACTTAGTTCCTATATTTCTGTTGCCACTTTTAGATTTAGATGAGATCAATAACTCCTTCCTATCCTTGTCACAAATCTTATTTAAAGCTCTGTGTATTAATCTTGGGGGATAACCCCTGTTGGTCAAACGTTCTTTCACCACAGCAGATTCATTATTGAACAATTTTTGAGAGGAACAATTGCGCTTAGCACGGGTAAATTCACCCACAGGCACAGCAGCAATTGTGTGCCTCGGGTGACAGGACTCAGCTCTTAAAAGTGAATTACCCGCACAGACTTTACGATAAGTAGATGTACACACATGAGGGGTTTCAGCTGTTAGCAGTATATCCAGAAACTTGAGTTTTGTTCCAAGCAAAAGTGAACCATGGATTAAAGGGATTATTGTTTATGAAATCAATGAAATTTTGTATGTTACATGGATCTGTCTTCCAAATTATGACCACATCGTCCACAAATCTACCAAAAAAAGCAATATCTTGTTGAAATGGATTGTCATCACAAAAAATATATTGTAACTCCCACCAAAAAACAAAAATGTTAGCAATGGATGGTGAGACTTTAGCGCCCATAGAGGCGCCCGTTTTTTGAATAAAAAAATCTCCATCAAAGGGAAAAAAATTATGTGATAATAAATAACGTAAAGCCTCGATGACAAATTCCTGCAACTCAATACTGTAGGTGGAAAAAGTGGACATAATAGAAGTGACGGCCAAAATGGACAAGTGATGAGGTAAAGATGAATATAAGGATTCGATATCCATGGTGAGCCAGGAGAAGGAGGGTTGCCATTCTATCTGGCCCACCATGGATAACAAATGTTGCGAGTCCTTAATATAACTGGGGCAGAGAGGAACCAAAGGTTTTAAAACTGAGTCCACCCACTGACTAAGGCGTTCGTTCAAGGAACCGATTCCCGCTACGATAGGTCGCATCGGGGGAGGGAATCGGTCCTTATGTACCTTAGGCAGTGAGTGGAAGATAGGGGTAGTGGGATTGTGAATCAGGATATAATCATACTGTTTTTGGGAAATAACCCCTAAATCCAAACCAAGGTTCAACACTGACCTCAGATCCTCCCTAAAAAGGGATGTCGGATCAGAGGGCAGTGTACCATATGTATCCCGGTCTTCAAGGATTTTTTTAATTTAACAAGCCATATAACCCTGCATCCAAACAAACCACCATACCCCCCTTATCAGCTGACCTCACAATCATTTGTTTATTATCTTTAATCTGTCTAATGGCCAATTTCTCCTACTTGGACAAATTTCCAGGACCTTTGCAAGAACCAGACTTTTTAAGCTCTACCAAATCATGCATAATTAGGTCCTGGAAATTGTTCATAACAGGAGATCTGGAGTGAATGGGATAAAAATCCGGATTACTCATAAAGAAATCACCAGGAACATCGATCATGTTAGCTGCTTTCATGGACTCTATTTCTAGAGATCTAAGGTTACATAAAGAAATTTGCTCATGGAATGAAACACAAACTAGATCAGGAACACTTGTAAACATTGCATTCGAACGTGAACTAGACACAATAGCTGGAAAGTCACCATTACGAACACTGGAAACTTCATGAGAAAAAGTCCCCGATGTATTGGTCTCATCTTGTAAAGGTTCAGGAGGCATTAATGCAAAATGTCTCTTTAAGGTCAGAGACCTAACAAATCGATTTATGTCCAGGATGGTATCAAAGACATCAAAGTGGTAAGTAGGTGAAAAACCCAAACCTTTGGACAACACTTTGATTTGGGGTATGGATAGAATGGTAGCAGAAAGATTGAGTACCTCACCGGTTTCTACCATTGATTCCTCAGCTTGCTTTCTCGAGGGGAACGCCTGGTGCCGATGTTTCCTCCCGGCTCTCCTGCCCCGTTTTTTGAACTCTTACCACGAGGATTGAGGAAGGGCGGGTTGGAGAGGGGGCCTCTGGTCGATGAATCGGCATTGGACTCAGGAACATCCGAAAGATCCGACATGGAGTCCGAAGTTTCAGACTCCAAGGAGGAGAAGGTAACTCTCTGTGCAGGTTTGGCGTTTTTCTTACGTAGAATAGACTTGGTGGGGATGATTTTATCCCACTCACCCCACGCATACATTTTATTAGATTTCAAATCGTGAAGGTCAAGCTGAAACTTCAACTTTTTGGTTTCAACCAAGTTAGTCTCAAGACGTGCAATATTGTCTTTAAGTCTCGTAACAAAATTGCAAACAGTAGGCATCGTGGAGAATGGAGTGAGATCCTGTTGGATGCTTTTAATCTCCGTTTTCACATTGGACAACGAGGCCCGTTCCATGGTGAGGAGTACATCCATTAATTTTAATGAACAGGTGGTTTGCGGCTCTGCAGGATGAACTGTCCCGCTCCCAGGGTCTTATGACCAGCAAGGAGAGAGAATTGGAGATTCTGGCCAAGCAGATCTCATTCAAGGATGAAGAAGTGAATGTCCTGTGTGGGGCATATCTGGCTCTACAAAGTGATCACAAGTCTAGGTTGGTAGTCATGGAAGAGCTTGAGAAAGAGAAAGTGGTAATGGCTCACAAGGTGCAGAGCCTGGAGGCGCAGAACTAAATGCACATTAAGTCTCGCGCAGCTGCCTTGGATTCACTGGGTACTTAGCTCTCTGAACAAGAGGCTCAGCTAAAAGTCTATGAGCAGAAAGTGTCCAAGATGGCGCAACTGAATAAAGACAATGAGCAAATGAGAGAATAACTGCTGTCTCTGGAGGATACTGTCAAAAACTTGACAGAATTGCTGGAAATTGAGAAGAAGAACTCTGCTAAGCTCAAGAGTGAGCAGCAGAAATGTTTAAAGCTGAAAGGGGACATGAAGGTCCTAAAAGAAAGCCGTGACCAAGCTATAGTAGAACTGGCTAACGAGAGGTTAAAAGTGTCTCAGATGGAAACTGAGGCAAAAGCCACAGCCGTCCGTGTAAAAGAAAAACTGCTTGTGGGGCAAAAGCGACTGGAGACAGGGATGCTTTCTCTAAAAAAGGCGGAGTCTGAACAATGGACGAAAGAAACAGTAGAGTCTGAAGACCATGAGAAGAAGCCATATGAAAGGTCCTCTGAAGCTGAGACTGAGGTGAAACCATATGGGAAGTCCTCTGAAGCTGCAGAGATATTGACATTGCATGGTGAAAATTCTGAGGCAGAGAAGTTCTCTGAGGTAGAAGTTAAACCAGAGATAACTGCAGAAGCTGCAAGTAAAGTCAGTGACACATCTGAAGGTGCAGGTGAAAAACTGGCTAAAGGAGCCAAGAGTTCTTAGCCTAAAAATGAGCCTGTGAAGGTCGGTGTCCCTAAAGAAATGGCTTAAAAAGAGGTCACTGTGATAAAGACTGGGTTGTGGTAGAAACCCTGAGAGGCACTGGATTAGTTCCAGAAACACTGGAAGAAAGTCCGCAGAAGTAAAATTTGGAGAAGAGTCCCTCTCAAGGAAAAGATGGACAGGTGCATTAAAGGGAAGCCTCCTGAAATTGTGGAGGATGTCTTAGAAGTCCTGCAAATGGGTGATACAGGCTCTGTTGGCCACCAGCAAAGTTCGGGCGATGGTCATACCAGTGACAGAAGAAGACAATGGCCTGGAGCATCTGCCTTGTCCGCACCTAGTGTCCAGAGCACTGCACAGACCAAGATGAAGAACCTGGTGTTGGAAAGGTGTGACATGAAGGGAGCTTTTTACAAGGAATTTGTCATAGATGACCAAAAGTCTTGTGCTTGGTGGCTGATGAAAGTGCGAATGAAAGAAGGGTGCACCATTGAAGTGGTGCAGATAAAATCTACTGATGATGGAAGCCAAGTGCCTCAAAACCTGTTGGATGTAGTTGTTCAAGGAAAAGGAAAGGCAGTTGGACTCTGCCTTTTGAATACAAGTGCTCCTTCCCGGTGGTCTGAGCAGAGGGGGGGGGGGGATATGTGGCAGTGTGGCAAGGAAAGGGTGTATTTCCCTTGCTAACTCTGCTGAATGCTGCATCTGTGGCTTGATTAATGAGGTATCAGGAAGGGAAAGTCTGTTTAAAAGGAAAAGAAACAGAATAGTTGGGGCTCTCCCTGGGTAACAGCATGTCGCTGTAGGGGGAGACACATGGACCCTGTTGAGGAAACACACAGCGAACTGTGAGCGGTCCAAGAAGTGGTGTGAACTGTGAGTAACAGGTTGCAGGGGCACATGTTTTATGCTGGCTGAGGGTAGCTCACCAGATAGTAGTCAGGGCATGCTGATATGTGTAGTCAGTGACCAGACGGTCTAGGACTTTGGTTTGTTCCTGAGTTATGTTTTGTTTTACCTGCAACCTGTCTAAATAAAGCTGGCAAGGTGCCAGGCTTGCATGAATAACCGTTGTCTGCGGGTTTATTGAGTGGAAACGTGTCCCGTGGCAGTGTCCAGGATGATCCCGGAGCTAATCCCCAAGGAGGAATCCTTACAATATATATATATAATTATTTTTTTTAAATATGCAGGAGATCCTCCTGGTAACTTGGGGTTACATGGCAACAGGGCATGTGACCTTGATAGCCTATCAGCACAAGCTGGCTGCTTATGTAAAACAGGGTGGGCAATTTTTCCTCCTACTCTCTGAATTACACATGTATGAGTAGAATTTGTCTACTCCCATTTACCTTATTGTGTTAATTATGAATACATTTTCAAGTATTTTAAATGAATAAAGATAAGGATTTTATCATGCATGCCATTTTATTGTTCTGTATGTTTTATATACCTTACATGAACTATACTTTCTTTGTTATGATGCATAATTTGGCTATATTTAACCTCTATTGGACCTATGACGTACATATATGTCACGAGATGGACTCGGGAGTCTGGTCCGTGCCATAAACGGCAGATTCCCGCTGCTATCAGCAGCAGACATCTTCGAGAAACATATGGAAAAGTGGTTGTCTATGCACACAGTATATAAAAACCAACATAATTTTTGCATCTTTAAACAAAAAAGTGACATGTTAAATACATTATTTCCCCATAAAGCCCTTTCTCATACACTTAAAAATAGCATATTCATTTTGCAAAAACGGAGGCAAATTTACACAATTTTCTGGACACAAATGAAAAAATAAAATAAAAATTAGCCTAACAATACACTGTGTGAACATAGCCTTAAAGGGGTACTCTGCTGTAAACATATTATCCCCTATCCAAAGGATAAGGGATAAGATTTTAGATCAAAGGGGTCCCGCCGCTGCGGACCCCCGCAATCTCTGGGCCAGCAGCGGCAAGCACCCGGAATACGGAAGCTTGCAGCTTCCACGTTCATGGCATCCACGCCCCCTCCATTCATGTCTATGGGATAGGCGTGACGGCTAGCATCGTGAAAGGAGGTGGCATGGCGGCTAGCACCGCCAATCATCAGGAACAGAGCGGAGTTCACTCCATGCACCAAATAACAGGGGTGCCGCAGCGGACCCCCACGATCTAACATCTTATCCCCTATCCTTTGGATAGGGGATAAGATGTCTACAGTGGACTTCCCATTTAAGAATCATCATGAGATTGAAAAGATCACCCCTTTTTTCTCAGAAAACGCACCAGCACAACAGCTCCTCCTGTTGAATTGGGTAGATGGTAACAATGACCATTTACAGTCGGCACACTTGCACATTTTTTCTGTACTTCTCAGAAAATAATAATTGGTACCCTTAGATCAGTAATGATGAAGGTCAGTAAAATATCCTGCAGGTCCTTAACAATAAGCATTTGTGATATGCCATTGTCATACATAATAGTGTATGTTTTGAACTAACCAGTTTTCAAGTACTTTATTCAACAAAAGCCCACTTCACCAGCAGTGTCCTGCAAGCATAATTCTAGTGTCCAATTAAACGTTGGTTTTCCTTTTAGGTTTCCTATTTTAGCTTCTATGCACAGCTTTTCCAATAGTTTCATCTCCTTTTTTTCATCCTGGCAACCTGGAATGCATGTTAACATAGTCCTATTCTTCTCTGTTTTGTCTGCTGCTAGTAAAATACAATGATGACATAGAATGGTGGCTAATTTTGGTTTTCATTGGATCGTTCTAGCTCTGCAAAGATCAAAGTGTATGTTATTACCCATTTAGCTTGTCCAGAGAACAAAACATCTATCTGAAGGTATATATAGAAATGGCGCTGGCTTCCCAGGAGGGTTTATATATTTATTCTGCTGCCTGAGGCAACAAATTAAATAGCACCCTTCTCAACTGTTTCATACCAAGCCAGTAAGCATTTATATACAGTGTATGCTATATTACAACAAACTGTCTATATTACTGTTGTGAGGTATTACCCTTCAAGGTCAGAGTTATTTAGATCTGTAGACAGAGTCCATATTTATCAGGCAGTGTCTTGGCGGAGTAGCTAACCCTATAAACATACATGTCAGTATCTAGTGTCTCAGGTATATTGATGTACTTCACAGTTGTACAATTGTGTACAGCACTATAGGTGGTAAATGGCCATGACATCCACTGCACCTACTGTATATAAACTGTATATCAATGTATGTATATATGTAAATTCCAGCATAACTTCCAAACTTGGAACACATCTATCTTATTTGCCAAATAACAATATTGTAGAGCAATCCACAACAGGTAATACCCGGCACTGCTACTTCACTAGAAATATCCCGCTACACTTCTCTGGTAAAGTCCGAGACATATTCCATAAAATAATTCAAAGAATGGAGCACTCATCTGGTCTTTAGGGATCAGCAAACTTCTTTATTGCATTACAGCTAGGTAGCATACCATTACATGCAGGAGAACGGACAGATGCAAAGGGGCGGGGCAGTTGGTTGGGTGACAGTCCGTATCGCGCAATCAACGCTTCGTCAGGCCCCTGGTTTGTTCACGTGTACAGGTGTGTTTATAAGGGTAGGAAAAACCAACACTATGGTTACCAACAAAAACAACAAAACAGAAATAATAACGTGCATAATAACAACCTTAAAAACAAGCACCTAACTTGTGAAACATGAATACAGGCATATCTCTTCAGTAGAAACCTTTCTCATTTCTTTAGTTTATCCCTAGACCTCCCGTAGCATCCAGTCTGGATATCCATCTGGATTCTTTGGTGAGTCATTGCTGATGCCTGTTTTCTTTAGATTCTGTTTGTTCTATTCTCTCAACTGCAGCAAATTTTAAAGACTTCATGGAGCCGCCATGCATATCTGTGACTTGGGCAATAAAGCTCCCATTCCGGTTTTAAGGGATCTAAAATGTTTCCTTATCCGGTGGAATAATGGGCGTATTGTTTTGCCAACATAAAAATGCCCGCAGTCACAGAAAATTGTGTACACCACAAAATTCGACTTGCATGTTATGAACTGATTAATTCTTATTGTATACCATCCAAGTTTTAATTCTTTAGACCTAGAATTGAAAATATAGTAGAGTTTTCTCCATCTCCACAGCCTGGGAGTAACGCGATCAGGAGATGTACCGGATGTTCCATGCAAGTCTATGGGACTTCCTGTACATCTCTTGATCATGTAACTCTTGAGCTGCAGAGATTGCCTTGGAGTTTTAAACACCCTGCCACTGGACCAAGGTCTAGATAAAGTTTGATTTAACTGTCAGGATATCAGGTGTAAAGAATAATGAAAAGTCAACTTCCTTGTAGGAGGGACTCCAGCACTCACAGAATGTAGAAATAACACTTCCAACTTTATTTAGATCACTGCTGGGGGCAGTGATTGACTAAGTGGACTGTCAATTCTGAGACCAGTCTGTCTCACATGTAGGAAGCAAAGCGACCAGCAGGGGACTGTGGTACGTCACACTGGGTGCTGAGGGGACTTAGGTATATCAGCCCAAACAAAACATCAAAAGTGTTATATATAGCTAGATAATCGTTTTTACTTATTTTTAACCTTCCAATATGGCCATTTTATTCTGAAACTATGATGAGGTTACCAAGTATCTCTTTTCATATCTGGGAGAAAACCAATATAGTCAGCATTGAAAGTATAAGAATATTCACAAGAGAAATTGAGTAAATTACTTTTGTTATCAATAATATTGAATAGATTTACCAATCCCATCATTGTAGGAATTCAGTCAAGCAATTTCAGGATATGAAATGGCATGTAAAATAGGTCATGTCCCTATCATCGTAATGAAGAATAAAATATGTACATATATTTACTTCTAAAATGACTCATGATCATATTTTAAATAACTGTTGGGTCAAATGACCTGGGAGTTACCGCCGCAGCAAGTCCATCCTGCCTTGCAGCGGGCTCTGGTAAAAAAACCAGTAACTTCTTAGAACCAGTCCCCTGGTACGGCCCAGGTCATCGCCTCACTGACTCAGAGGATCCATACTAGTCCGGTTCCTGACAGTAGATCCGGCCATGGATCCCGCTGAGGTGCCGCTGCCAAGTCTCGCTGACCTCACTTCCGTGGTTGCCCAGCAGTATCAACAGATCGCCCAACAAGGACAACAGCTGTCGCAGTTGACCGCCATGCTCCAGCAGCATCTGCCTCCACAGCGTCCCCCTTCTCCTCCACCAGCTCCAGCATCTCCTCCACTTCGAGCTGCCGCTACTTCCTCTAGAGTCCGTTTGTCTCTTCCCGAGAAATTTGATGGGGACTCTAAGATGTGCCGGGGATTCCTCTCCCAATGTTCCCTGCACCTTGAGATGATGTCGGACCAGTTCCCCACAGAACGGTCTAAGGTGTTTTCGTGGTCAGTTTACTATCTGGAAAGGCCTTGTCCAGGGCCACACCGCTTTGGGACCGCAACAATCCTGCCACTGCTTCCATCCAGTCCTTCTTCTCCGAAGTACGCAGTGTCTTCGAGGAGCCAGCCCGGGCCTCCTCTTCTGAGACGGCTCTTCTGAATCTTGTCCAAGGGAGCTCTTCAGTGGGTGAATACGCCATCCAGTTCCGCACCCTCACCTCTAAGCTAGCTTGGAACAATGAGGCCCTCTGCATGACCTTCAAGAAAGGTTTATCCAGCCACATCAAAGATGTTCTGGCCGCACGAGAAATTCCTGCTACCTTGCCTGAACTTATCCAGTTGGCCACCCGCATAGATATGCGTTTCTCGGAAAGACGCCAGGAGCTCCGCCAAGAAAAGGATCTTGTTCGCACCAGGCGGTTTCCTCGCTTAGCACCTCTCCTCCAGAGTCCTTTGCAACCTACT